>NC_044981.1:121970445-122284977 GCF_008728515.1 Papio anubis
AGGGAAACACCTGCCCCCATGATTCAATTACCTCCCACTTGGTCCCTATCATGACATGTGGCTGTTATGGGGGCTACAATTCAAGATGAGATTTGGGTAAGGACACAGCCGAATCATATCATTCCACTCCTAGCCCCTCCCAAATCTCATGTTCTCACATTTCAAAACCATCATGCCTTCGCAACAGTCCCCAAAGTCTTAACTTATTTCAGCATTAACTCTAAAGTCTGCAGTCCAAAGTCTTGTCTGAGACAAGGCAACAGAGTGAGACTCCATCTCAAAAAAAAAAAAGAAAAAGAAAAAAAGAAAAAGGCTGGGCATGGTGGCTCATGTTTGTAATCTCAGCACTTTGGGAGGCCGAGATGAGAGGATCACGAGGTCAGGAGTTCAAGACCACCCTGGTCAAGATGGTGAAACCCAGTCTCTACTAAAAATACAAAACCAATTAGCCAGGTTTGGTGGCATGCTCCTGTAATTCCAGCTACTTGGGAAGCTGAGGCTGAGAATTGCTTGAACTTGGGAGACAGGTTGCAGTGAGCTGAGATCATGCCACTGCACTCCAGCCTAGGCAACAGGGTGAGACTCTGTCAAAAGAAAAAAAAAAAAAAAAGCTGATTTTTTTTTAGGAGAAATTCAAGCCTGTGGCAGGAATTTGCATAAGTAATGAGGAACCAAATGCTAATCACAAAGACAATGGGGAAAATGTTTCCAGGACATGTCAAAGGTCTTCACAGTAGCCCCTCCCATCACAGGCCTGGAGGCCTAGGAGGAAAAAATGGTTCTCTGGGTCAGGCCCATGGCCTTGCTCTTTTGTGCAGTCTTGGGACTTGGTGCCCTGTATTCCAGCTATGGCTAAAATGGGACAACATTTAGTTTAGATTGCTGCTTCAGGGGTTGAAAGCCCCAAGCCTTGTTGGCTTACATATGGTGTTGGTCCCATGGATGCACAGTAGTCAAGAATTGAGGTTTGAGAAGCTCCACATAGATTTCAGAGGATGTATAGAAATGCCCAGGATGGAGTGCAGTGGCATGATCTCAGCTCACTGCAACCTCTACCTCCTGGATTCAAGCTATATTCCTCCTTCAGCATCCCCAGCACCTGAGACTACAGGCACCTACCATTAGGCTCAGCTAATTTTTGTATTTTTAGTAGAGATGGAGTTTCACCATATTGTCCAGGCTGGTCTCAAATTGCTGACCTTGTGATCCACCTGCCTCAGCCTCCCAAAGTGCTGGGATTACAGGCATGAGCCATCGTGCCTGGCCCAGTTTTTTCTTTTTTATTGCATTATCAGGCTGCAAATTTTTTGAACTTTTATGCTCTGCTTCACTTTTAAACATAACTTCCAATTTCAAACCATATATTTCCAAAAGAATGAAACTGAATACTTTTAAGAACACCCAAGATACCTCTGAATGCTTTACTGCTTAGAAATATCTACCACTGGATACCCTAAATCATCTCTTTCCAGTTCAAAGTTCCACAGAAGTTTAATGCTGGGGCAAAATGCTGCCAGTCTCTTTGCTAAAGCATAGCAACAATCACCTTTGTTTCCATTTCCAATAAGTTCCTCATCTCTATCTGAGAACACTTTAGCCTGGACTTTATTGTCCATATCACTATCAGCATTTTGGTCAAAATCATTCAACAAGTCTCTAGGAAGTTCAAAACTTTCCCATATCTTCCTATTTTCTGAGCCCTCCAGGTCTCTAGGAAGTTCCAAACTTTCCCACATTTTCCTGTCTTCTTCTGAGCTCTCCAAACTGTTCTAACCTTTGCCTATTCCCGAGTTGCAAAGTTGCTTCCACATTTTGGGGTATCTTTACAGCAGTGCCAATTTACTGTATTAGTCCCTCCTTTCTCACATCATCAATAAAGACATACCCAAGACTGGATAACTTATAAAGGTAAGGAGATTCAATGGACTCACAGCTACTCATGGCTGGGGAGGCCTCATACTCATGGCAGAAGGTGCAAGAGGAGCAAAGTAATGTCTTATATGGTGGCAGACAAGAGAGCATGTGCAGAGGAACTGCTCTTTATAAAACCATCAGCTTTCATGTGACTTATTCACTGTCACAAGAAAAGCAACGGAAAAACCCAACCCCATGATTCAGTTGCCTCCCACTGGGTCCCTCCCATGACACATGGGGATTATGGGAGCTACAACTTAAAATGAGATTTGGGTGGTGACACAGTCAAACTATGTTAGAAATCTACCTGGTATGCTTTTATTGTGGCTGATCTGGGACTCAACCCAAAAGATATAGTCCTTCTCCCTCCTCTCTCCCCTTTTCAAAGGCAGGGGAGCCTCACCCCATAGCCACCACCACTGATAAGTACAGCCATGAGGAGTACTGCCAGATTACTGCTGATGGTATCTTAAAGCCTAAGGTGTCTTAAGTCAGGTTGTCATGAATGCATTCTGGCCCAGTATTTACCCTTCAGGGCAATAGACTCCTCTCTGGCCCAGGGCAGGTCCAGAAATGTCCAAGAGTCAAGTCCTGGAAATCAGGGACCCCAACAGCTCACTTGGTACCCTATTCCCTGTGGCTGAATTGGTACCTAAGGTGTAAGACAAAGTCCCCTTTACTTTCCCTTCTGCTTTGCTTAAGCAGAAGGAGTTTTGTGCCACAGCCAATGCAGCTGCAATGTGGCTCAAAATGTGCTGAGTCAGACTTGCTGAGGTCAGCAAGTCACAGAAGCTCAACAAGGCCCTTGTGATGGTTAATATTGAGAGTCAACTTGATTAAAGAATGCAAAGTATTGTTCCTGGGTCTATGTGTGAAGGTGTTGCTGAAAGAGATCAATATTTCACTCAGTGGACTGGGTGACATAGACCCAACTTTGATCAGAGTGGTTATCATCTAATCAGCTGCCAGTGTGGCTAGAATAAAGCAGGTAGGAGATGATGTAAGAATAAAAGTGCTGAGTCTTTCAGCCCTCATCTTTCTCCCATACTGGATGGTTCCTACCCTGGAACATCAGACTTCAGATACTTCAGCTGGAACCCTGGACTTACACCAGCAGTTTGGCAGGGCCTCTCAGTCCTTTGGCAACAGACTGAAGGCTGCACTGTCAGCTTCTCTACTTTTGAGGTTTGGGGACTCAGACTGGTCCACCACTGGCTTCCTTGCTCTTCTTCTTGCAGATGCCCTATTGTGGGACTTTATGTTATTAATGTGTAAGTCAATTCTCCTTAATAAACTTCCTTTTGTATGTACATATATCCTATTAGTTCTGTCCCTCTAGAGAACCCTGACTAGTACAGCCCTTGATGTAGTACCTGGGTATTGCTCCTGGTTATTCAGGGTCTAAGAGTTCTTCAGTTAGTAGGTGATAAATACTGCCAGGACTAGGTTCTTTCCTTCAAGGCAGGGAGTTTCCTTCTGGACTAGGGTGTTTTAGAAATGCCATCTGGAACTACTCTGACCAGTGCCCTATCTTGCTGTGAGTAAGCTGGTATCCTAGATGCAAGACAAGTCCTCACTCTTCCCTCTCCTATGCTCAAGCAGAATGAAGGGATATCTTTTAGAGCCTTGAGCTGTGCATCCTGGGGTTAGAGGAGAGGTTATGTTAGCACACCCTTGGTTGCCCAAGCTGGTATCTCATTATGTCACGTGCCCCCTCATCCACTGTTTCTGGTTCTAGTTCTGCACTAAAACTTGCCTAAGAGTTGCAATTATGACCTAGGCTGCCTTTAAAGTTTACCTGGAGACTCAGAGTATGGTAGCCGTTGGTGGTGAGGTTTGCAAGCACGCAAGTTTGGACCACTGGGATCAGTGATTCCCTTCTGTCTAGGGCTGGTTTAAATGCTGCCTCCATGGATGGGCATCAACTGAGTTTGGTTCAGATTTCTTTTCTGCTCTAACAGGAGAGCACTGAGTTCAATGCCTCACAATTGCTGTGTTCTCCCTCCCCAGCACCCAGAGACACTCTACATCATGCTGTAGCTGCTGGGATTGGGGTGAGGGTGCTGTCGATAGTTCAAGACTGTTTATCTCTTCAGTGCCTCTTTCAGTGATATGCCGTTAAAACATGGGACTGACTGAGCCCCTGATTTTTGGCTCTTATGAAGATTTGGTTCTTATGAAGTTTTTTTTTTGTTTTGTTTTGTTTTGTTTTGTTTTTTCCTGTGTAGATAGTTGTTAATTTGGTGGACTTATGGGGGCTATGATCAGTGGAGCTTTTCTAATCTGCCATCTTGCTCTACTTCCAATATTGAGGATTAGAGATTCAACATATGAATTCTGGGGGTACAGAACCATTCAGTACCTAGCTATTTCAAGTGTTGATGGATATGTAAAGCAACGTGGAAATCTTGTACATTGATCGTGAGAGTGTACACTGATCGGTACATCATTTTGAAAAACTGTTGGGCAGAAGTTTCTGTGATGAAATACATGCCTACCTTATGAACCTGAAATTACACACCTGGGTACATATATAGAGAAATCAGTGCATGTGTACAACAACAAAACAAACCAAAAATACTATGCACAAAATGTTTATGGTAGCTATGTCATGATACCCTGGACTACAATAATGTAAATATCTATCAATAGTAAAATGGATATATACATTGAGGTATATTTATACAAAGGAATTATAAACAGCAAAACAAAAATAACAAAGCAAGTCTATGCATAACAGCATGGATCAATCTAACACACAGTGTTGAATGAAAGAAGCTAAACAGAAAATAATACAGTGTATGTTTCCATTTACATGAAGTTCAAAAGCAGGCAAAACCAATATATCGTAATAGATAAAATAGCATTTACTTTGGAAGACTATTGATTGAAAAGGAGTAGTCTGGAATTTTGCGAACTGTTTTTTATCTTGTAAAAGTTAGTCTAGGTGTCAATCAAATGTTTACTTTACTATATTTAAGTTATTCATTATTAAATAATTATTTATGTAGTTTGAACATATACTAGAACATTAGCTATACATTGTTTTAAGAAGAATCAAGAAATTCACCCCTTAGGGAAATAATCTTACTTAGTTTTTAAAATTTTATGATGAATAACTTAAATATAGTAAAGTAATTATTTAAAAGAGATGACTATAGTTAACTAACAATAGTTAACAATAATATATTATATAGCTTCGAAAAGCTAGGAGGATAGTTAATGTTCCCAACTCAAAGAAATGATAAATTTCTGAGATGAGGGATATGGTCATTATCCTGATTTGATAGCCATATGTTATACATATGAAAACATCACTATGTACCCTATGCATATATAAAATTATTTATCAATCAAAAACTAAAGTATGAATTAAAATTGCATTTTGAAAAATGAATTGACCTAGAACCCTGAAGTAGAGGCAAATTTAACTACTTGTAATTAAATTTCTATCTTTCCTGGAAAGAGTTAGGCCTTTCTTAAACCAGGAAAATAGGTATTATAGGTTCTTTCCATCCATCAAGTGAATCTAGAGGATGCTCTTTGAAAAAAAATGCACATGCAGTGATAATAATGTTATTGCCAACCAATTTAATTCAGACTGTAATGAATCCCTTTTAAGAATAATGGAGAAAGGTTGAATATTCAAAATTAAATGCTCTTTCTTTACCTGTTGCAATTCATCAAACATAATTAAGTTTGAGTTATAGACCATTTATTCCTATAATAAAAATATGTTATTTTTTGTGAATTACTGAAAAATATGGTAATTATGCACAAAAGCTGTGGCATTATCATTGTAAGTGATTAATAATAAATGGATGAGAATGAGTAAATCAATGAATGAATTGATTTATTATTTAGAGACATTTTCATACTTAGTTCTGGACATAGCTCTTCATCTCATAAATTAGATCATTAAAAAGCCTGACAAGATACATGTAAAACCCACAAATAAAATGTTATGTCATTATTAAAGCAACAGAAATGTTTTGAATGCTTCATATGTGCCAGCTACTTTTCCAGGTTTCAAGGTTACAGCCAGGAACAAAATAAATTCTCTGTTCTAATGGAGATTTCATGGAACTTATATGTCTTTCAACATTTTTGAGCTCATTTTTCTGTAATAAACAAGTGATGAATCACAACTGAGAAGAGAGAAAATGAAACTGAGCCCTTAGGTGCTGATATAATGCTCTATTAGTCCCTGCATGTACACAAGGCTCAGGTTCAGCCCCACAAACCCACCTTTATAAGTCACATTTACTTTAAAGACATAAAAAAAGGGAAAGAAGGGGGAAAAAAGGAAAGAGAAGTTTATCTTTAGCACTTTCCCTGCAGACCATTAGCCCTACAAAGAGAATATTGTTATTACAACATTGATGCAAAATTACATTAAGATTTCAAAGGCCGTGATTGCACAGAGAATAGGCCAGGTATTAAATGCGAGGTTTTATTTCCAGATTCACCTTATGCCTCATCTCATTGGCTTGCTCAATTTTTCAGTCACTGAACCTGCCTTTTACTGTAGATGTTCTCATGAATTATATTGCTCTTTGGTGCTATAATTTACCATATACACTATATGGGGAATTTTATTATGTTTCTTTTTACCTTTCTAGCCACAATTACATTATCTTCTGCTGGGTTTGTTTGTGCTTACAGGATTGGTCATACACATAAGGTAAAATGAAGCACTATTCACATTAGTTATGGTAGTGATGGTGGTAGTAATAGTAAATATAATAACAGTAGAATAAGTATTATTTACTGCTGCGGACAGAATGCTTTGTTCCCCTAAAAAATCACATGTTGGAACCCTACTGTGATTGTGTTTGGAGGTGGAGCCTTTGGGAAATCTTAAGGGCCAGATTCTCCAAATAGGATTAATGTCTTTATAAGAGGAAGAGCTTTCGCTCTTTTTCCACCATCTGAAGAGACAGAAACCAGGAGACAAGGTATGCAAGCCAGCAAGAGGGACCTTACCAGAAAATGAATCCTTTAGCCCCTCCATCTTGGATTTTCCAGCCTCCAGAACTATAAGAAATAAATGTCTGTTGTTTAAGCCACCATCTGTGTTATTTGGTTATGGGCAGCCCAACGTGACAAAGACATTTACTAAAGACTTAAAATCTGCCAGGCAAACACAAGTTAATGACTTAATTTTTATTATCTCCTTTAATATTTAAAACAACCTGATGTGGTGGGTGCTGCTAGTATTGCCTGTTTATAGATGAAGAAACTGAAACATAGATTAAGTAATTTGCCCAAGCTTACACAGATAGTCCATGGCAGGAAATCTGTCTGACCTCAGGATCTATTATCTTAATCACAATAACATGCTGTTATCTAACAAATTTGTGTAATGTTGCTTTTCAATTAAAATCAGAAGCCATTACAAATAAATGACCTCAGAAATTCAAAGCTATATATCTCAATTTAGCAGCATGTAATCAAGAATAGATATGGTATATTTTAATGCTAAATAAATAACTTCATTTTAGAAAGAAATGAACAACATAAAGGATGTTATGGCATTAAAATAATTCCTGTGTCACTTTTGAGCTTTTATAAATGTGTGTAGTAAAATAGACTTGCATTAATTTATTATTTTATTCATTTAACATATATAAATAAGACATGGTCCTTGTATTTAAGAAGTTTAATATTCAAACAGGAGGACAGATCATTTATTAGATGACATATATGTATTGATAAAGATAGAGCATTGCAATGGTGTAGAAGGGTAGATAAAATAACCAAGTCTGAGAGGTCAGAGAATGTTTAAAGGTAGATATAATATTTATGTTGACATTGGACAACAAAAAGTATTCTTTTTCAAGTCTGATGGAGTCTTAATTTGAAAACTTGAGTTTGTTAGCTGATAGATCATTAAAAATAATTTTTGCTAAGTCTGCACTATATCATTTTTCTTACATAATTCAGAAGGAGGTTACAGCAGTGACATTGGAATAATTGATGTAACAATTATATAAATATATGACATGTGCATGATATATACACATGTTTTCTCAGTGCTTATGCTTGGAACATATAAAAAATAGTAACAGAAATAATGTTTAACATTTCTTACTTGAAAAATAAATAAATTTCATCAATGAATACATGCATACATTATAACGAAAACATTACAATAACTATTTTAATAATAGTGTAAAAAACATTATTATCAGAAAGTATAATATACTAATGATGCTTTAATCAATTTACACTAATTCTAATTGTCATGATAATCAGCAGATATTTTAACCTTTTATCCAAATAAGAAAAGAAGTCAAACTATCACTGTTCACCCATGATATGATTGTATACCTAGAAAACACTAAAGACTCTTCTAAAGATTCCTATGTTTGATAAATGAAGTCAGTAAAGTCTCACATTACAAAATTCATTTTCACCAATAACAACCAAGCTGAGAATTTAATCAAGAACTCAATTCCTTTTATAACAGTGACCAAAAAAAAAAAAAAAAAAATTACCTAGGAATATTTGACCAAGGAAGTGAAAAATATCTTCAATGAGAATTACAAAACACTGCTGAAAGAAATCATAGATGACACAAACAAATTTAAACATGTCTTATGATCATGAACTGGAAGGATCAATATTTTAAAAAGGACTGTACTGCCCAAAGCAATCTACAGATTCAATGCAATTCCCATCAAAATAGCAACATTATTTTTCACAGAATTAGAAGTACTATCATAAAATTCATATGAAACCAAAAAAGAGCCCAAATAACCCAAGCCATTTTAAGCCAAAAGAATAAATCTGGAGGCATCACATTACTCGACTTCAAGTTACATTGTAAGAGTATAAGCACCAAAACAGCACGGTACTGATATAAAAGTAGGCACATAGACCAATGGAACAGAATAGAGAACCCAGAAATAAAGCCAAATACTTAAATCCAACTGGTCTTCAACAAAGCATACAAAAACATAAATTAGGGAAAGGACACCTAAATAAATGTTACTACAAAAACCTGCTAACTTCGTGTAAAAGAATGAGACTGGATCTCTGTCTCTCACCTTATGCAAAAATCAACTCAAAATTGATCGAAGACTTAAATCTAAGACCCCAAACCGTCAAATTTCTTGAAGATAACCTTGTAAAATCTCTTCTGGACAGTGGTCTAGGCAAAGAATTCATGGCTAAGACCCCAAAAGCAAATGCAACAGAAATAAAAATAAATAAATTGGACCTGATTAAATTAAAAATCTTCATAGCAAAGTAAATAATCAGCAGGTTAAACAGACAACCCACAGAATGGGAGAAAAGATTTGCAAACTATGCATCTGACAAGGGACTAGTATCCAGAATCCACTAAGAACTCAAACAAATCAACAAGAAAAAAACAAATAATCACATCAAAAAGTGGGCAAATAACATGAATAGACATTTCTCAAAAGAAGATATACAATTGTCCAACCAACATGAAAAAAATGCTGAACATCACTAATCACCAGGAAAATGCAAATTAAAACCATAATGAGATACTACTTTCCTCCTGCAAGGATGGCCATTATTAAAAACTCAAAAAACAACAGATTTTGGCATGAATATGGTCAAAGGGGAACACTTATACACTGCTGGTGGGAATGTAAATTAGTACAACCTCTATGGAAAACAGTATGGAGATTCCTTAAAGAGCTAAAAGTAGGTTGATATGGTTTGGCTGTGTACCTGCCCAAATTTCATCTTGAACTGAACCTCCTATAATTCCCTCATATTGTCGGAGGGACCCAGTGGGAGATAATTGAATTATGGGGGTGGTTTCCCCCACACTCTTCTTCGGTAGTGAATAAGTCTTATGAGATCTGATGGATTTATAAGGGAATACCTCTTCTGCATGGTGCTTATTCTCTTCTCTTGTTTGTCGCTATGTGAGACGTTCGTTTTACCTTCTGCCATGATTGTGAGGCCTCCACAGCCAGGTGGAACTGTGAGTCCATTAAAGTTTTTCCTTTGTAAATTGCCCAGTCTTGGGTATGTCTTAATCAGCAGCATGAAAACAAACAAATACATAGGTCTACCATTTGATCCAGCAATCCCACTACTTAGTATCTACCCAAAGGAAAAGAAATTATTGTATGAAGAAGACATGTGTTCACATATGTTTATTGCAGCCCAATTCACAATTGCAAAGATATAGAACCAACCTAAGTGTCCATTGACCAATAATTGAGTAAAGAAAATCTGGTATATATGCATCATGGAATACTATTCAGCCATAAAAATAAAATAAATTATTTCACAGCAACTTTGATGGTACTAAAGGCTATTATTCTAAGTGAAGTAACTCAGGAATGGAAAACCAAATGTTGTATTTCTCACTTATCAGTAGGAGCTAAGCTATGAATTCACAAAAGTATGCCAAGTGATATAATGGACTTTGGAGACTCAGAAAGGAGAGGGTGGGAGGCAAAATGAGGGATTAAAAAAATACATATTGAGTACAACATGGACTCCTGGGGTGATGGGGTACACTGAAATCTGACAATTTACCATTATATAATACATCCATGAAACAAAAAACTATTGAAATAAAAAAATTTGAAAGAAATTTAACCCTTTGAAGCTTATAGTCACAGGAAATTGATCTTTGAAGATTATTCTTAAACTTCTACATGCTTGGATAATCAATGATCTTTTAAAATGATATTATGTATTATTTTGGATGAAGTCATTGTGAGTTAATTTAAGTGCAAAAAGAAGAAGAAAAGATACAATGCAAATATTCTGTCTGGTACAGAGGCAGTCATTTAGGATTTTATAAATGGATGATAGTAGCTAACAAAACACTTTGTTATTTAGATTGAATTGCCTGCTTTTTAAAAATTAATGTAATAGTTTTGTTTGGATATGAAAAAGTTTTTAATATGCCAGAAATAGCATCTTTGTAGCTGTTTAAATTTATAAAGAAGTTTTTTTTATTATAAATGCTCAAAGTACATTGTTTTAAAAATCATAGATAACATAAAGTATTTTACTGTCACTTATCTGAAGAATGAGGGCTAACCTATGACATAGTATCAGATAAAATATTGCTATAAAGACATAATGACAAGGAAAACATCAATTTGAGAATACAAGGTGAAAGATAACAAATGTTTCCAGTAGAATACTTTAAACATCACAGCATGCTTTCCATTTTCTCTCTAAACCATAATACTTAATATGGTAAAGTAAGTGCCAGTGTAAGTTATTGATGTAACTGTTTGAACTACTATATGACTGCATATAATTTTATTACGTGCAGTCATATATTTAGTCAGGTCTACCAGATATAATTTTCCCAAGCTATTATGTACTATAGCATACACTGATAAACATCAATAAATCTTGATCTCAACATACATGTTATAGATGTAGAACATGAATGTTAAAATTGTCTTCCGAATGTTCATTGTGGATAATTCAGGGTAATACACCACAGGAATTATTCTGTGTCACTGTAGGTTAGAGTTGATGCATGAACTATGTTAGACAGCAAGACAGAATTGTTTTCAATGTAATCCTCAGGGAGTCCTTCAGAGAAGGGAAAACAATGATTTTGAAGGTTCATTTCAATGCCAGCTGGCAGAGATCTTAAAGGTTATTCTATTTTACCCATACTACATAGTTATTTAAATGTCTCCATGTGGAACATGTGAGAGGAGTATGTATTTAGAAACAGTGGAATTTAAAAAATGTGTTTATGATGGCAAAAGAAGAAAAATAGCAGGAAACTGTGTTAAATACTACTTAATTTGGCTGTATTGCAGTAGTATTACTGTTTTACACATTTTTGGTCTGTGTTTATTTAGAGATTGAACATTGGATCTGAGATACTAAGTTCTATATTAACTGGAAGCCAAAGATCTACCTTGGTATCACCTATTTCTATTTTCTGCCAAATTAAATATTTATTATATGGGAACAGTATTCTACAAGTCTAGATTCATTTGGTCAGAACAAGTTTGGAGTTGGGTAAAAGGGGGTTGAAAAATAGAAAATTCATTTTAAAATAAGTAATTGATTGAAGTGATCAACTGTCTAAGTGATTTTCTTCAAGAAATTGTCTTATAAAACTAGGATCATTTACACTGAGTCTAGCTGACTAATTCTAAATATACATATTTTTCATCAGAAAAATAAATAAATAAAATTAATGCAATCTAAAGGTAGCATTACATAACTTAAGACTGACTTGGCCAGTCGCGGTGGCTCACGCCTGTAATCCCAGCACTTTGGGAGGATGAGACGGGTGGATCAGGAGATCAGGAGATGGAGACTATCCTGGCCAACATGGTGAAACCCTGTCTCTACTAAAAATACAAAAATTAGCCAGGTGTGATGGCGTGGGTCTGTAATTCCAGCTACACAGGAGGCTGAGGCAGTGGAATCGCTTGAACCCGGGAGGTGGAGGTTGCAGTGAGCGGAGATCCCGCCACTGCACTCCAGCCTGGTGACAGAGCAAGACTTCGTCAAAACAAAACAAAACAAAAAAACAAAACAAAACAAAAGGACTTGCTTTTGTTTAAAATTTTTAGGTGTTAAACAACACAAATAATATGAAAAACCCTTTTTTTTTTTTTTTTTTTTGAGACAAGAGTCTCGCTCTTTCGCCCAGGCTGGAGTGCAGTGGCGCGATCTCGGATCACCGCAGCCTCCGCCTCCCGGGTTCACGCCATTCTCCTGCCTCAGCCGGAGTAGCTGGACTACAGGCGCCAGCCACCTCGCCCGGCTAATTTTTGTATTTTTAGTAGAGATGGGGCTTCACCATGTTGGCCAGGATGTTCTCAAATTCTTGACCTCGTGATCCACCCACCTCGGCCTCCTAAATGCTGGGATTACAGGTGTGAGACACCGCGCCGGCCTTCTTTTTTTCTTTTTCTAACCTATGTTTTGGTCATTCGCTAGTAGAAGTCATATGAATATTCTATTGGCAAGGACAATTTCATGGATTAAAAACCTATGCAGTTTTACAGGACCCTGTGGTTCTGCTAATGCTCTGATACCATCACTTTGAAATGAATAATAAATAATGAAAAAGTAGTTGCACATATGTATTTTGCACTAGAACTTGCAAATTAAGTGCCTGCTCTTGGCTGATGGATTTGGGTGAAGATAGGCAAACATAATTCATTTTTTTAAAAACACTCTGGGTTATATAAAACAGGTCTTGATGATTAGTGTGCTGATAAAAATACATCATTGCTCTTTTAAAATACTTTGAAAAAGAAAGTAGTTCAACTGAGATATTTTGGGAACCACTTCAATAATAATATGCAAACAAATTTATTTAAGAATATTTTAATGAAACAGGATTAGCACAAGGAACTAAGTATTAGAGGTGTGGGGAATTTACAGACGTGCCTGAATGCAGCAGGACTAGTTTCCTAGGACGTTTCTTTACAGAGTATTATCAAATCTATCATAAATGCTTGTGATTAGAAAATGACTTAAATATAGATTATGTACTATCTATCACTTTTCTTTCTAACTCAGTGACTCTCACACCTTTCTATATGCAGTGGCATGCTCAGCAGTGGTTTTGAATTTAAGTATTCTGGTTTATTAAGCCCAGCATAAGGCCATAGCAATCGTTATTAACAAACACCTGTAGGTAGTCCTAAATGAGGCTCATCCACGCATCATGCTTTAAAAAATACTGATCTAGCTATTATAGCTCTCTCTCCATCCATTTAGGCTCCCGTAACAAAGTACCATAAACTGGATGCCTTATAAACAAGCAAAATTTATTTCTTACTATTCTGAAGGCTGGGAAGTCCAAGATTAATACAGACTTTGTGCCTGATATGGGCCCACTTTTCAGTTAATGAAGAGCACCTTCTATATATATCCTCACATGTGGAAAGAACAGAGAATCTCTCTAGGGCTTCTTCTATAAAGGCATTAATCCCATTTATGAAGGCTATGTCCCCATGATCTAATCACCTCCCCAAAGCCCACTTTCTAATACCGTCATGGGGATTAGGATTTCAATGTATGAATTTTGGGGGACACATTCATACCACAACAATATCCAATTGGTTTGAAGCTGAAAGTGCATTTTATACCCATTAAACAACCCTATCGCTAGATTCCTTATTAATGAATTGAATGCTTTAGGTATACAATAAATGTTTTTGAAGAAATAAACAATTTCAGATAGGAGTTACACTTTTGGTTTTATGGAAAAGTTTTCTCCAATGAGCAGAAGATCAAAATCCCTCAGTAGAGGAGCTGGATAGATAATGTTATGAGAAAGCTATGGTTAAATCTAAAACAAACATGTAGAGAATTTATACTATCCTCTTTGACGGAATTATACCCTGAGTTATCTTTTAAGACAAACAGTATGTGGACTGAAAGAAGAAAATCACGTACTAGTAGCAGGAAGAAAATTAATCATACTACTAAGTATTTTTTTCATTCACTAAAAGTAAAGGTGGGATAATTTAATATGTAACAATGTTATTGAAAAAATGTGTTTAATATTATTTTGTATTTATGAAGAAAGAAGCATTACTCAAAACAACATGAATGCCAAGACTCAGTTGGCTTTTTTATATATTAAGTGATTAACAGTTATATTTTATAATCAAATGAAACTATTATAGAACCAGAAAATATTCTCTCGTGTGTGTGCTTTTTTTCTTCTTTAGCATCTAATTTTAACCAACTGAATTATTTTAAACATCATCTTATTCAACATTTGAAATGAAAAATGTGCTTTTTTAATGGAGAATCTGCATTCATCATAAAGATAAAACAAAAAGTTCTTGGCAGAGGTTTTCTTCACAGAAGCAGACTATTTTCGTACTGTACACTTAGCAAACTGTAAAAATACAAATTCTAGAAATTGCATCTCCAGAATTTAAAAACAAAAAAGCATGTATTTAAGAACCATGTTTTGTCCGTTATATTGCTTTTAAGTAACAAAAAAATTTCAGTGATGACATTATTATAATTATTTTTAAAGCCAATAATTTGTGAAGATGAATTTTAAGGGGAAGTTGAGAGGATAGTCAACTACAAATATAATCAAATGAAATGAGATCAACATTGTTCACTATTTGCTTATTTGGGAAAAAGGAAGACCATGCTTAAGGAAGATTATGACCTATATGAGGCAGATCTTCAGATAATGTAATAGGGGAAGATAATATTTGATATATTTTTAAGTTGATATCAATATCATTAATAATATTATTACCTAAAATATAAAATATCATGGTGACTAATATGGTTTGGCTGTGTTCCCACCCAAATCTCATCCTGAATTGTAGCTCCCATAACCCCCATGTGTTGTGAGAGGGATCTGGTGGGAGGTAATTGAATCATGGGGTCAGGTTTTCTCATGCTGTTCTTATGATAGTGAATAAATCTCACAAGATCTGATGGTTTTATAAAGAGCACTCTCTTGCTTTCTGCTATGTAAGACAGGACTTTGCTTCTCATTTGCCTTCTGCCATGATTGTTGAGGCCACCCCAGTCATGTGGAACTGAGTCCATTAAATATCTTTCTTTTATAAATTATCCAGTCTTGGGTATATCTTTATTAGCAGTGTGAGAATAGACTAATACAGCAATGATGTAATAGAATTGAGAGTCTATATGGAATTACATTAGTCAGAACTTGAGAATAGCTTGTTTGTTCAGTAGCTTGTTTCATTGCATGTAAAAATGTCTTATCTATAATAAGATGATAAACTGGAGAAAACATAGATATTTTAATAAAAAATTATGAACACAGTCAACTGGCAGCAAGTTGAATGTGAGTAAAAAGTATTTCATATTTATTATTTTGAATAAAAAATAGATTCAAACCAAGTATATTTATGATTATATGTTTTTATCCTAGTTATAGATCTAATGACAACATCAAAAACACTATTTCCTTTTCTAGTAAAAGTAATAACTTGTGTTCCATGTACATGCAGTGCTACTGCCATAAAAAATAACATACTTAAAAAGTGACTGCTTCATTCTCCAGAGGCCTATCAAAACATTTACCATGACTGATGAAATAAACATTTTAGCTCTGATTCTTCAGAGCTGAAGTAACTTCAGTTCTTCCTTCCCTACCTGTCACATCGCTACCTACAAGAAAACAATAGGAGAACTCAAATGAAATTCTTTTCCTAAAATTTGTTAACACTAAATTGTTCATTGACTCATCTGTGAGGTTCTACTTGTGCTCTAATTATTTGTAGCAGATAGGTGATTACCTACCAGCAAGAGATAACAATAAGATTATTTTTCTTACTACAATGTTTAACTAAACTTAAGACATTGTTTGGATTTCACAAGTTTTGCCATTAATGTCCTTTCTATCCAAGATCCAGTCAAAGATAACACTAGAGTGCCTTGAAAACTGCATAGGTTTTAAAGTTGTGTTGCATCTTTTCTAGACTTTTCTCCCATTTTGGTTATCCACTTGTTATTTCTGTTTTCAACTATATTAAACAAGTTCTAAATGGCATCCTTCCAATAAATGGTCACACCTTTGATAGAACTCAGCAAATCGTCCACAATCCGTGTCTCGCTGACTCCATTTCCACCTTCAAAACTGTGTTTTTTGTATGTTATAACGTACTTCTCTGTAAATATCATGTCTCTTTTTAAAAAATGTACTCATCTGAAATTTATTATTTATTTACAAATCTATATTAGCAGACTCTAAACTCTAAACTGAATTCTATTTACCTGTCTCCAATTTTAAAAGTTAAAACTATTTTGTGTGTCCCATCAATGTTTAAATTCAAACAATGTAACAAATTTTCCTTCTCCTAACACTAATCTCTTATTTCTATCAGTAGATTAATTTCTCCAGTCATTCAAATTTTAAAACTTAAAGCATTTCTGATTTTAACCTTTTTTCTGCCTCACATATTAGCAAATCTTAAAATTCTATCATGTTCCTTAAAAAAATAAAAGTTTATTGCAATTTCTTAGATTTCTATTGACCCAAATAACTCATGACATTTTTAGCTTACTTCTAGATATTTTAGAAGCCTCCCAACTTGCCTGCCTTTATCAAAATATTATTCAATAATTCATCTACAATTTCCAGAATACTTATTCACAAATCTTATTTTCCAGGTTACTCCTTCAATTCTAAATATTGAGGATTTTCCCTTACTTATGGGGTAAAATCTGAATATTTAATACTGGCACTTAACTCCCACTTCCACAGGTTCTTACTTCAATGAACCGTACCACTACTCCACAGCTGTGTTCATCATTCTACTCCAGCTGGGATACTCATGCATTGAGGGTAAGATCTATGCTTGTTTGACACTGCCTTCTGGAGTAAGGAAATTAAGAACTGAGTGAACCTACTGTACCCCTAAAAGCAATAAAATTTGGCAAAATAATAAAAAGCAACCATTTCAAAACTGTGGAAATTAATCCAGTTCACAGAATGAATGGAAAGCACCCATTCGAGAACTACTACTAAACCTCAGTCGGAATAGCATGCTCTGTGACATTTTAACTTGGGGATAGACCCATCCTGCCTTACTCCCCACATCAGAGTATGGTAGGCATAAAAGCTAGCCCACGTACAGTCAAGCTTCCATTTGGAGCTTTGTTGAAAACCCCATTCTCAGAGCACAGCCTAGAGTATGACAAGATAAAAGCCTTTCTGAAAAAAATATTTACTCCCAGGGCTTTGTAATTATTTAGTTTGGGGTTCAGCTCTGCAAAACAAACAGCCAAAAACCAACGAACGAAAACCCTTTCCCCAGGACGTTACTGAAACCAATAGTAATTTGTTGGTGACATCACAATAGCCCAAGACAGTGAGTGCAGTTGGGGTAGACAAAAGCCTGGCCGAAAATTTAATAGAAACCAACAAGTTGTTTATCTTCTCTATAGTGTTGTCTTTTCCAGACTTGAATGAAATTGTGAACTCGGTAGCCTTTTCAGATTGACTTCTTTTACTCATCGATATGCATTTAAGATCCATCCATGCTTTTGTGTATCTTGATTCTCCTTTTTATTGCTGGATAGCACTCTATTATATGGGTTGCTACAGTTTGTTTTAATTCATCCATTAAAAGATAACTTAGGTGCTTCCAGGTTTGGCAATTATGAATAATGCTGCTATAAACACCTATGCATATGTGCAATTTTTGTGTGCACATACATTTTCAAATCTATTGGATTACTACCTAGGAGTGTAATTTCTGTGGCAAGACTATGCTCAGTTTTGTAAGAAATTACCAAATTGTCTTCAAAATAACTATGCTGTTTTATACCCCACCAGCAACGAATGCTACCCATGCCCACATCCTGTTGCTACACATCCTTTACTAGCAGTTGGTATTGCCTTTTTAAAAATTTCATATATTCTAACAGGTATGTCATGTCATCTCATTGTTTTTATTTGTAGTATTCTAATGACAAATGATGTTGAGCATTTTTTCCTATGTTTATATGATTTTTCTGTATCTGTTTTAAAGTAAGCTGTTTATTTAGGTATATTGGTCACTCTTACTTGGGTTATTGAAACAGAATAAGGCCCTTAAATATGTTGACACCTGAATAACTGGAACATTAAATGGCCTTGCAAATATGATTAAG
Source organism: Papio anubis (assembly GCF_008728515.1). Classification (NCBI taxonomy): domain Eukaryota; kingdom Metazoa; phylum Chordata; class Mammalia; order Primates; family Cercopithecidae; genus Papio; species Papio anubis. Next base: position 121,988,959 of record NC_044981.1, read on the forward strand.
TTAAGGCTTTTGAGATGGAAAGATTAACCTGGATTATCTGAGTGGGTCCAATGTAATCACAAGGGAACTTAATAAAGGAAGGCAGGAAAATCAGAATCAGGGCTGATGTGATGTTGGAAGCAAAGGTTGGAGTCATGCAGGACCATAAGTAGCCTTTAGAAGCTCAAAAAGGGAAGGAAATAGATTCTCCCCTAGAGCTTCCAGAAGGAATGCATACCTGCTGGCCATTTTTGAACTCATGATCTCTCAAAACGTAAGATAAATTTTTATTGTTTTAAGTCACTATCTTAGTTCATTTGTGTTGTTATAAAGAAATACTGGAGGCAGGGTAACTTATAAAGAAAATAGGTTTATTTGGCTCATGGTTCTGCAGGCTTGAGGTGCCTATAAGGGGCATGAGGCTGGCATCACCTGGTTCCAGTAAGGGCCTTGGGTTGCTTCTACTCATGGTGAAAGGTAAAGGGGAACCTGTGTGTGAAGAGATCACATGATAAGAGAGGAAGCTATTAACTACTAGAATGACACCAAGCCATTCAGGGGGATTTGCCTCATAACCCAAACACCTACCTCCATTACACCCTACCTCCAACTTTGAAGATCAAATTTCAACATGAAGTTTGGCAGACAAACATCCAAACTGTAGCAGTGACTAAGTTTTTGATAATTTGTTACAACAGAAACAAAATAAACTAGCACAAATTATCTAATTTGTCATTGTAAAGTCTTACAATTTCTTTGTATCTTCACAAGGTAGGAGTTTTTTTTCTTAACAAGGCTTTTTAATTTTACTAAATGATATGATTTGGATCTGTCACACAGTTTAAAGCTCATGTCAAATTGTAATTAATCCTCAGCATTAGAGGTGGGACTTGGTAGGAGATGTTTGGATCATGGGGACAGAGTTCTCTTGAATAGTTCAGTACCATCCCCATTAGTACTGTATACCGAGTGATTTCTCGCAAGATCTGGTTATTTAAAAATGTGTAGCGCCTTCCCCACTCTTTCTTCCTCATGCTCTGGCCATGTAAGATATGCCTGCTTCCCCTTTGCCTTTTACCATGATTGTAAGTTTGTTGAGGCCTTTCCAGAAAGCCAAGCAGGAGCCGCTATGCTTCCTGTTACACCCTGCAGAAATCTTTTTTCTTTAAAAATTTTCCAGTTTCAGGTATTTCTTTATAGCAATGCAAAAATGGACTAATACAGAAAAGTACAACTCAAATTGACTATTTTTTTTTTTCAAGGATCTTGATGTTGTATATAAAAATTCTTTACCAAATCCAACCACATAGATGTTTTTCTTAATTTTTCATTCTATAACTTTTATATTTTCACATTTCATTTAGTTCTATAATCCATTTTGACATAAAATTTGTGTAATATGTAAGGTATAGGCCTAGGTTGATATATTTGCATATAGAAATTCAATTGTTCCAGCATCACTTAGTGAAAAGACTATCCTTTTACCTTTGAATTGCTTCCATGCCTTCATCAAAAAAATCAATTGACTATATTTCTGTAAATCTATCTCTGAGCTATTTCATTCCATTGACCAAAGTGTCTGCTTTTGCATCAATATGATACTCTCTTGATTACCATAGATTTGCAGTAAATCTTGAAATAGGAAAATGTGAGTCCTCCAACTTTGTTCTTCTAAAGTATTATGTTGGCTATGCTAAGTCCTGTGCCTTTCCATATAACATTGAAAATTAATTTGTCAATATTGACAAAGTCACTTTCTGGGATTTTGGCAGGTATTGCTATTGTGTTAAATTTGTGCATCAGTTAGAGAAGAATTGACATTTTCATCATATGGTAATAATTATGAACACAGAGCATCACTCCACTTATTTACATCTTTTATTAGTTTTTTAGCTTTATGAATAGGGAACTTAAACAATATTTTGTTAAATTTATACCTAGATACTTCCTTTTGTAAAGTTACTGTAAATAGATTTTTTAAGTTAAAAATGTCAGTAGTTTAATAGCATATTGATAATATGCAAGAAAGTTATTGAATAAAGACTTATATTCCACAGACTTGCTTATTAATCCCAGGAGGCTTATGTAGAATATTTGGTGTTGTCTACATAGACAATCATTTCAACTGTATATAAAGCAGTTTCATTTCTTCCTTTCCAACTGTCTAGGTCTACTTGGGCTGCTATAACAAAATACCACAGACTGGGTGACTTATGAATAAAGGAAATTTATTTTTCATCAGTTCTGGAGGCTGGGAAGTTCAAGACCAAAGACTCATTAGGCTCAGTGTCTGGTGAGGGTTCACATTCTCATAGAGAGTCTTCTTCTCACTCTAACATTACATGATGAAAGAAAAGCGATCTCTCTTGGATCTTTTTTTGTAAAGGCACAAATCTCAATTATGAGGGCTCCATACCCATGACTTAATCACCTCCCAGAGGATTTGCCTCTCAAGGTTAATACTATCACCTTGAAGTGATGACTTCAGCATTAGAATTTGGAGATATGAGGAGTCACAAACATTCAGGTCATATCACCAAACTGTATACATTTAAATTCATTTTGTTATTGCACTAGCAAGGACTTCTAGAATTATGTTAAATTGGAATTTTAAGAGAGAATGCTCTTGACTTGTTCCTGATCCTAGAAGGAAAGTGTCTAATCTGTCACTGAAATTGCCCCAGTAGTCCCATAGATATGGATAAACATAGAAATTGACCATTCTGGTCTTAAAGTTTGAACCTTGCATTTGTTCTATGTGAATTCCTCCCTCAGGAAGTGACGTTCAGGCCTCTCACAAAAAGTATCAAAGAACTGAAACTCACCAGATCACCACATTCAGACAATGAAATGCTGGACCCCTATTCATGATTGCTTCCTTGACCCTCCCTAGTTTCTGTTTTCTTACATATTGTTACATTTTTTCCCTGCTATAAAAACCCCTAGTTTTAGTAGGTCACAGAAAAGGATTTGAGACTGAAGCCCCATATCCTCAGCTGCAACAACCAATTAGAGACTTCTTCCTTGGCATTACTCGTTGTCTCAGTGATTGGCTTTCTGTGAAGCAAGCAGCAGGACCTTGACCAAACTCCTGTTGTTTTGGTGACATCACCATTAAATATATTGTTAGCTCTAGTATTTTGTAGATGTTCATTATTAATTCAAAGAAGTTCCACTCTATTACTAATTGGCCAAAAATTTGTATCCTAAATGGATGTTAGATTTTTTTGTCAATGGGTGTTGCTTTTTGTGAGTCAATTGAAGTGATCATATGTTATTCCTTCATCAGCCTGTAGATATGGTAGATTTTATGTATTAAGTGTTTGTATTTTTAAATTTTTAAATTGAGTCAGCTGTGCATACATGAAATAAATCTCACTTGGTTGGGTAATAATTCACAGAATAAATTCCACTTGTATGAGATCTGTTGGAATATCCCATTTCTAGTTTCATTTCTGATACAGGTAATTTGTGTCTTCTTTGTTTTTTTTCTTGGTTAATCTGGCTAGATATTTACCAATTTTATTGATATCTTCAAAAAGACACCTTTTGACTTTATGGATTTTCTTTTTTTTTTCTTATGAATTGGTTGATTTCAGTTCCAATATTTATTATTTAATGGGTTTTACTTATTGTACTGTTAGTCTGCTATTCTTTCTCTACATTCTTAAGGTAGAAGCTTAGGCTATTGATTTTAAGTCTTTCTTTTGTTTAATATATGCGTTTAATGCTGTGCATTATCCTCTAAGCATTAATTTTGTTGCATCCTACAATATTTAGTAACATATATTTTTGTTTGGTTCAAATTATTTTTATTTCTCTTGAAAACTAATTTTGATCTATGTGCTCTTTTCAAGTGTATTTTTTTTTTTTGTTTCATGTATTTAGGAATTTTCCATCTCTCTTTAGGTTATTAATTTCTACTTCAATTTCTTTATGGCCTGAGAACATATTTTGTAGGATTTCAATGTTTTAAATTAGTGAAAGTGTGCTTCATAACCTGAAATATGATGTATACCAGAAGTTTCCAACCCCCAGATCATGGACCGTGGTCTGTGGACAGCAGGAGGTGAGCGGCAGGCAAGTAAGCAAAGCCTCATCTATTTTTACAGCCACTCCCCATCACTCACATTACCACCAGAGTGACGCCTCCTGTCAGAGCAGTGGTGGCATTAGATTGTCATAGGAGCATGAACCTTATTGTGAACTGCATATGTGAGGGATCTAGGTTGCACGCTCTTTATGAGAATCTAAGTAATGCCTGATGATCTGAGGTGGAACAGTTTCATCCTGAAACCACCACCGCAATCACATCCCCGGTCTGAGAAAAAATTGTCTTCCACCAAACTGGCCCCTGCTGCCAAAATGTTTGGAGACTGCTGGTCTATACTGATGAATGTTCCAAATGAGCTTGAAAAGAATGTGCCTTCTGTTGTTGTTAGATTAAGTATTCTATAAATGTCAATTAGACAAAGTTGATTAATTTGTGCTATTAGGTTTATCTACATCCCTATTAATTATTTGCCTGCTTGATCTATCAATTCATCTGAGAGAGGTGTGTTAAAAATCATGAATTATTATTGTAGATTTGTTTATTTTCCCACAAAGCTCTGTCAGTTTTTTCCCCATGTATTTTAGTGTTCTGTTGTTATGTGCAGAAGCATTAAGGCTTATTATGCCTTCTGGAGGAAAAGACTCATCAGTATGTAATGCCCCTCTTTTCCCATTATAATATTTTTTGTCTAAAGACAAAGAAAATGAAATATAAAATAAAATATGAACATGAAATATGAAGATTTCAAAATATGAAATTAACAGTTATGTAGCTTTTTAAATTACTATGCGTGTGATGAATCCTCCTTGCTCCCTTTAATTTTAAGCCATCAATGACTATACATTTGAAGTGGATTTTATATAGACAACATATAACTGTGTCTTGTTTTTCTCAAGATATTCAACTAAGTGAAACTATATTAAAATAATTGAAAGAAAGTATGAAAATGATGTTTCATCAAATAGAGAATACCAAAAAAGAGATCAACATTATTATTATCAGTGGAATAATGATAAAGAACTAAATAGAAATTTGAGGACTAAAGATTACAATAACTGAACGGAAAAAAAAACTTCTAGAGAAAACCAAACTTACTAGAGGAGCTCAACAACAGATTTCAGTTAGCAAGAAAATGAAATTTTTAAATTTGAGCATAGGTCAATGGAGACGATATAGACAGAGAAACAGAACAAATAATTTAGAAAAAGTAAGAGATTCATAGATGTGTAGAATACTCCTATGATTTGAATGTTTTCTGCTGCTCAAATTCATGTTGAAATTTGATTTCCACTGTAACAGTATTAAGAGGTGAGGCCTTAAGAGGTGATTAGGCCATGAGGGCTTGCCTCATGAATGGATTAATGATGTTCACAAAGAAGTGGGTTCTTTATAAAAGGATGAGTTCAGCCCCCTTTTCTTTTTCTCTCTTTGCCCTTCCACCATGTGATGCCTTCTGCCATTTTATGTGGCAATAGGAAAGCCCATGCCAGATGTAAGTGCATTGACATTTGACTTGTTAGACTGCAGAACAATGAGCCAATAAATTTCCCTTTGTTCTAAATTTCCTAAATTACCCAGTCTCAGGTATTCTGTTATAGATGCACAAAACAAACTAATACCAAAATCATTGAACATACTAATGTCAGAAGAAAGGAAGAACTAGAAGAAGAGAATGATGGGAAATCTGCAGAAAAAATATTTGAAGAAATTATGACAAGAATGTCCCCAAATTTAATGAAAACATTTAATCTACACATTAAAGAATCTCCAAAACTCTAAGTAGAGATCTCTTTCAAGAGATCTCAATTTGGATACATCTTAATTAACCTAATGAAAGTCAACGAGAAAACCTTGAACATAAAGAGAAAAATGACTTGTGATGTACAGGTACTCCCTGTAAGATCAACAGCTGACTCATCTGAAACCACAAAGGCCAGAAGGCAGTCGGAAAATACAGAGTTGACTCTTGAACAAAGTGGGGTTCAGAGGCACCTAATCCTCATGTATTCAAATATCTGTGCATAACTTTTGGCTCCTAAATATCTTTTTTTTTTTTTTTCTTGAGATAGATTCTTGCCCTGTTGCCCAGGCTGGAGTGCAATGGCATGATCTTGGCTCACTGCAACCTCTGCCTCTCAGGTTCAAGTGATTCTCCTGCCTCAGTCTCCTGAGTAGCTGGAATTACATGCACGCACCACCACGCCTGGCTAATTTTGCATTTTAGTAGAGACAGGTTTTCACCGTATTGGTCAGGCTGGTCTCAAACTCCTGAGCTCGTGATCTGCCCACCTAGGCCTCCCAAAGTGCTGGGATCACAGGCATGAGGCACTGCACCCGGCCTTGTCTCCCAAAAATCTTAACTACTAATAGATTGCTGTTGACAAGAAGTCTTATCTCTCTATATAATATTTTATATATTATTTACATATAAAATATATAAAATAGACTATTATATATTATATATAACATATATAAAAAGACTACTGTTGAAAAGAAGCCTTACGTATATAATATTTTATACAATTTTATATAAAATATTATCACAGATAATATATTTTATATAAAGATTTTATATAAAATACATTTGATATAATTATATATTCTATACAATTATATAATTATATAAAATATTACTATATATAATATTAATTATATATTACTATATATTGTAAAATATTGTATTATATATTATAATAAATTAATATATAATTATGTACAAAATATATAATTATATAATAAAAGTAATTATATACAGTATTATATATTATATAATAAATATATAATTACAATATTATATGTTGCAATTATTATAATATATTACTGTAATATTACAATATTATAGACATCATAATATATACAGCTATAATTATATCTATATTACATATTGTAATATTTCATCTATATTATATATAATATATATCATTATATATTGTATACATCATATTACATATAATAGTATGTTCCATTATATATTAACATATGTATTGGTATATTCCATTATCTATAATGGTGTGTGTCTGTGTGTTTGTGTATATATATACCATGACTCAATAAAATATAGGAACAAACCATGGGTAGATACCTTGTTACACCATTATTAACTTCAGAAAAATTTCAGTGAAAGTCACCAAACATGTTCAGTGAAAATACCCAACATAAGACATCACATATTGTATAATTCATTTTTTACTGAAATATCCAGAAAAGACAAAGCTATAAAGATAGCAGGTACATTAATGGTTGCCCAGAATGGGGGCAGGAAAGGATAAACAGTTTATGTGCCCGAGGGATCATATTATGGTGATAAAAATGAAAATGGATTAATTGTGATCGTTTTTTGTGGTTTTTTGAGTGTTACAGCTCTTTTACTCCTGGCACCCGCAACTTGGTGAGCAGGACTGTTACATGTCGTTCGCTGCAGCAGTTCGGCAAGTTCCAGGTTCTTGTCTTGCGACTAAGAGGAATATGGTACCTGGATACCTGAGAGTGAGTAAGGCAAAGCAGAATTTTAATGAGCAACAAATAGAAAGCTGTCAGCAATGGGAGAGGAACTGAAAATGGGTAGCCATCGGTGAGTCTAAATCTGGTGTTTTTATCAGCTTAGAATGGGGGAGTAAGTGCTGACTGGACCATGGGTAGGTCTTGGATAAAGCACCATTCGATTGGTTAAAAGGCATCATTCAGAACCAATCGAGAGAGACAGTGAGTAAATGGGGAAACGGATAGAAGTTTTTACCCCTGTCACACACTCTGGAACTGGCAGTTTGGTTTTCTGACTTTAAACTGTGCTTGGCTTGTAGGTCGAGTTTTACTAGGGACCTGTCCCTGTCTGCCTAGGAATTTATCTGTCTCCTGTCCCTATCAGTTTCACAACTTCATATATATACTGAAGTGTATTGGTTTGTACACTTGAAAAGATTGAATTATGTGATATGCAAAATATGACTGGTTAAAGTTATTTAAATAAAACAAGTGGGAGGAGGAAGAAACTATTCTATCGACTGAGAATACAAAGACGAATATGGCACAATCCCTGCCTTTATTAGCTTGCAATGTAGGGAATCTAGTGTGTGAAACAGACATGCAGAAACCAGTACTACAAAAAAGCTGAAAAGAGAAAAGAATCTACCGATGAGTTCTACTGGAATTTTTTGTTTGAAACAAGGTTGAGTATCGGGATTGCACATTGTGTTGCTTGAGGAACTGAAAGAAGCTGTATCTTGTTGAACCTATAGTAGCATGTAGTGGGTTGTTAAAGGTGAAAGCCAGTTGACAATTTTGAAACAGAAAAGCGTCTATTTTTGCAGTGTGTATAATAGATTAATTCATCAGCAAAATGACAATTAACTGAGCTAAGATAATGAAAGAGAGCAGCTTAACTGGAAATAAGAATTCGGTGATATTTAAGATGTACACTTGCCCTGATTTAGCATGAAGTGACTGGATAATTGCCAAAAAGTAAATTCAAGGAATTTTGCATGTTCAAATATCTAAAGCAGGATGATTCTAGACAAAAAATTATATTTGCAATAGTGCTTATTTTAAATTATGATTTGAAGATAAAAGTTTGTACTAAAAGTGTAAATATGCCATTATACTTTGCAGTTGAGGTCACCATGCTTTCTAAATTACAGTGATGGTTGATGTTGCTTAGAATTAGAGAGTTGTGAATGAATAGTATATTTTCCACAGAAAATCTTCTACCAATCAACACTTAGGTGTAAGCTACGTGAAGTCAGAGAGTTTTGTCTGTTTTGTTTACTTTTGTATCACCAGCACAAGACTGTTGCCTCTACATAACAGGCACAAAATATGTATTTGTTGAATAAATGAATGTACACAAAAAAGAAAAAGCTTTTAAGAAAGAACATGTTTGTCACCAAAGGAATCAATGTTGAAGCAATTCTTTCAACTGAGATGATATTACAATATTGAAATTTCTCAGGAATTTGCAACAGAGTTAACCAGAGGCACTTGTTCCAATTTACTTTGGACCCAATCATAATGAATTAGATATAAAGAACTAGAAACTTACATCCCTCTTTAAGAGCAAACCAAAAAGAATTTAAGAGATAACATATCCTCATATCATTTACAGAAACAGAATGACTCTTGTAATTGTAGTGATGAAGTCAAATAATTTAGTAAGACTTTGTGAAGTAATGTATCATGCCCTATGAATAAAACACTTGGGCAGCAACGGTGTCATTGCCTGAAGGCAACTAACTCATTTCAAATCCAGGGAGCAGGAGTGTGAAGATTTCCTCAATCTAACCTGCCCATGCTTATCACCATGTTTTATTGTTACAATTCTCATGATGATTTATTGAGACTTGCTATGGACTAGAAACTATCTTAATTGCTCTCTGTCATTATCTAATATAATCACAGTAACAATCTGAGTTTTTGCGCAGATGAGGAAATTGAAAATTTAGACACATTAAGTGCAATGATATAAACTCCAAGATAGCAGAGGTTTTGTCTACTTTATTTGGAGCCAAATTCCCATTGCTACTTTTAGGTGCCTGTTATGGGCTTAATTGCATCCCTGCAAAATTCATACATTGAAGCCCTTTCCCTCAGCACCTCAGAATGTCACTGTACAGGTTGAACATCTCTAATCTGAAGCTCTGAAACCCCAAATGCCCCCAAATCCAAATTTGACGGTTGACATGATGCAACAAGTGGAAAATTCTACACCTCACCTCATGTGGTAGGTTTCAGTAAAATGCAGTCAAAACTATGCTTTATGTGCAAAAGTATGTAAAATATTGTACTAAATTACCTTTAGGTTATGTTTATTTGGTGTTTATGGAACATAAATGAATTCCATATTTAGTTGGGTCTCATCCCTTAAGATATCTCATTTTGTGCATAAAAATATTCCAAAATCTGAAATTAGAAATCTGTAACACTTCTAGTCTCAAGCATTTCAATCTGTATTGGGAGATAGGATCTTTAAAAGGGTGATTAGGTTAGAATGAGGCCATTAGGGTGGACCTTAACCCAATTTGATGATGTTCTTAAAAGAAAAGGAAATTTAGACAAATAGACACAGGGGTGTGTGTGTGTGTGCACAGAGAGAGCCAACAGGATGTGCACACACAGACCAAAGACTATGTGAAGGCATAGAGAGATGGCAGCCAAGGAGAGTGGCTCTCAGTAGAAATCAACTTTGCTGGTATCTTAATCTTGAACTTCTAGCCTTGAGAACTGTGAAAAACAAGTTTCTGTTTTTTTGTTTGTTTGTTTTTGTTTTGAGACAGAGTCTCACACTGTCACCCAGGCTGGAGTGCAGTGGCGCCATCTCAGCTCACTGCAAGTTCCACCTCTCAGGTTTACGCTATTCTCCTGCCTCAGCCTCCCGAGTATCTGGGACTACAGGCACCTGCCACCACCTCATTTTTTGTATTTTTAGTAGAGACGGGGTTTCACCATGTTAGCCAGGATGGTCTCGATCTCCTGACCTCATGATCCGCCAGCCCCGGCCTCCCAAAGTGCTGGGATTACAGGCATGAGCCACGGCGCCCAGCCAAATTTCTGCTTTTTAAGCCACCCAATTGGTGGTACTACTTTATGGCAGCCCTAGCAAAACAAGCTAATACAGTGCCCACAGTATCTTTTGTAAAGAGTAAATATTGTGTTAAAAATCATAACATCTGAAGTCTAGCATGTCTGCAATCAGTCTGCAGTCAATTTGTTGCAATTATCAGAGGAAACTTGTGGCTTGTAGGAGCTAATCTTTTATACTCCTGTGACAGCCAGATTCTATAAGCAAATTCCAAATTAGATACCTTCAATTCAAGGTTCTTTTGCCATGGAAATGTTCCCATTTTCAATTTATAAAAGATGAATTTTTCTGTAGTGTAGGTGTTTGAAACAATCTTTTCATGATGTTGAGAATTGGTCATGGAACCTATTTCAAGATACATATTGAAGAAAATGTAGCATTTATCCTTCAGAGTACCCAAGAACTAAAGAATATTCTCTCCAGGCCAGACATAGTGGCTCACACCTATAATCCCAACACTTTGGGATGCCAAGGTAGGAGGATCTGCTGAGGCCAGGAGTTCAAGAACAGCCTTGGCAAAATAGTCCTAGAAAATTTTTGGGTATTTTGTAGAGACAAGGTCCTAACTACTCAAGAGACTGAGGTAGGAGTATTGCTTGAGCCCTGGAATTTGAGGTTACAGTTAGGTATGATCGCACCACTGCACTCCAGCCTAGGTAACAGAGTGGGATCCTGACTGTAAAAAAGAAAAAAAGAATATTCCATCCAACCAAAGAAATCAGCAGGCAACATACAGATAAAATGAAACCAAATCCAATATAAATAGATCCATAGAAAATTAAACAGAAACATTATATGCAGATAAACAGCACCAATACAACTGAAATGTTAGACACTTTCTGAATCATAGAATATACGTATTTTTAAATATTCAAGAAAATAAAGTATTCACATCATTTTTATTTCTCCTGTTGAATCCAAATGTCAAAGACCAGAAGATTTGGTTGAGCCAGATATGTTTTTGGACTTTGCAGATATATTTTATGGTTTATTAGCAGTACTTGATGTGGGCCACAGAATTACCTTTAATTTTTGAGAGTATAGTAGAATAATTCAACTAAAGAACACTGGGAAGAAAATAATTAAGTTTATAGAGGCAGAGGCAGGCATGTGCGGTTGAAGAAGCTACATAGGTAGGCCCAGATGGCAGAAGTATTCAGAATACATGAAATAAAATACCATAAGAAAGAATACAATGGCACTGTCTGAATTTATTCCTAAACTACTGATGGTCCTCTCTTTAGGATGGCTCAATTTAAAAATTTTCAACTTTACGTTTATTGTGAATGTGATCCCACCATAAATCAAGGACCCTCTTATACCTTAAAATGGGGTTACACTTTCTACTGAATGCTTATTGCTTTTGGGCCATTTTAAAGTCAAAAAGTTATACATAGAACTCTCCTAACTCAGGGTCTACCTGCTGTGTTGCCAGCATTAAATGCATTCTCTTTTCCTTTTCTTTGAGACAGGGTCTCACTTTGTCACCCAGGCTGAAGTCCAGTGGCAGGATCATGGCTCACAGCAGCCTCAACCTTCCCGGCTCAAGCGATCCTCTCACCTTATCCTCCCGAGTAGCAGAGCCCCCAGGTGCATGCCATCATGTCCATCTATTTTTTAAAATATTTTGTAGAGAAGGGATCCCACTGTATTGTCCAGGTTGGTCTCAAATACCTGGGCTCAAGCAATTTTCCTGCCTTTACCTTCCAAAGTGCTGAGGTTACAGTCATGAGTCACTGCACCTGACCTAAATGCATTTCTTTCCATTTATGATATTTTCAATTTAAAAAGAGTATCAGGAGGTAGCCGTATTGTCAATCAAGAAGCATCTGTAGTAGATTTGATTTTTTTTCACATGAAGAATTAAAGCTTAACTCAAATATTCCTTAGGAGAAGGCTGCAGGCCATAGTCAATATTTATTCTCAGTTGTGAACTGCAATCACACTTTCAATTCTGCATTCATTTCCTCTCAGGGATTTCCTACAGGGAAAGTATTTAATAGTAATTGTGTAGGTCCTTGCAAATCTAAATAACTTCTTTAATATAACAACTGAATAGTACTTAATTAGGTAACAAGGATCTCTTCCTAAAAAATCCATTCTGTTGCTTTAAGACATTATAATACAATGTATTAAAGACATTTATGACCAATAAAATATGTCACTGATAAAAGAATCTGTCTGTGTGTGTATGTGTGCATGTGTGTGTCTCTTAATCTCTGTCAGCAGTCTACCTGTTCTGATGAGCTGAAGCAGTCTTGCGACTCCTATAAATAGCTTACCAAAACTTTAGATTCTATTATTAGCAATTAGATAGATAACGACTGATCAGCATTAACTATCCTAATTGTACTGCATTTGAGTTCTTCAAAGTTCCCTGCAATCTTGTCTTTTGATAGTGAAAAACAAAAAACACAAACACTAGTACTTTTATTTTGTATAATTTTGCCAAAATTATGATTTGATAATAATAGAATTTTCAATAGCGAGGCAATTTTCCTGTTTTTATCCCAAAGTTACATCAAGTGAACCTGAGTCCATGATGAATGTCTACATTAAAGCTATCATTGCTAATAGTATTCCATATCATTTGTCTTCGGTTCCGTGGGACCAAATTACAATCACCACATGACTGTAGCTTATCTTGTGATTAATGGTGGTTTTACTAAGTCACTGACAGTGAAGCTTCTGGGAGGAAAATGGTAATATGGTTTGAAATTTTAAATTGCACATTTAAAAAATCATTACCTGGTTTTCAAAGAGATAGTTAATTTGCTCATGATAGGGGGTAAAAATCCAGGCCGTTAGTCACTAAAGAGAAGAATTTCTCAAGTTAATTACTCCAACTTTTAAAGGTTATAAGGTGCTATAAATAACAAAGCATTTCCAGAAGAGGTGCAAACATCTCTTAGAAAAGATGCAGAGTTTTTCAGATGAATAAAAATATAATATGCAAAAAAATACTAAGACTCAGAAAAAAAAAACCAGTAAATAAGATTGGGTGATATATTGAAGAGTATTCTGTATGATATATTGTAGATTCAGAAAATGGCTCTGCACCATTTCCCTGAGAGTTATCAGTGCACGTCTAAGTCATTAGTGAAAGAATATTATCAACATCCATTGGACTTTTGATGTTTTCCTCTAAATTATCTCTGCTTCAAAACTAATATGAACTTACATTATTACTACTAGGACTAATTGGCATTGGTTCAGTTTAAGCCAAGAGAGATTTTAAAATCCATTTTGCTTTAGGAAAGAGGTGGCCACTATTAGGGAGTTTGCTTTTATTTCAACTTTATCTATTTTTCTACATAAAATTCAATACCTTATTTTGCAAAAGTAGCTTCAGTTAAGTTACATGATAATAGACTATTTGCAACTCAAATGTACATAGAATAATCTCAAACTCTGATTAGTCATAAATGGCTTTTTTGTCCTATAGTTTGGTAAAAAGTAGAACAGTGAACTGGAAACTTCATTTCTTTCCCTCTACAAATCAATTGACCATATCTTCCATGATTGAAATGGTCAAAATATGTCCATCTTTCAAAAGCCCATAATCATCCAAGTGACTGCAGCACTAACAATGTCAGCTTGGATTGTTATTTTATTTCTGTGCTTTTCATGCTAGGTTAGCTACAGAAAAAATTTTTTTGGTACTGTGTTGATTCTCTATGGGTACTTGGGCTGAAATAGTTCATCTAATGCTTGATATGGTATTGTCTCAAATAATATGAGCATCCAAAAATTGATAATCTCTTGACATTATTACTCTCTATGCAACAGGGTGTATGATGGTGACTTCTGTTTTTAGTGAGAATCATCAAAATGTTGGGGCTGTATTGCTAAATCTGGGCAAGTGATCAATCCTACTTGCGCTCACTCTGCTGTTTAGAAGACTAATTATTGTAGCACTATTAAATGATTCTATTGTGCTAAGAGAGCTTAATGGAGACAAACATTTATTAGAAACATATTTGCCTCTATGAACCTCTAAAACAAGGATATTACTGCATTTTAACCATTTGTTTCTTAGTAATAGTGCTGACATTAATTTTTGATGCTTATAAAGCTATTTTTTCTTAATTAATATAATCATTTAATGTATTGTTCCAAATAAATAAGGCAGATAAAGTAAATGATATAGACCATATGAGTGGTGACAAATGACTCATGCCATATTTTTTAAAAAGACCAAGTTAATGAGACATTAGAGGCAATTACTCAAAAAAGTAAAATTATTGAAAAATGTAAAAGAAAGGGAAGAAATTACATTTGTTGAAGAACAGTCTTTGGTATGACTGCATAAGGAATCTTTTGGACCCAATTCCTAGTGAAGTTAGTGAAAATTATTATTTAATAAAAGCACCAGTTAAAATGTCTAGGAATGGTGTTAAGGGCATATAGCCAATGAAGAAATATCTATTCAAGGATATCTACTAACATTCACTAATAGTCAAGTCTATGGTGTTTGAACTTAGATTGCTTCCTCCCTACCCAGTCCCAGCTCAGTCAGCCAGAAACTCCACCACAGACTGATGCAGCAAAGAACTCAGGGGCCCCTCTCTCTCACCTCCCAGTAGAAGGACTACCTTCCCAGGACAGTCAGGATGTCACCATTTCTTATCCTGCCCTAGATGTAGCTGAGTCCTAGTTCTGGGTAAGAGGTGGCTGTGGCTCCATTTTTCTGTCCAGTACCCACTGGTGGGAGGAAGCTCTATCTTGAGCATTGCAATACTGAGAATTATCAGTGTCTAATGACCATTTCCAACTCATAAAGCAGTGGCTCCATCCTCCAGATGCAAGCTGAGAAGACCCGATGCTACTGCCTCTCTCCCCTGCTACATCTAGCACTCAGTTCCTGCAGCAGGGATGTCACTCAGAGAGATATGCACCATTGTCCCTAATCCCAGCTCCAGAGATATGAACAAATAATTTTACTAAAGACTGGTGCCTGGTAGAGTGGGTGGTGAGTGTAAGAGGTGGGAAGGGAGAAGAAAGTCATAAAACAAACAGCTTCTGATCTCTTCCAAAGTAACAAACTCCACGCTCAATAGTACGTGGAGAAATCAAAACCTAAGTGTGCCTTCAAAAGCAATGGAAACTGTGGTGAAAGAAATTTGGAAAGTGATTTATAAATTCACTAAAAATAAAGGTTAAATTATTGGCTGCCTCATTTGCCAGAGAACCTTCTTGGGATCAGACCAAATCTCAAATACTAATCACCATACTATTTTTTGAAAGTCTCTTTAAAGAAACTTTAATTTTATTGTATTAGTATATGGAGGAGTCTATGTCCGTGGAACACTCAGCCAGCAATTAGTGGATCTCAAGAGTAGGATGTGGCCAGAGAAAGAGACAGTTAGAGAAAACCCTGCAAAAACAATTATCATCCCAAAGTGACTATGGGTGCCCAGTGGGAGTAACATCAAAGGCCTATTACTGAGGGAGTAAAACAGACTTCACTAAAATAATCTAATGACTTCCTAAACAAACAAGCAAATAGAAATAACAAGTGGCAGGTGAGGAAGCAAGAAGAGGTGGTACTTACAGTTGCCATATTATCTAAAATGTCCAGATTCCAACAAAATTTATGAGATAGCCAAAGAAATTTAAAAGTATGACCCATTAACTGAAAAAAATAAACAGCTGAAACTGCCTGTGAGTGACTAGATGTAGTATTTATCATAAAAAGACTTCAAGCGGGCATTATAAACATATTCAATAAATAAAGGAAAATGTAATTAAATAAGTAAAGTATGATGACAATTATTCTTCAAGCAAAGAATATAAAGACATATAAATTATCTTAAAAAGAACCAAATGGATATTCTTCTATTAAAAAGTATAATAACTGAAATAAAAAATTCACAATAGGGCTTAACTGTAGAATTGAACTGGCAAGAATAAGAATTAGTGAACTTGAAAGCAGGAAAATAAGAACCATGCTATTTGAAGAAGGAAAATATGAAGAAAACTCAACAAAGATTCAGAAAAATGTGGGATACTATTAACACAACAACATATGCATAATGGGACTAACAGAACCAGAAGAGAGGAAAGAAGAGATCAAAATATGATGATAGCTGAAAACTCCAGAAACTTATTATAAAACAATGATCTGCACATCCAAGAATCTCAATAAACTCTACATAAGATAAATACAAACAAATCCACAAATAAAAACATCAAAATAAAACTACTGAAAGCCAAAGACAAGGAGAAAATTTTGAAAGCAATAAATGAAAACTGACCTCTCACAAGGGAAGGACAATAAAATTATTTAGAGCTTACGTATCATCAGAAACTATGAAGACTAGAAAGCAATGGGTTAACATATGCAAAGTGCCCAAAAGTTTTAAAAAAAAGTTTTAAACAAATCAACCCAAAATACTATATCCAGCAAAATTATCCTTCAAAAATGAAGGTAAAAGAAACACTTTCCCAGATAGATAAAAACCAGAGAATTTGATACTAGCTGACCCATCTTAAATATTAAAGAAAATAATTCAGGCCAAAATTAAGTATGAGAGAACTTCAAGAAGTTTATGAAAATGAATATTATGGAAAAAAAAAGTGCATAAATTTCATTTTTTCCACAAAATAAACGTGTACGAACTTTTTATAACATACCTGAACAGGATCAAGATTGAGGAACTAAGAAAAATAAGACATTCATTTGAAAAACAAACAAAAAAAAAAACCCTATCAGAACAATATACATTCTATCAAAATTGAAGTACTAAAAAAAACATCAAATTAATATGAAGCTTGAGTGGAAGAATAGTGAAATCCTTGATACTTTACAAAAAGTTTATTAAGACAATGTCTTAAAGAAATCAACAGTTTACAAATGGATAATTTATCTTAAGAAAACAGATGACGTTGAAGAAAAAGCCCACATAGACAGACATCCAACTTTGTGAGAAAAAAACTGTCTTGTTCTTGCCCTAATTGAAAAGAATCAATGATTAACAGCAGAAATAGCCAACACCATAGACATCTCAGTTGGTTCACATTCCACAATTTTCATTAAAAAATTAGAGTTGAGCAAATTTTCCACTGAGTGATTATCAAAACCACCCAGATCAGCTTCAGACAAGAGTAGGGCATCAATGGAAATTATAAACAAGTGAGATCAAAATTATGAAGCATGTCTTCAAAGAATTGCAACAGGAAGTGAAGCGTGACTTTACCAGTAGAATTCTGAAGACAAAACACAAAATACTAAAAAAAAAAAAAAAAAAAAAAAAAAAGGAAGTCATCCAGTCAAAGCAAAAGCATACCAGTCAAGAGAAAATGTTACGGCAAGAGTTTTTAGGGATGCTCAAGACAATTTGCTTGTTGAATTTCTAGATGAACAAAGAATGATAACATCTGCTTATTTTGAGAATGTTCTGAGAAAGTTAGACAAAACTTTAGCAAACAATGTGAGGGAAATCTTCACTAGAGAGTTCTTCACAACTACAAATGGTCTGGCTCCTTTCTCTCATCAAAAAAGGCAATTTTGTGAAAGTTTCAATGGGAAATCATTAGGAATGCACCTTATATTTCTGAGTTGATTTCTTCTGATTTCCTTTTATTTCCTAATCTTAAAAAAAATCTCTAAAGGGTATGTATTTTTCTTCAGTAACATAATATAAAATAGATGACATTGACATGGTTAAATTCCCAGGACCCTCAGTTCTTTAGGGATGTACTAAATGGCTAGCATCATCACTTACAAAATTGTCTTTCATTTGATGAAATTTATGTTGAGAAATAAAGTTTTACATTTTTCATTTTTTACTTCTTTCCAGCAATTTTTTGAAATCCTCTTGTATTTTGAATGCTTGTACAAATAAATAGCACCAGAAAAGGTAATTATGTAATTATAAAAGACAGTATACATATATATTTTTATTCTTTATTCTCTTAATTGATTTTAAAAGCAGTTAGATAAAAAAAAAAGCACATAATATATCTTTGTGCCTGTATCATATAGAAATGCTACACATTTGCCAATAATAGCAAAAAGGTGGCAGGTAGAAGAAGTTTTAAACTAAGAATATGACCCCAGATAGTAACTGGAATCCACAGAATGAATAAAGAGAACAAAAAATGATAAAAAGAATGTTAATATAACTAAAGTTATGTAAAAAGTGCCACTCTTCTTTAGAGCACTTTTATTAATTACACGTACTCATTGAATATAAAGTGAAACTTAATTATTGGTTTCATTTGCAATATGGACATTGCTTTGGGAAGAGTATGGGATAAATTAGCCTGAATTAATGATATTCAAAAGAATTATTTATTTTCTTAAATTTTAAATAAGTCATTAAAATGTTATTTTAAATGTTGATTAAACAGATTTCTCTTGTTAGAATAGTCACTATAAGTTAAAAGGAAACAACTTTAAATTGCATTTGTGAAAATCTACAAATTGAAACAAGCCTTTAAACAAGAGATTTGACTTAACAAAATAGCTACCATCTATTGGGTACTAGGCTTAGTACCACAAATTGAAACAAGCCTTTAAACAAGAGATTTTGACTTAACAAAATAGCTAACATCTATTGGGTACTAGGTTTAGTACCTGGGTGACAAAACGATCTGTACAATGAACACCTGTGACATGACTTTGTCTATATAACAAATCCACATTATGTACACTTAAACCTACACATTTTAAAACAAGATGTACAGAAAGAAAAAAAATGTCTATCATACAAACCACCACTATTTTGTGATTATTTCACCTGCTAAGTCTTATAGATTTTAGCAGACTAACTCTAGTGTGAAGCCTTTCAGATATATATGCCATAATTGACATTACAGATCTCAACATTAAATGAATAATGGCAAGAATTCGTCTTTCACGTATGCAAATTTGACATTACAAAACTAATTAAGAAGAGTGAGAAAATTTGGATATTGTCATAGAGTCAT
Source organism: Papio anubis (assembly GCF_008728515.1). Lineage (NCBI taxonomy): Eukaryota > Metazoa > Chordata > Mammalia > Primates > Cercopithecidae > Papio > Papio anubis. The sequence goes on from NC_044981.1 coordinate 122,008,497, forward strand.
TTAGTTCGTTGTTTTGCCCCTAAGCAGAGTTATTAAGCTATTTCACAAATATGGAAATACATAACATTTTAAATCACATCTAAGAAAAGAGAGTCCCTGGGAAATACTTTCCATTTTTTAATCCTTTGTAACAAAAGAAATAAGTTTAACATGACCTAAATAAGTCTATCACTGAAGTATTTTTAGTTCATATGGAAAAGGTTTCTTGATAATATATCTATTCATTACATTTCAGTACTATTTTCCCAAGGAAATGTTACAAAAATGTTAAAGAATGAGAGGTCAGAATCTCAAGGTATAGTTTTCATTGTGTAGTATAATTACTGAAATAATTTTATAGTCTGTCTCTCTGAAGTTCAAAGTAGAAAAAGCAGTAAGAGGAGAAACGGAATCTTAAGAAAGACTAGACATCTTTCATTGTCTTTTAAAATCATCAGAGTTGTAATTAGAAGTTACACTAGATCTCATATATGAAATGTCTTATATACATTGTAGGAGCTTGATATGTTTGATGAGGAGGAAGGTAATGTCTCACTTCCTCATTTCAAAAGCAATGAAGTAAAACAGAATAAAGAATAATCATAATTGAGTTAAAATTATCTCTACCAAGATTTTCTTAGGCAGATGCTCTACACAACCTTTATGTTGAAATGTCAGTATTCTTGCATTAATTTTTGTATCCTGAGACTTTGCTGAGAACAGCATAAACTTGGAGATTTGGAGACAATGGGGTTTCTAAATATACAATCATGTCATCTGCAACAGGGACAATTTGACTTCTTCTTTTCTAACTGAATACCCTTGATTTCTTTCTCTTGCCTGAGGAATTGCCCTGTAGAACTTCCAACTTACTATGTTGAATAGGAGTGCTGAGGCATCTGTCTGTGCCAGTTTTCGAGGGAATTTTTCAGTTTTGCCCATTCAGTATGATATTATTGGCTGTGGGTTTGTCTTAAATAGCTCTTGTATTTTGAAGTAGTTCAATCAGCTTGCCGAATTTATTAAGCGTTTTAGCATGAAGGGCTGTTGAATTTGTCAGCTTTCTGCATCTATTGAGATAATCATGTGGTTTGTCTTTGGTTCTGTTTATATGCGGATTCACGTTTATTGATTTCGCGAATGTTGAACCAGCCTTGCATCAGGGATGAAGCCCACTTGATCATGGTGGATAAGCTTTTGATGTGCTGCTGGTCCTGTTTGCCAGTATTATTTTATTGAGGATTTTTGCATCGATGTTCATCGGGGATGGTCTAAAATTCTCTTTTGTTCTGTGTCTCTACTCAGGCTTTGGTATCAGGATGATGTTGGCCTCATAAAATGAGTTAGGGGCGGATTCCCTCTTTTTCTATTGATTCGGAATAGTTTCAGAAGGGTGAATTTACCAGCTCCTCCATGGCCTCTGGTAGAATTCAGCTGTGAATCCATCTGGTCTTGGACTTTTTGGTTGGTAGGCTATTAATTGTGCCTCAATTTCAGAGCCTGCTATTGGTCTATTCAGGGGATTCAGCTTCTTCCTGGTTTAGTCTTGGAAGAGTGTAGCAGAAGTGTCCGGAAATTATCCATTTCTTCTAGATTTTTCTAGTTTATTTGCGTAGAGGTGTTTCTATAGTATTCTCTGATGGTAGTTTGTATTTCATTATTGAAGTCCGGTGATATCCTTTATCATTTTATTAGTCTATTTGATTCTTCTCTTTTTTCTTCTTTATTAGTCTTGTTAGAGGTTTGTCAATTTTGTTGATCTTTTCAAGTAACTCCTGGATTCATTGATTTTTTGGAGGGTTTTTGTAATCTCTATCTCCTTCAGTTCTGCTGCTCTGATCTTAGTTATTTCTTGCCCCTGCTAGCTTTGAATGTGTTTGCTCTTGCTTCTCTAGTTCTTTTAATTGTATGTGATGTTAGAGTGTCAATTTTAGATCTTTCTGCTTTCTCTTGTGGGCATTTACGTTACTATAATTTCCCTCTACACGCAAATGTGTCCCAGAGATTCTGGTATGTTGTATCTTTGCTCTCATTTAGCAAGAACATCTTTATTTTCTGCCTTCGACGTTATGTACCCAGTAGTCGATTTAGAGACTGGGTGCCAGTTTCCATGTAGTTGAGTGGTTCTGATTGAGTTTTTCTTAGTCCTGAATTCTAGTTTGGTGCATTGTGGTCTGAGGAGACAGTTTGTTATAATTTCTGTTCTTGTACATTTGCTGGGAGTGCTTTACTTCCAATTATGTGGTCAATTTTGGAATAAGTGCAATGTGGTGCTGAAGAATGTATATTCTGTTGATTTAGGTTGGAGAGTTCTATAGAATTATCTGTGGGTCTGCTGCTGCAGAGATGAGTTCAATTCCTGGATATCCTAGTTAACTTTTCTGTCTCATTGATCTGTCTAATGTTGACAGTGGGAGTGATGAAGTCCCATTATTATTGTGTATGGGAGCCTAAGTCTCTCTTGTAAGTCTCCTGGGACTTGCTTTATGAATCTAAGGTGCTCCCTGGCGGTAAGGTGCATATATGGCTGCAGGATAGTTAGCTCTTCCTGTGGAATTGGTGCTTTACCATTATGTGATGGCCTTCTTTGTCTCTTTTGATCTTTGATGGTTTAAAGTCTACTTTTATCAGGAGACTATTATTGCAACCCCCTGCTTTTGTTGTTCTCCATTTGCTTGGTAAAATCTTCCTCCATCACTTTTACGACCCATATGTATGTCTCTGCATGTGAGATGGGTCTCCTAGATACAGCCAGCAGACTGATGGGATGTGACTCTTTTATCCAGTTGCAGTCTGTGTCTTTTAGTGGGGCATTTAGTCCATTTACATTTTAAAGTTAATATTGTTGTGTGTGAACTTGATCCTGCCATTATGATATTAACTGAAGTTCGTTAGTTGATGCAGTTTCTTCCTAGCTCGATGGTCTTTACATTTGTGTTTTGGATACCACCACCAAAATTAATGTGCAAAATCCTTTTAAAGCATTCTTATATACCAGTAACGAACCAAACAGAGGCCAAATCATGAATGAACTTCCATTCACAATTGCTTCAAAAGACAATAAAATACCTAGGAATCCAACTTACAAAGAGATGTAAAAGGACCTCTTCAATTGAACTACAAACCACTGCTCAGTGAAATAAAAGAGGACACAAACAAATGGAAGAACATACCATGCTCATGGATAGGAAGAATCAATGCTCATTGAAAATAGCCATACTGCCGGGTTGTTTATACATTCAATGCCATCCCCATCAAGCTACCAATGAGTTTCTTCACAAGAATAGAAAAACTGCTTTAAGTTCATATGGAACCAAAAAAGAGCCACATCTCCAAGACAATCCTAAGTCAAAAGAAAAAGCTGGAAATCTGCATACCTGACTTCAAACAATGCTACAATCATACAGTAACAAAACAACATGTTTACTGGTACCAAAACAGAGATATAGACCAATGGAACAGAACCTGAGGGAGATAATGCCACACATCTACAGCCATCTGATCTTTGACAAACCAGGAGAGAAACAAGGAAATGGGGAAAGGATTCCCTATTTAATAAATGGTGCTGGGAAAATTGGCTAGCCATAAGTAGAGCTGAAACTGGATCCTTTCCTTACCTCTTATAGAAAAATTAATTCAAGATGTATTTAGAGACTTAAATGTTGGGCCTAATACCATAAAAACCCTAGGAAAACCTAGGTAGTACCATTCAGGACATAGGCATGGGCAAGACTTCATGTCTAAAACACCAAAAGCAATGGCAGCAAAGCCAAAATTGACAAATGGGATCTCGGTAAACTAAAGAGTTTCTGCATAGCAGAAAGAGTACCATCAGAGTGAACAGGCAGCCTACAGAATGGGAAAAAATGTTTGTAATCTCACTCATCTGACAAAGGGCTAATATCCAGAACCTACAAAGAACTCAAACAAATTTCACAAGAAAAAACAAACGGCTTATCAAAAAAGTGGGCAAAGGATATGAACAGACATTTCTCAAAAGAAGACATTCATACAGCCAACAGACACATGAAAAAAATACTCATCATCACTGGCCATCAGAAATGCAAATCAAAACCACAATATGAGATACCATCTCACACCAGTTAGAATGGCGTCATTAAAAAGTCAGGAAACAACAGGTGCTGGAGAGGATGTGGAGAAATAAGGAACGCGCACACTGTTGGTGGGATTGTAAACTAGTTCAACCATTATGGAAAACAGTATGGCGATTCCTCAAAGATCTAGAACCCTGAATTACCATATGACAGCCATCCCATTACTGGGTATATACCCAAAGTTATAATCATGCTGCTATAAAGACACATGCACCGCATTATTATGTTTATTGGCACTATTCCACAATAGCAAAGACGGAATCAGCAAATGTCCATCAGTGACGAACTGGATTAAGAAAATGTAACATATACACCATGGAATACTAGCGTATAAAGGATGAGTTTGTGTCCTTTGTAGGGACATGGATGCAGCTGGAAACCATCATTCTTAGCAGAAGCTATACCAAGAACAAGAAAAACCAAACACTGCATGTTCTCTCACTCATAGGTGGGAACTGAACAATGAATCACTTGGACTTGGGAAGGGGAACATCACACACGGGGCTATCATGGGGAGGGGGGAGTGGGGAGGCATTGCATTGGGAGTTATACCTGACGTAAATGACGAGTAGTTGGGTGCTGACGAGTTGATGGATGCAGCACAGCAACATGGCACAAGTATACGTATGTAACAAACCTGCACGTTATGCACATGTACCCTAGAACTTAAAGTATAATAATAATAAAAAATAAAAATTAAAAAAAAAAGAAATGTCAGTATTCAACTATGGATCAGTCTTAAAATTTCATTGTTCTTTATTTTTGCATCTAAAAGTCATCTGCAACAGATGTGACTCATGGGAGTATAAGGAAACCCGTGTCACAGGAGAGAATGAATATGTCCACCCTAAGTGTGGGATAGTCCATATCTCTTCTCTCTGCATTCCTTTTAAATCTGTTCTTTTCTTCTATTTTTCCTCTCATTCTGACTTTAATATATCTTTTAATCACTGATCTTCTTTTCCTCAATGCTTAACTAAGTAAGCTGTGTAAGAGGAATGTGTTTGTGTCATATATATATGAAATCAAGTAGAAACTTGAGCCAGGCTTTCTTTATGTTAGTCTCAGTCTCTGCCTTTTCATTTAATTAGTGATGTCTTTCAAATAAGATAACTATTTAATTTTAGTAAAATCTCATTTATCAATTTTTTCTTTTATAATTTTTCCTTTCACTGCCCTGTTTAAGAAAGGTACCCCAAGGTCATAAAGATTTTTTTCTATGTTTCATCTAGAAGTTTGAGAGAGAGAGAGAGAGAGAGAGAGAGAGAGAGTGTATGTGTTCACATCTCCGCTTTGAGTTAATATGGAGGTATATGATCCTTTAAGCATCAAGGTTCATTATTTGACCATATAGACATATACATCTCCTACTACCATTAGTTGAAAAGACTGATTCCTCTTTATTCAGTTATTTCAGCACTTGCTTTTAAATATCAATCAACGATTCTGGGTTTCATCTGCATTTTCCTGATGACAAGTGACACTGATGTTAAGCATTTTTTCATATACTTGTTGGCCATTTGTACATCTTTGGGGAAATGTCTGTTCAAGTCCCTACCTCATTTTTAAATTGGGTTATTAGTTTTTTCTATTGAATTGTAGAAATTCTTTATATATTTTGGGGATTAGCCCCTTATAAGATTTATGGTTTGCAAATATATTCTTTTATTCTATATTTTATTCTATAGGTGGTCTTTTCACTCTGTAGATAACATTTCACACCTGTTGGGATGTTCATTATCAAAAGTACAAAAAACAAGTGTCAACGAGAATGTAAAAATATTGGAACTCTTGCACATTGTTGGTGGAAATGCAAAAATGGTGCAGCTGCTATGGAAAACAGTATAAAGGTTCATTATCACTCTCATGTTCATTGTAGTCAAAACGTAGAAACAGCATAAATGTCCATCAACAGATGAAGGGATAAAGAAAATGTGGTATATATGTAAAAGGGAATACTACTTAGATGTTAGAAAGGAGACTGCAATATGCAACAACATGGATAAACCTGGAGGACATTATGCTAAGTGAAATAAGTCAGTCACATAAAGACAAATACTGAGTGATTCCACTTACATAAAGTGTCTAAAATAGTCAAGTTCATAGAATCAAAGAATGGAATGGTAAATTCCAGGGGTTGTGTTAAGGGAGAAATGGGGAGTTACTAATCAATAGGTATAATGTTTCAGTTAGGCAAGATGAATAAGCTCTACAGATCTGCTGTACAACATATGTGGGCATATTACTGAATTCTCTATTCTGGTGCATTGATATATTTATCTATCCTCATTTCAAAATCATTGTATTGACTATTGTAACTTGATAGTAAATCTTGAAATAATGGGTGGGAATTTCTCCAACTTTGTATATCTTTTCCAAATTATTCATTTTAACGTTTGTATCTGCTAATCCCACTGTCTCTTCCATTTCTGTGATTTATTTCCTCCTATTTATTGCTCACATTTTTCTGCTTTATTTCATGTCTAGTTTTTTGTTTGAATACTGAACTTACTAATTTTTACATTGTTCAGTATCTGGATTTAGTTCCCTAACTTCTTGAGTGTTGAGGTTGGTTGGTTGGTTGGTTGGTTGGTTGATTTATTTACTTATTTATTTTTGAGACAAAGTTTCATTCTTGTTGCCCAGGCTGGAGTGCAGTGGCATGATCTTGGCTCACGGCAACTTCCGTCTCCCAGATTCAAGTGATCATCTTGCCTCAGCCTCCCTAGTAGCTGGAATTACAGGCATGCACCCTTACCATGCCTTTCTAATTTTGTATTTTTAGTAGAGATGGAATTTTACCATGTTGGTAAGGTTGGTCTCGAACTCCTGACCTCAGGTGATCCACCCACCTTGGCCTCCTAAAATGCTGAGATTACAGGCATGTGCCACTATTCCCGGCCAAGGTATATTTAGTCAGGTCAGTCAGTTACTTTAATAAGCTTGGTCCTTTAGAGGCTGATTTCCAATTTTTGTTGACATGAGTCTAGAGTAGCCACTACTATGGGATTAGTTTAGTCCTGTAACTTCTTTTTTTCTTCCCTTCTGGGTCATTTGTTTGATGACCTGTGTGTTCCACAAGATCTCTCCACTTTGATGCCATCTCAAATATCTCTAATAATGCTTTAGCATACAGATCTCTAGTAGTGCTCTGTTTGGGATATCCTTACTGTGAAAGAGGAGCTTCGATATTTGGCAAAAGAGTTAAGAAGACCTAAATGCAGATTTAAAGAGCTTTTTATCTATACAGCTTCTTATTGAGACACTGGCTTACGAATTCCAGCTGTCACAGCATTCCTAAACTCCGATTTTTTTTTTTTTCTCAGCTCAGTGAAACCATTGTGCTTTGTGTTTGCTTTTCATGTGTCAAGGTTCAGAAAGTTTCTGCAGACAGAATGTCAGGCATTTCCTCTCCTCTCAGGAGTTACAATCCTTCATTGTCCATGATCTGGTATGAGAAAATGTTTGTTTATATTTGTTGTTTTGTGTTATTTGTTTTCTACTTGCCTATAGTGGGAAGACAAATATAGTGCTAGCTGCCTCATCATGGCCAGAAGTGAAAATCTCTCCAATTTATTTTACAAGGCTAGCATAACACTGCCAAAGCCAAAAAGCAGAGCATAAGAATACATTAGAGCTCCATTTTACTTATGAATAAGAGGTCAATGATCTTAAATAAATTAGTGTCAAATTGATTCCTGCAACATATTAAAAAATAATGCCCTAGAACCAAACAAAATTTGTTTCAGCGTTTCCATAATGATACAATGTTCTGGAAACTTAGCATCATGTCCATAGGTCAAAGAAGGAAATCCTTTTAGTTACCATGGTAGGTCCCAATAAATTCTCAGTGTGCAGCTAGCAAAAATAAAGTTTTAACATAATAAAGCATATCCATTTCAAATCCAAAGTTAGTATTAAAAAATAATGAATTGAATAATAGAATAATTTGTAATATATATACAAGGAATATAGAAATGCTTGATATCAATATGAATATTTAATATTTGTCCAGCACTCAGAACCAAGGTAGTTTTAGAAATTTTTGAATTTGAATTTTCCACCAACTGGTATTTCACTAATATTATAATTTTCTATATATTTGCCAATCTATTGGACTGTTCTTTCCTTTTGACTGTTTACTACCTGCTGTCCCCCATTAAAGTTCAAAAGAGAAAGAATATTATTTTTTATTGTTACAACTATAAGCAAGACAGGATTTCAGAAAGCCCAAAGATTGGTTGCACTGAATTTTGAAAATTATGTAAGTCACTCCTTAAGAAAGATTATATAGTTTTCCCACAGTGAGGGTTATGAGTCAAGTTGGCAAATTTTCCCTTGCTGTGGAAAGATGGGAAAGGGTGGTCCCATGATCAATATATGTAGTACAAAGCTTCAAAACATGTAAAATGGCAAGAAAAAGAAACACGTTGTATTACTGTAAATAATAATAATTGCCTTTAAAAAATCCACAGAAAATTGTATAAGAAGGAAAAGAAATGAGAAGGCAGAAAGTAATGAATAGAAGAAGAAAGGAAAGAATGAAAGAAAAGAAGGAAAAATAAAGTAAATCAAGTTTGTGAGGTGATTTAGTTAAAAAAGTGTAAAAGTCTTAAACGCTATCAAAAGCATGCAAAAATAAAAAAAAATCTATTCAGCAGAAATAGGCATTAGATAATAGAAAATGTAATATTTTACTGAGAGATAAAAGTAAAAACACGTGAAGTACAGTAGAGACATAGCTTGTTTTATTGTGCTTCACTATATTGTACTTGGCAGATATTATAATTTTATAAATTGAAGTTTTGGGGCAACTATGCATTAAACACATCTATTGGTACTACAATAACATATGCTTTTTTTGTGTTTCTGAGTGACATTTTATCAGTTATTTCAATATTTCAAATTTTATTATTATTATTATATCTCTTATGGTAATCTATGACCAGTGATCTTTGATTGTACCATTGTAATTGTCTTGGGGAGCTAGGAACCTTCCCCATATGATGGTGAACTTATTCAATAAATATCATTTGTGTTCTGAGGGCTTCAACAACCAGCTGTCCTCTCATCTCTTTCCGTCTCCTCAGAACTCTCTACATTCTGAGACACAACGATATTGAAATTGGGTCAATTAGTAACTCTACAGTGGCCTCCAAGTGATTAAACGAAAGGAAAGTTTGCATGTTATATTAGTCCTCTTTCTTTCCTTCCTTCCTTCCTTCCTTCCTTTCTTCCTTCCTTCCTTGCTTCCTTCCTTCCTTTTTTCTTTTTTTTTGAGACGGAGTCTCGCTCTATCAGGAGGCTGGAGTTCAGTGGCGCCATCTTGGCTCACTGCAACCTCTGCCTCCCGGGTTCAAACGATTCCCCTGCTTTAGCCTCCAGAGTAGCTGGGGCTACAGGCACATGCCACCAAGCCCAGCTAATTTTTGTACTTTTAGTAGAGACGGGTTTCACCACGTTAGCCACGATGGTCCCAATCTCTTGACCTCGTGATCTGTTCGCCTTGGCCTCCAAAAGTGCTGGGATTACAGGTGTGAGCCACCATGCCCAGCCATATTAGTCCATTTTCATACTGCTATAATGAAGAGCCCAAGACTGGGTAATTTAGAAAGGGAAGAGGTTTAATTGACTCACAGTTCAGCGTGGCTAGGGAAGCCTGAGGAAACTCACAGTCATGGCAGAAGGCAAAGCAGATGCAAGGCACCTTCTTCACAAGGCAGCCGGAAGAAACGCCACGCAAAGAGGGAAGAGCCACTTATAAAACCATCAGATCTCATGAGAACTCACTCACTATCAGGAGAACAACATGGGGGAAACCATCCTCATGATTCAGTTACCTCCCATTGGGTTCCTCCTAAGACATGTGGGGATCTTGGCAACTAGAATTCAAGACAAGATTTGGGTGGGAACACAGTCAAGCCATGTCACATGTCTCTCACTTGAAATCAAAAGCTGGAAATGATTAAATTTAGAGAGGAAGGCATGTTGAAAGGCAAGATAGACTTAAAGCTAGGCCTCTTGTGCCAAACAATTAGCCAAGTTGTAGATGCAAAGGAAATGATCTTGAAGACAATTAGAAGTGCTACTCCAGTGAACACATAAATGATGAGAAAGCAAAACAGTTGTATTGCTGATACAAAGAAAGTTTGAATAATATGGATAAAAGAATCAGAGCAGTCACAACATTCCCCTAAGCCACAGCCTAATTCAGAGCAAGTTCATAACTCTCTTCACTTCTATAAAGGCTAAGAGGGGAGAGAAAGGTGCATAAGAAAAGTCTGAAGCTAGCAGAGTTTGGTTTATGAGGTTAAAGAAAGAGGCCATCCCTGTAACATCAAAGTGCAAGGTGAAGCAGCAGGTGCTGATGTAGAATCTACAGCAGGTGACCTATAAGATCTAGCTAAGACATTGATGAAGGTGGCTACATGAAACACTTGATTTTCCATGTAGATAAAACAGACTTCTATTGGAAGAAAATGCCATCTAGGACTCTTGTAGCTAAAGAGGAGTCAATGCCTGCAAATTTTCAAAGGACAGGCACTGACTTTCTTTCTAAGGATTAATGCAACTGGAGAATTTAAGTTGAAGATAATGCTTATTTACCTTCTGAAAATCCCAGGGCCTTGAAAAATTATGCTAAATCTACCCCGCCTGTGTTCTATAGATAGAATAACAAAGCCTGAATGACAGCATGGTTTACTGAATATTTTAAACCCACTGTTGAGGGTTACTGCTCAGAAAAAGTATTCCACTCAAAATACTGCTACTCATTGACAATGCATCGGGTTACCCAATAGCTCTTGTGGAGATATACAAAAGATTAATGTTGTTTTCATGCCTGCTAACACAACATTCATTCAATAGCTCCTGGCTTAAGGGCTAATTTCAAATTTCAAGTTTTATTATTTAAGAAACACATTTTATAAGGATATAGCTGTCATAGATAGTGATTACATTGATGGAGCTGGGCAAAGTGAAATGAAGACCTGCAAAGGATTCACTACTCTCAATGCTGTTAAGAACACTCATGGTTCAGGGAAAGATGTCAAAATATCAACATCAACAGGAATTTGGAAGAAATTTATTCCATACCTCAAGGATGACTTTGGGGGGTTTAATACTTCGGTGGAGGCAGTAATTGCAGATGTGGTAGAAACAGCAAAGGAACCAGAATTAGAAACGGAGCCTGAAGGTGTGACTGAACTACTGCAATCTCATGATAAAACTTAAATGGATGAGAAGTTGTTTCTTCTGGATGAGCAAAGAAAGTGGATTCTTGAGATGGATTCTACTTCTGGTGAAGACGTAAGCATTGTTGAAATAATAATAAGGGTTTAGAATAGCACATAAATTTAGTTGATAAAGCAGCAGGGTTTAAGAGAATTGATTCTAATTTTGGAAGATGTTCTAAATGTAGGTAAATGCTATCAAAGATCATCACATGCTACAGAGAAACATTTCTTAAAAAAAGAAGAGTCAATCAATGGGTCAAATTTCATTGTTATCTTATTTTAAGAAATTTTCACAGCCACTTCAACCTTTAGCAACTAACAGCCTGATCAGCTGGCAGCCATAGACATTGAGGCACATCTCCACCAGAAAAAAGATATGAGTTACTGAAGGCTCAGATAATTGTTAGCATTTTAATGCAGTAAAGTATTTTTAAAATAAGGCATGTATTTAATTAATTAATTAATTTTTTTTTTTTGAGACAGTCTCACTCTGTTGCCCAGGCTGGAGTGCAATGGCACGATCTCAGCTCACTGCAGCCTCCACCTCTCAGGTTCAAGTGATTCTTCCACCTCAGCCTTCAGAGTATCTGGGATTACAGGCACCTGTCATCATGCCCAGCTAATTTTTTTTTTTTTTTTGATTTTTGTAGTGATAGGCTTTCACCATGTTGGTCAGGCTGGTCTTGAACTCCCGACCTCAGGTGATCCAGCTGCCTCAGCCTCCAAAAGTGCTGGGATTACAGGCTTAAGTCACATGCCTCAAGGCATGTATTTTTTATACATAATGCTATTGCATATCATAGACTACAGTGTGATGCACGTACAGCTTTTATATGCACTGGGAAACAAACAAATTTGTATAACCTGCTTTATTGTGATATCTGCTTTATTGTGGTGGTCTGAAACCAAACCTGTACTATCTCTTAGGTATGCCTGTAGTTCTTCTTCAGTTACCTATAATCAACTATAGTCTAAAAATGAAACTGACCCAATAGTCCCATACATACACAGTTTGTTTTTAATAAACATAGAAATTGACCACTCTCGTCTTAAAGCTTAAAACTCACATTTGTTTTATCTGAGTTCCTTCCTCAGGAAAGGACCCCTAGGCCTCTCAAAAAGTGTTAAAGAACTGAAACTTCCCAGATTATCCCATTCAATGAGATGCCAGGCCTTTCATTCATCAGGACTGCTTCCTTACCCTTCCTGAATTCCTGTTTTCCCGTACATAGTTCTATTTCTCCCAGGCTATGTAAACCCCTAATTTTAGTTGGTCAGGTAGATGGATTTGAGACTGATCTCCCATATCCTCAGCTGCAGCACCTGAATAAAGCCTTTTTCCTTGGCAGACTCATCATCTCGGTCATTGGCTTTCTCTGCGACAAATGGCAGGATGTATTCCAAACCCCAGGTATTTCGAAAACATTAATGGAAAATTCCAGAAATAAGCAATTCATAAGTTGTTTTTTTTTTTTTTTTGAGGCAGAGTCTCACTCTGTCACCTGGGCTGGAGTGCAATGGTGCCATCTCGGCTCACTGAAAGCTCCGCCTCCTGGGTTCACGCCATTCTCCTGCCTCAGCCTTCCAAGTAGCTGGGACTACAGGCGCCCGCCACCATGCTTGGCTAATTTTTTTGTATTTTTATTAGAGATAGGGTTTCACTTCGTTAGCCAGAATGGTCTCGATCTCCTGACCTCATGATCTGTGTGCCTCGGCCTCCCAAATTGCTGGGATTACAGGCGTGAGCCACCATGCCTGGCCAGAAATTCATAGGTTTTAAATTGCACATGGTACTGAGAAGTGTGATGACATTTTGTGTCATCTGCTCCATCCCACCTTGAATTGTGACACATCCCTTTGTCCAGTGGATTCACCTGTAGAAACTGCCTCCTTATGAGCCACTCAGTAGCTGTCTCGGTTATATCAACTGTCCCAGAGTATTGAAGCATTTGTGTTTAAGTAACTCCTATTTTACTTCATAAGGTCCCCGAAGTGCAAAAGTAGTGATTCTGGCAATTCAAATATGTCAAAAAGAAGCCATCAAGTACTTCATTTAAATGAAAAGGTAAAAGTTCTCAATAAGGAAAAAAATCATATGCTGATGTTGCTAAAATTAGCAGTAAGAACAAATCTTCTATCCATGAAATTGTACACAGGATACTGTTTTAGTCGTTCTATAGCATTACTAGTTATTGCTTTTAATATTCTACTGCACTTAATAAATAAGTTAAACTTTGTCATGGATATGTATTTACAGGAAAAAAATAGTATATACAGGGTTCAGTTTTAGGCATCTTCTGAAGGTCTTGGAATGTGTCCCTTGTAGATAGTATTCATCAAAGTGAACCCTTACATAAAGTTGTCACTCTTCCAAGATTAAAATATTATTTCAAAATTTATGAGAACTACAAACTACTACTCAAGGAAATAAGAGAGGACACAAACAAACGGAAAAACATCCCATGCTCATGGATAGGAAGAATCACTATTGTGAAAATGGCCATACTGCCCAAAGTAATTTATAGATCCAATGCTATTCCCATCAAGCTACCATTGACCGCTTCACAGAATTAGAAAAACTACCTAAAATTGGAACCAAAAAAGAGCCTGTATAGCCAAGACAATCCTAAGCACAAAGAACAAAGCTGGAGGCATCATGTTACCTGACTTCAAACTATACTACAAGGCTATAGTAATTAAAACAACATGGTAATGGTACCAAAACAGATATATAGACCAATGGAACAGAACAGAGGCCTCAGAAATAATACCACGCATCTACAACTATCTGATCTTTGACAAAACTAACAAAAACAATCAACGGGGAAAGGATTCCCTATTTAATAAATGGTGTTGGGAAAACTTGCTGGCCAAATGCAGAAAACTGAAATTGGACCCCTTCCTTTCACCTTATACAAAAATTAACTCAAGGTGGATTAAAGATTTAAATGTAAGACCTAAAACCATAAAAACTCTAAAAGATTACGTAGGCTATACCATATAGGACATAGGCATGGGGAAAGACATCATGACTAAAACACCAAAGCAATTGCAACAAAAGCCAAAATGGACAAATGGTATGTAAGTAAACTAAAGAGCTTCCACACAGCAAAAGAAACTATAATCAGCATGAACAGGCCACCTACAGAATGGGAGAAAATTTTCACAATCTATCCATCTGACAATGGGCTAATATTCAGAATCTACAAGGAACTTAAAGAAATTTACAAGAAAATAAACAATCCTATCAGAAAGTGGGCAAAGGATATGAACAGACACTTCTCAAAAGAAGACATTTATACAGCCAACAAACATGGGAAAAAAAAAAAAAAACTCATCCTCACTGGTCATTAGAGAAATGCAAATCAAAACCACAATGGGATACCATCTCATGCCAGTTAGAATGGCAATCATTAAAAAGTCAAATGAAATCATGAGACATATTTGTATAATTTTATCAGCATAACAGGATGCACCATTACAGAATATAGAGAGAGCTAGGTTTGACAAGGTGAAAATCTAAAATGGTTATGTCAAAAAAAAAAAAAAAAACATTATTTTTTTGAAACACAAAAGGAAAAGTAGAAACTGCATTTGTAATATATTCCACAACTTAATTTTCATACATAAGCAGTATTGGCAATCAATAAGAATTCAAATATTCAAATAAAAAATGATCTAGAGACAAATTAGCAATTCATAAAATTAAAATGTAATTAGATAATAAACATAGTAAAATGTTCAATGTTATTCATCAAAAAATTCATAAAACATTAATGGTTCAGTGCATGGGATTCATAGATGAACACTTATGAGTGTGAGTTCTAGATTTGACAGTTATAAAGATTACATAATATATTGTGGAACTTAATATGCTTCCTTTACACTGTGTGTTTTCACTTAATATTTTTCTTGTATTATGTTCAATTTATATTTATTATTTCATAAAATAATAATATGTCATCTACACCAATCAAGCTGGAAAATATTTTATGGTAATGATAACATATTATGTTATTATATAAATATCCATAAAGATTGGATATAGGAAATCAATATTATCATATATTAAGAAAGGCTTATGTTTCTAGGTATTTGCTTAAGAGATAATAAATTATATCCAAATAGGTCTTAGCTACAAAAAAATTATTGATATTTTATTTATAGTATTAGTTCCTGATTCTGACTCCTTTACTTACCAGATTTGTAATGTTAAACATGTTAATATACCTTCCTATGCTACAAATTAATATTACCATCAGATATTAATATTTGAATACGTTATGTTGACTGATGATGGTTAAAGCAAATAAAATAACTTACATTTCCATAGTAAAAACAATAGTACACATTGGAATTAATATATATTTTAATGCCACAAACATTATGTTGTAATACTATGTATTTGATTTGTTAAAATATGCAGAAGCAAACTTCTTAATCTCACTGAACCTCAGGTTGCTCATCTATAAAATGTAGATAGAATAATTTATTTATGGTATTAGGGGATTAGAGACAATGTAGATAAAAGGCCTAGTTTATAAGAGGCACAAAGAGATTAACTTTAACTTGATGTATCATTTCCCCACATACCTTAAGGAATACAAATTTTAAAAAACACTCAAATTTTAATACATAATTATCTTTAAAAGTAAGAAGTGTCTTCATAAGGCATTTGTCTTTTAATTTTTGCAAAATGGCAGAAATAATAAACTCAATACATCATGAATTCATACTTTGGAAAAGGAAAAATTCTTTTAATTCAAGAGAATGTTGGTATAGAGACACTCAGTAGTACCTATAGTGCTGTTGATTTTCATGAATTTTTCTTTTCTGTTCACCTTCTTTTACCATGGAAAGCGGCCTGTGTTACTGAAAGATTGGTGTTTGCATTTCATATAGATTTGTTCTTGTTAATATTTCATTAGTTGTTATTTTTAGTTTTACTAAAAGACTATACCTAACTCTTTTCTCTCCAGGCTTTTGTAAGTGGATTGTGCTGAAAATGGAAGTGCTTGTGAAATCTACTGGTTGTGCATATTTTGAAAACTCTTTGTAAATTAACATGTTGAGGTTCAAGGTTCCAAGTGGCCTCCAGCCTGGAATACAGCATATTGGCAGGAGCCTCCACACCTGTTTGGCTCACTTGCTCTCTCTCACTCTCTGTTTCTCTCTCTCTCTCTCTCTCTTTCTCTCTTTTTTTTCCCCTCTCTCTCTCTATCTCTGATTTCTTCTTGTTGGCCACCACAACTGTGGTGATATTTACTTTTTTACTTTTATTAAATGGCAAATAAATCTGACTTTAAAGATACCTCCTTCCATGATTTTAAACCCATTATATGTTAAAAGAAGTTCCATTTGCACAGTTCCCAACACTTTTCACCAAGATAAACTGTGAAATTGTCTAGCAAATATGTATTTCATTAGTAATAACATTCAACAATTTACCTAGTGCTGACTAGGTGCCAGCCATTCTGCCAACATTTTCTCATATAATTGCTTTTCATTTCTACAACATCCTTATGAATTAAGATTTTGAACACTCACTTTACATTTTCAAAATGTACAATACTTTAAATATTTTAAAGTTAAAAAGATCAAATTAATGAACTAGTCAGTTTTTTTACCTCAATTTCAGAAGAGACATGTTTCTCATTTTCTTTAGTTGTTCAACTTCTGATGATTAAAATTTGTGTTATTGATGATTTTCATACTACTATTCCCCAAAAAGTTACCTTTTTTATAATTAATTTCAATGATAACAGGAAAAAAGATTATCATTCTAAGAGGAACTGAGGATGTATTTTAAAATTTAAAAACTTAAGATTTTTTTTAACTGAGATTTGATTTGTTCCTCCAAGGCTCATCTCCTTTCAGCTTCTCTTACCCCCAGACATTGTCCCAAGACCTGAGACAAGGCAGAGGCTGGTGCCCATCTATACCCTTGACGCACAAAGGTACAGAAGAGGCTGAGTTCAGGAACCATAAAAAAAAAGTTAGATTGTGTTTATATTATTTTATTTTTCTCAGCAAATACCCTAGGCCTCATGTTTAGTCTGGGTAACCCACAGTGTTAAAGAGTTAACCAAACAAAAGGAGAGGCAATTAAGTTATGCTTAACTGGTATTTTCTATCCTTCAAACTAGAATAGGATTAGTAACTATAAAATTTAGTGGGTTTTGCAAACATTGTTAAAGATTACATTAGAAAAATCCTTTGATCTCTTGAAAGCAGTGTTCTGTATAAAACTAATGTGACTTGGATATTGTATATGCAAAATTAATTACTGTTTGAAAAAGACAATTAGTTTATTTAAATATTCTTCCAAACAGTGAAGTTAATTGTTTTGTATAAAAAAGAATATGATCAACTATATTTGCATTTGTAATAGCTTAAGGCAGTCTATGTAATTGTTAAAAGTATGATTGGCTGTTGAGGACAGAACATGTTGCTTTCGAAGTAGTGGTAGGTATACATTTAAGTTTGTCAGTAATATATTGTGATGGTTAACACTGAGTGTCAACCTGATTGGATTGAAAGATGCAAAGTATTGATCCTGGAGGTGTCTGTGAGGGTGTTGCCAAAGGAGATTAACATTTGAGTCAGGGGACTGGGGAAGGCAGACCCACCCCTAATCTGGGTTGGAACCATCTAATCAGCTGCCAGTGTGGCTAGAACATAAAGCAGGCAGAAAAATGTGAAAAGACTAGACCTAGCTAGCCTCCCAGCCTACATCTTTATATATATATTTATATATATTATATATAGGAGGATATATAGATATATATAGAAATATATAGAGAGGGATAGATGGATAGATAGATAATATATATTTCTATCCTATTAATTATGTCCCTCTAAAGAACCCTGACTAATACAGATTTTGGTACCAGGAGTGGTTCCAGCGGAGCAGAATATTAAGGATGGAGTTCTTTCATTGGTTTGGGAGTTTCCGGAGTTGGCTTTTTAATATGATTAGATGCAAGAATGCTCAAAAAAGGACTCTACTTTTAATAGTATGGAGAACACTGATAGTTCTGCATAAATTGTTTAGAGAGTTATGCAAAATAAATGCATTTGACACTCCTGAGTCACTGCTTGTGAGAGGCAAGGAGTTTAGTGACTCTGTACATAAAACCTTTGACCATATGTGGAGTACCAAGGAACATAATGAAGCTGGTCGGTTGCTCCAAATTTCAGTGGACAAAGAGATGAAAGAAAATGATGAACTCAGGGATTCTAACTCCCAGCTTCAGAAGCAGATACGGAGCCTCAAATCTGCTAAGATTGCCCTGAGTGAGAGTATTATCTCCTGTAGAGAAAGAGCCCAAATTGTGGAAAGACAGAAGCTTTTATCATGCAAGTGGCTGACATGCAACAAAACAGACATGCAGTGTCACCAGATGTTTACTGCTAAAGTGAGGGCATTAATTGGAAAAGAATGGAACCCTGCTACTTGGAATGGGGACATGTGGGAGGACCCTGATGAAACCAGGGATGCTGAGTTTGTCAATGCTGATCAAGCTTTTTTTTGCCAGAAAGATACCTTCCCCATCCCCATTAGTGGCAACATCCTCTCCCCACTCATGCTGCCATCAGCCTTTCCACGTTTGTCTGAGGAGTTGAACTCTGAAGTTCCTGAGGCAACAGTGACGACCTCCCCTGAGGCAGTTACCTGGCAAAATAATGTTAATTCTCTTGAGGAGCCAGCCCCAACACCCCTGTTTGCACCTAAACCTATAGCTAAAGTGCTGGTGGACCCCTAGAGGTGAGATTGAGAGTGCGACCCATGAGGAATTATGCTACAATTTAAAAAACTGCTTGAATTTTCTAATTTACACTAACAAAAATCTGGAGAATAGGCATAGCAATGGATATTAAGGGTGTGGCATAATGGTGGAAGGAACATAGAGTTGGATCAGTCTGAATTTATTGATTTGGGCCCACTAAGTAGCAACTCTGCATTTAATGTTGCAGCTCAGGGAATTAAAAAAGGTTCTAATAGTTTATTTGCTCGGATAGCTGAAATATGGATTAAAAGATGGCCCACTGTGAATGAGCTGGAAATGCTTGATCTCCCTTTGTCTAATGTAGAGGAAGGGACCCAAAGGCTTAAGGATATTAAGATGGTGGAGTGGATTAGTCACTTTAGACCTCATCCCAGCTGGGAGGGTCCAGAAGATATATCCTCGACAAATGCCTTGTGAAATAGATTTTTGAGAGCAGCACCTGCATGTTTGAAGGGCCCTGTAATAGCTATACTCTGTATGTCAGATCTAACCGTGGGAACTGAAGTGACTCAACTACAAAATTCAAATACAATGGGAAAAATTGGGTCCTGAGGTGGCAGGAGCCAAGTGGCAGCACTCAACTGTCAAAGGCAAGGTGATCATAGTTGTCATAACAGACAGCAGAGACAAAGCAGCAATCAAAATAGTCTGACTTGTGTAGAGTTCTAGCATTGGCTAATGAATCACGGTGTTTCTAGAAGTGAAATTCATAGGAAGTCTACTGCATTTCTACTTAATTTACATAAGCAGAAAACTTCTAGGTGAAATGGACAAAAGACTAATTTGAATTAGGAAAACAGAGAATCAGAGCCCCTCAATCAATTTTCAGACTTGAGTCTATTTACAGACCCAGAACCTCTTGAATGAAGGGGAGGCTGGTTCCTCTTTAGAAACTGACAATTTATGCAAAAAATCTTTCTCCCATCATTCCTCAAGGAGACATTTAGCCTTTTATCAGGGTAACTGTGCATTGGAGAAAGGGAAATGATCAGATATTTCAGGGACTACTGACTGGCTCTGAGCTGATGTTGATTACAGGGTACCCAAAGCATCACTGTGGTCCTCCAGTTAAAGTAGGGGCTTATGGAGGTCAGGTAATTAATGGAGTTTTAACTCAGGTCTGATTTACAGTTGGTCCAGGGAGTCCTCAAACTCATCTTGTGGTCATTTCCCCAGTGCCAGAATGCATAATTGGCATGGATATTTTTAGCAGCTGGCAGAACACCCACATTGGCTCCCTGACTGGTAGGGTGAGGGCTATTATGAAGGGAAAGGCCAAATGGAAGCAATTAGAGCTGCCTATACCTAGAAAAATAGTAAATCAAAAACAATATCTCATCTCTGAAGGGACTGCAGAGATTAGTGACACCATCAAGGACTTGAAAGACACATAGGTGGTGATTCCACCACATCCCCATTCAAATCTCCATTTGGCCTGTACAGAAGACGAATGTTTCTTGGATAATGATAGTGGATTATTGTAAGCTTAACCAAGTGGTGATTCCAACTGCAGCTGCTGTACCAGATGTGGTTTCATTGCTTGAGCAAATTAACACATCTCCTGGGACCTGTTATGAAGCCATTGACTCGGCAAATGCCTTTTTCTCCATTCCTGTTCATAAGGCCCACCAGAAGCAATTTGCCTTCATCTGGCAAAGCCAACAACATACTTTTACTGTCCTACCTCAGGAGTATGTCAATTCTCCAGCTTTGTGTCATAATCTTATTTGGAGAGATCTTGATTGCTTTTCACTTCTGTAAGAGTATCACACTCTTCCATTATATTGATGACATTATCCTGATTGGATCCAGTGAGCAAGAAGTAGCAAACACACTAAACTTATTGGTGAGACATTTGTGTACGAGAGGATTGGAAATAAATCCGACTAAAATTCAGGAAATTTTAGTAAACAAATTTTACTTCAGTAAAATTCCTAAGGGTACAGTGATATGGGGCCTGTCGAAATATTCCTTCTAAGGTGAAGGATAAGTTGCTGCATTTGGCCCCTTCTACAACCAAGAAAGAGGCACAATGCCTAGTGAGCCTATTTGGATTTTGGAGGCAACACATCCCTTATTTGGGTATGTAACTCTGGCCCATTTATTGAGTGACCCGAAAGACTGCCAGTTTTGGGTGGGGTCCAGAACAGTAGAAGGCTCTGCAACAGGTCCAGGCTGCAGTGCAAGCTGCTCTGCCACTTGGACCATATGATCCAGCAGATCCAATGGTTCCTGAGGTATCAGTGGCAGATAGGGTTGCTATTTGGAGATTTGGCAGGCCTCCATAGGTGAATCACAGCAGAGGCCTCTAGTATTATGGAGCCAAGGCCATGCCATCTTCTGAAGATAACTACTCTCCTTTTGAGAGACAGCTCTTGGCCTGTCACTGGACTTTTGTGGAAACTAAACGTTTGACTATGGGTCATCAAGTAACCATGTGATCTGAGCTGCCTATCATGAACTGGGTGCTGTCTGACCCATCTGGCCATAAAGTGGGTCATGCACAGCGGCATTTCATCATCAAATGGAAGTGGTATACACTGACCGGGCTTGAGCAGGTCCTGAAGGCACAAGTAAGTTACATGAGGAAGTGTCTCAAATGCCTGTGGTCTCCACTCCTGCCACCCTGCCTTTTCCCCCACAGCCTGCACCAATGGCCTCATTGGGAGTTCCCTATGATCAGTTGACAGAGGAAGAGAAGAATAGGACCTAGTTCACAGATGTTTCTGACAGATATGCAGGCACCACCCAAAAGTGGAGAGCTGCAGCACTACAGCCCCTTTCTGGGGCATCCCTGAAGGACAGCAGTAAAGGGAAATCTACCCAATAGGCAGAACGTCAAGCAGTGCACCTGGTTGTGCACTTTGCATGTAAGGAGAAATGGCCAGGTGTGTCTTTATATACTGATTCATGGACTACAGTCAAAGGTTTCGCTGTATAGTCAGGGACTTGGAAGAAGCATGACTGGAAAACTGGTGACAAAGAAATTCAGGGAAGAGGTATGTAGATGGACATCTCTGAGTGATCAAAAACTGTGATGATATTTGTATCCCACGTGATTGCTCACCAGCGGTGACCTCAGCAGAGGAGGATTTTAATTATCAAGTGGATAGGGTGATCCGTTCTGTGGACACCATTCAGCCTCTCTCCCCAGATACCCCTGTCATCACCCAATGGGCCCATGAACAGAGTGGCCATGGTGGCACTGATAGAGGTTATGCATGGGCTCAGCAACATGGACTTCCACTCGCAAGGCTGATGTGGATATGGCCACTGCTGAGTGCCCAATTTTCCAGCAGCAGAGATCAATACTGAGCCCTCAATATGGCACCATTCCTCAGAGTGGTCAGCCAGCTACTTGCTGACAATTTGATTATATTGGACCCCTTCCATCATGGATAGGGCAGAGGCTTTTCCTCACTGGAATAGACACTTACCTAGATATGAGTTTGCTTATCCTGCATGCAATGTTTCTGCCAAGACTACCATCCATGGACTCACGGAATGCCTTATCCACCGTCATGGTATTCCACGCAGCATTTCCTCTGACCAAGGCACTCACTTTATGGCTAAAGAAGCAAGGCGGTGGGCTCATGCTCATGGAATTCACTGGTCTTACCATCTTCTCCATCATCCTGAAGCAGCTGGATTGATAGAATGGTGGAATAGCCTTTTGAATTCACAATTACAGTGCTGACTAGGTGACAATACTTTGCAGGGCTGGGGCAAAGTTCTCCAGAACACTGTGTATGCTCTGAATCAGTGTCCAATATATGGTACGGTTTCTTCCACAGCCAGGATTCACAGATCCAGGAGTCAAGGGGTAGAAGTAGAAGTGGCACCACTCACCATCACTCCTAGTGATCCACTAGCAAAATTTTTGCTTCCTGTTCCTGCCACGTTACATTCTGCTGGCCTAGAGGTCTTAGTTTCAGAGGGACGAATGCTGCCACCAGGAGAAACAATGACAATTCCAATTACATGGAAGTTAAGATTGCCACCTTGGCACTTTGGGGTCCTCCTACCTTTACATCAACAGGCTAAGAAGGGAGTTACAGTGTTGGCTGGAGTGATTGATCTGGACTATGAAGACGAAATCAATCTACTACTCCACAACTGAAGCAGGAAGAGTATGCATGAAATACAGGAAATCCATTAGGGCATATCTTAATATTACTATGTCTTGTGATTAAGTTCAATGGGGAACTACAACAGCCCAATCCAGGCAGGACTACAAATGACCCAGACCTCCAGAAGTGAAGGTTTGGGTCAGTCCACCAGGAAAAAGCCATGACCTGCTGAGGTGCATGCTGAGGGCAAAGGGAATTCAGAATGTGTAGTAGCAGAAGGTAGTCATCAATACCAGCTGCAACCACATGACCAGCTGCAGAAACGAGGACTGTAATTGTCAGAGTATTTCCAGCTTCTTTTGTTAAAAACATGTTTGTGCATCTAGACACTTGTACTAAGAAAATATCATTTTGTTTCCTTTTTGCTTTATCATGTGACATAAGACATACTGACTTCATATGAGCATTTATGTATTATTAACATTACATAATGTTATTTGGATTGGGGATTGGTGTGTTCCCAGTTGTACAAAGGATAGTTGTATTCTGTTAGGGGTAATTATCACCTTATTATTGTTTTTATTTTAAGATTATGTATGATCGCAGGAGATGTGAATGGGTTCAAGTTGACAAGGGGTGGACTTGGGATGGTTAATACTGAGTGTCAACTTGATTGGATTGTAGGATGCAAAATATTGATTATGTTTGTATCTGTGAGGGTGTTGCCAAAGGAGATTAATATTTGAGTCAGTGGCCTGGGAAAGGCAAACCCATCCTTAATCTGGGTGGGCACCATCTAGTCAGCTGCCAGTGTGGCTAGAATGTAAAGCAGGCAGAAAAATGTGAAAAGAGAGACTGGCCTAGGCTTCCAGCCTACATCCTTCTCCCATGCCGGATGCTTCCTGCTCTCCAACATTGGATTCCAAGTTCTTCAGTTTTGATACTTGGACTGGCTCTCTTTTCTTCTCATCTTGCAGATGGGCTATTTTGGGACCTTGTGATTGTGTGAGGTAACATTTAATAAACTCCCTTGAGACATATATATATCCCCTTGAGATATATATATATATATATATATATATATATACATATATATATACACACACTCCCTTGAGATATATATATATATATATATATATATATATATATATATCTGCTATTAGTTCTGTCCCTCTAGAGAACTCTGACTAGTACATATATCTATGTCCTGAATGCTTGTAATCCATACACAAACTTTATTTGATAGTTTATTTTATTGATTTACTTCATTTGGACTGTGGATTTTGCAATATGAAAAAACAAGAGTAGAATTTGTGATTATCTGTTTAATTTTACCAAAGCATGTATATACACACAAGATAACTCAATCTAAGACAAAGCAGATATTGACATGAGTTGTAAAGTTTTATTTCACACTTGATTAATTTGGAAATTGCTAAATTCCCCCTTTTTTCTATAATCACCATTATAATTTATCTCTATATATTATTTTTTATAGGTTTAGTTGGTGTCAGCTTAAGGGGGAGGGAAATAATGTTGACTATGTCAAATGGTGTGCAAATTTGACAAATGTTTTAAAATCAAGTTCTTTACTTAAAGCTTTGGAATAATGGGAAAATAACAGATCTATTTTCATAAGAATTAATTGAATCAATTACTTACTGGTATTTTTGAAAATTTCATATAACAGTGAAAATGTCTTCATATATGCCTGTAAATTAGTATATGCCCTGCAAAGTTTACTGGCCATATTTAATTCTGAGAACTAATTTTAGTAAGTTAATGAAGTCAAGAAAAATGAATTCCTGAGGAAGAAAGTTTTCAGATAATATCCTAAATTTTCAAAGGCCAAATAGAGCACAGCAAAGTGTAAGGTGGTGGTAATGAAGAAAGCATTAAGAATTAAACTCATCTGGAGGCCGAAAGCAGTAATGCAACAGATTGATTTCTTATTGCTCAGATCTATCCTCTCTCTCACCTCTCTTGCCAAAGATACACTTTTTAAATAATTTTAAAACAAGATCTTGCTTTTAAGAAGCTATCTGCTAAATGATCCAATCTATACCTCAAGTTCAGCCCTTTGTCAGCAACTAAGTTTGTACATACCAATTACATGTTTTATTTTTCACACCATTTTATTAGGACAAAACAAAAAAACAAAAAGCCAACATCTAGCTAAACTAAAATAAGCTACATAAGTGTCCTAAATTATCTGAACTATAAGATTAAATTTATTCTTATCATCTAAAAGTTGACTATGTGTCAGAACTGAATAAATACCTTGCTTTTTTTTTTTTTTTTTTTTTTTGCTTCTAATGTTTTCATTTGATATTGTCAAATCCTACTTTTCATGCCTTCGCTTCTTAAGTGTGGAGCTAACCCGAAGATACAGTGAATACTGTTGTTGTTGTTTTTTCCTCAAACTATTAAATCAGAGCTAATTTCCTTGAAACAAAGGACCTCAAAGAGCCTGATTTAAACATGTTTGGGAAAGAATGATATGAACTGTGGCCGGCCCTTTCCAATGCTAGCTTTAAAAGGTCTTGATTGCAGAAAATACCTGATAGAAATAATATTAATAAGAGTTTTCTTTTTCTTTAACTTTACCAAATTTTTATTATTTTACCTTGTTCTTAATTCTGAGATTACTCTTGTATGCCTGTATCACGTGCATCTTTATCTGTAGCTTTAGAACATGATGGTTTTTACCATGTTTGATAATGCATTACCTCTTATTTCTGTATGGGAAAAGTGTAGAATGCAATACAATATCAAACTTTACTTTTTGGCACTAGTTAAAATCATAGCCTGATATATCATGATATGGCTTGAGCAGAAATGAATTATTGTGGAAACACAGATAGTAGATGATAATTAAACCTATGATTTGCTAATTAAATTTTGATATAAGTATGGATGGTTGTCCACATTATGACATAAAGCAAAATGTACCTAAAAATCCCTTAGAAAAATCTTGTTGCTTTTATTTTTACCCAAGTAATTTTTTCTTTAATCTGTAAGACTACTATGATGGCTTTATTTTTACCCAAGTAATCTTTTCTTTAATCTGTAAGACTACTGTGATGGATTACTATGATATCCTTTTAGCTAGAAAGAAATCTAAGTTAGAATGGTATTAAATTTATCATAATTAAAACAAAAATGAGCATTCTTCTCTGCATTAATTTTTATTGGAAAGTTCACGTTCTATCATTAATACATCTTTACTAAATACAACATTTATTGAGTATTCATAGAGTGAATATTATTCTATCATTTACTCTGAAATTTGATCAGGAATGATGGCTCACACCTGTAATCCTAGCATTTTGGGAGGCTGAGGTGGGAGGATCTCTTGAGGCCAGGAGTTTGAGACCAGCTTGGACAATATAGTGAGGCCTCATCTTTACGAAAATAAAATAAAATAAAATAAAATTAAATTAAATTAAATTAAATTCACAGAGGTTTGCTGTTTTTTCACTTCTTTTGTTTGTGATTGTATGCATATATGTATAAATAAATAAACATATACATATAACATTCAAAGACTTTACAGTTTATTGAAAATCAGAGGGATAAAACAGAGGCAATACAACAATACAATGTAATTAGAATTATAGAATATAGAGCTTACAAAAAACTGAAGGCCTCATCTGGTCATTATCTACAATAACATTGCCAGAGAACTGAAATCAAAGTAGATGTAACTATACAGTGGTAAAACTGTTCCAGTGCGTGTCATAGGATAGATATTCCAGAAAACTTTAATGAACAAATGAATTGTTCATTACCTAAATAGCAAATAAATTCAGATCTCTTCTAAGTCTTAAGCTTCTTTTTTTTTCTCAGATGACTATTTCTTTTTAATATTTAAGATCCATTCAATTTACTTTGGATTGTGTAACTGTTGGGAAATGACCTAAGTAGATATTTCCTGTGTAAAACAGTAACACTCTCATTTTTATTTGAATCTACCTTGAGCCATAAATAATGTTGGAATCTGGAAAAAATCCTGAATGACTTAGCATTTTATAACTTTTTTGTTTTTATCTTAGTTGAACTAGAACGTGAAAAAGTGCCAAGGAGTGTTTATAAAAGAAAGAATTATCACTCTTACTATTTCTGGAGATTGACTTCTTAGTTTTAAGAGAATTTTGAATTTCCTACATTTATTTTGATAATCTTACACCCATATATATGAGCATACCAAGGATTGTTTGTATGACCAATTTATACCCATGTTCCACTGCTTTGCTGAAGTCCTGGAGTTTGCATTTGCATTGGCCCCAAGTAAAGGACAAATTACAACATGACAAGCTGTACAAATAAAGCTTTTACAGCCATTTACATAAGGCATAGTAGTGGGGAAATTAAGTCACCAAATAGCACATGGTCTTTCAACTGTGAAGAACTCAACAGAATCTGTACCATAGCAGTCAATGTCATCATTATTTCACTGGCAGATGTGTTGTATAGATTTAATTTTGAACAAGTAATTATAATACTAAATATATAATAAAGGACTTCATACTCCAAAATTTTTTTGCCTTTTAATGAACATGATTGAATTGATTGGATCTTCAAAATAATTCCCTGATGGTTAAAATTATGAGTTTTTTTAAAGGCAAAAATAAAGGCAAGGATAACTACTATAATTTAAATAAGGATCAAAATAAGAATGATAAAAGTGAGAAAGTATTGCTTCATATTTTTAATTTCATTGGTAATTATATTTTTTAAAAAATTATAATCTATGGCATATTAAATTAATGTTGTTAATTTGAATTTTATTGATTTGGTAGGAAGTGTTAGTATTTTATTTGAAAATGAAATTTAATAGAGTTTCAGAACTATAAGTGAAATAAGTTTGTATCTTATTTTACATATAAATTTTATTGTATACATTTATGTTCAAACATATATATTAAGTTTTGTTGGTATGTTTTAGGTAATATTATAAAAATTGACACTTAGAATTAAAGTGTACTTATTATTAATTTTTTTTGACTGAAAATGGTCCATAGATTAAGGAAGTTGAAAAAACACTGGGAGAGTCCTCATTATGGATGCTTTAAATGTAGACCAACATTTGCTATTTTGTTTCCTGCTGTTTCTTTTTTTTCATAATTAGTAGGAATAAAATGCCATAAATATTTTTAACAATGTGTATGTTCGTTTCCGGATTAACAGAGAAAAGTAGAGGAAGTAATACTTTCTTCTTTTTTGCAAGAGGTTTAAGGGGACCTATTTGGTGACACAGGTAGTATCCGTAGAAGTGAAATAAGCAAGTTATATGCTATTGAAACTAAAAACAAACCAAAAGAGATACATGCCCCACTTGTGATGGAAATATGCTTATGGGAATGCAATCAATGAAAAGCTCTCACGTGTTCCCTGGTCATGCTATTTGAGGTACCATAGTAAACCCCAAATAGCATGACCAGGGGACACGTGAGAGCTTGGGCTAGACCAGAGCAGGGCTGCCTAAGACATGAACGTGACAAATTCAACTGTAACATCCTTTGTAGGCAACACTACCAACCATGGTAACTTCTGGACATCTCTCCAGCATAAGGAGCAAGGCAAGTCCTCTTTTCTCAAGGCTTTTATTCCCTCAGCCACGTCTTCACCTGAATTCCCTTCCCAACCCCACACACATAGAACAAAACTTAAGAGAACAAAAACTGCATCCTCCTCTAGAAATGGTAAACTAGAGAATGTTTTCTGGATGCAGTTTGTTAAATTCAACATATTTTGCTAGATAATGATTTCACCTCTTTAATTAACACAGATAAATGAGCTATTACTATTGCTTTCTTCTAGACTTGTGCTATATTTGTAATATTAGACACTATATCTAATAACAATAACATGTCTGAATGGTTGTGTGTGTGTCTTGCTATTAGATATTGTGTCTAATACTACACACATACACACACATATATTACACACATATATATGTTTGTATGCGTGTAATCTCTATATATAGAGAGAATATATATCTATATAGAGAGATATATATGTATAATATTAGACACCATATCTAATAACAATAAAATGTCTGAAGGGTTGTGTGTATTATTAGATATTATATCTATATCTCTATATAGATACACCTATATATACACATAAACAGATACACAAACACACACACACATATATATAGAAAGAGAGCGATAAGGTTAAAAATAAATAGAAGTATTGAAATTTTCTCAGGAGAAAGATTTAAAGACATGGAATCCTAGACTAAAACAGAGTATCATGGCCTCACTGATACTACTATTATTTCAAAATAGCCTAATCATTTATATGCAACGATGATGTCTGACTGTTTTATGCTGAAGTAATACATCTAATACTGATGACACATATGTGTGTATGACTCTGTCATATTTATATTTACAATTTCTGTCTCATTTTATGCCTGTCATATGGAGAAGCTGAGAATATCTAAGTCGCCTATAAAAAATACAAAAAAAAGAAACATTTTAAATAGAGGGAACGCATGGCTTTGTGACTTAGAAAACATAAAACCTTTATAAAAGGACGGTTTGAGGTATGCATGGGACTTTGACAGATAAGTATGAGGTGAAGGAATTCCACATAGAAGGAACATTGACAAAATCAGAGGTGGTAACATATAGAATATTCTGTATGTTTATAAATTAAACAGCTGAACTAGAGAGTAGAAAACCTGACAAAAGGAAATTTAGGGTAGGCTGTATTTGATGGCCTTGAGTGTAAGGAGAAGTGCCAGGTATTTAATTTGAGAGCCATATACTTTTATTGAAGGATTTTCTGCAGGAGTAAAATATACTTTGGTTTCCTTTTTTTTTATTTTTTTATTTTTTTTATTTTTTTGAGAAAATCTTGCTCTGTAACCCAGGCTGGAGCACAGCGGTACAATCTTGGTTCACTGCAACCTTCACCACCAGGGTTCAAGCAATTCTCCTGCCTCAGTCCCCCGAGTAGCTGGGACTACAGGCGCCCGCCACCATGCCTGGCTACTTTTTGTATTTTTAGCAGAGATAGGGTTTCACCATGTTGACCAGGATGGTCTCAACTCTTGACTTCAAGATTCACCTGCCTTGGTCTCCCAAAGAGTTTGGTTTACTTTTTAGACAAAATATCTTGGAGAGATGTGAAGGAGATTGGATGAAAAGACAGAAGTGTAGGAAAATGGGACACTATGCATAAAATGAAAAAAATTCATGAGAACATAAAGCCATGCAATGTCAATGAAAATACCAAGAAGATGAAGAAGTTATAGAGGTAAATGGCATAATTCAGCAACTAATCCTAACTGTTGAGTGAAAATAAGT
Source organism: Papio anubis (assembly GCF_008728515.1). NCBI lineage: Eukaryota > Metazoa > Chordata > Mammalia > Primates > Cercopithecidae > Papio > Papio anubis. The sequence continues at coordinate 122,039,008 of NC_044981.1, forward strand.
TTTTGCAGATGTCTCTGTATGTTTCAAGGATGGACAACTGAAGAAACTGATGGACTGGCATTAATGACACTGGCATTAATTTTCTGAGGTGAGTGAAGTCAAATTTAAAAACTGGCCAGGCACAATGGCTCACGCCTGTAATTCCAGCACTTTGCGAGGCCAAGGCGGGTGGATCACGAAGTTGGAAGATCGAGACCATCCTGGCTAACACGGTGAAACCCCATCTCTACTAAAAAGTACAAAAAATTAGCCAGGCATGGTGACGGGTGACTGTAGTCCCAGCTACTCAGGAGGTTGAGGCAGGAGAATGGTGTGAACCCGGGAGGCAGAGCTTGCAGTGAGCCGAGATCGCACCACTGCATTCCAGCCTGGGCAACAGAGCAAGACTCCGTCTCAAAAAAAAAAAAAAAAAAAAAAAAAAAAAAACCAAACCAAACCAAACCAAACAAAAAAACAGGGCTGGATGCAGTCGCTCACGCCTGTAATCCTAGCACTTTGGGAGGCCAAGGCGGGAGGATCACTTAAGGTCAGGAGTTTGAAACCAGCCTGGCCAACATAGTGAAACCTGTCTCTACTAAAAATACAAAACAATTAGCTGGGTATGGTGGCAGGCATCTGTAATCCCAGCTACTCAAGAAGACTGAGGCAGGAGAACTGTTTGAACCCAGGAGGCAGAGGTTGCCCTGAGCCAACATTGTGCCACTGCACTCCAGCCTGGGTGACAGAGCAAGACTTTGTCTAAAAAAAAAATAAAATAAAAATAAACAGGTGAGGACTTTTTTTTGAACATGTGGAGTGTGAAATGCCTATTGGTAAACCATGTGGAGATCTCCAGCAGGAAATTTGATATGAAGGCCTACAGATTAGGCAAATGTTTAGGGTTTGATCAGTATATCAGGAAATCAACTGCTTAGACATGATTCTTGAAGATGGGGCAGTGCTTGATCTTCCCCAAGGGGAAGATTAGAAAAAAAAAATATTGTTTAGCCCAGTGTGCTCGTTGCATTTTTTATTTGATAAAAGCTCCCTGTAAGGAGAGTCCCACTCTCATTTCACACTCCTAGCTACTTCCATACTTTCATTTATCACACAAACACAGACAGGCATACATACACATATGTGTACACACTGCCACCAACCCCCACAAACACGTGCATAAACAATTTCACCACCTTATGTTAGCACAATACACAGCATCTTGCGTGCCGTGCCTGAACTTAGGACATATTACCAAAGCCTGCATAGTTAAATGGGGTCAGAATGTCAATCTAAATTAAACTCACAGTTGAGATGATGGACACCATCCCATCTGTCTCAGGCAGTGTTTTGCTTTACCAGAGAGAATCTGACAGCTGTTGTTTAAAAGAAGTCTCACTTCCACTCATTTTATTATTATGACATTCAATTTCCTTCCTGAGACCTTCTTCCAAGTTCTTGATCCCAACCCTAGAAATTTGCATATAAAGTTCCCCGGGCAGCAACAGCATTGAAACAGCTGCATGGTTACTCCAGCAATCATTCTTCCACCTTTCAACTCTTAAAGCACCTGCATTTTTGCTCCTCAGACAGCGCTCTGTTCATACTGCCTTGCAAAAGAGCTGTCTTGGACTAGTCTTATCACTGCTATTAAAATTGTAAACAGTGAGAGGGCAATAACCTTCCTTATGCTTAGCATACAGAAGGAACTTAAAAATAGGACATTCTTGATAGGTTGAATAAATTGCTAAGTGAAAGAAGAGCTTTATCTGTGAGAATTATTTTAATTGTTTGACATTGTTAAAATAAACAGAATGCCTTAGATATACTCTGAGATCCATCAAGGCTATGCAAAAGTCAAATGGGATTCCCACATTCAAGAAACCTGAACAGACAAGAAATTCCAAGAGCTTGCCTCTTTCTATGGCAGAATATTGAAAGGGGTATTATTTTATTTTAATGCTTAAAATAGATTTTGAAGAATAAATATTTCAAGAATTTATTAAACAGTGAGTTCATTCAATGTAATATTTATAAACTATCCGTTGTCAGGTATAAAGAATAACGACAGCCTGAACACCTACGTGTAGTAGTAGTGAGATAAATGTTAAAGAAAAAAATAATCAGTAGTCTCACACTGTAGATTCTTGTGTGCCCTTACAAATTTCTTTTCTTCCCCAATCTAGTCACCCAAATTTTATTTTCTCCATTTCCTTTGTGTTGCTTTTACTATAAAATTTCAAACTTCTAAGCAAAATGTCACTTTGTTTTGAATTGTAAAGAAAGAAATTGTGAACAGATATGCTGCTACAATTTACTTTTTTTCATTTTTTATGTTCTCAGTATTCATTTACATCATTGCATGTGTACATATCTATTTTCTAACATGATTTTACTGAAATATATTTTTATTCTAACATTGATGAGTGTTTTGATTGTTTTCAAAGTTTTGCTATTGCATAGGCTACTGAGAATATTCTTCCACTTATCTCCTGGTGGACATGCACAGGAATGGAATTCTTGGATCATAAAGTATTAATATCTTCAAATATTCTACATACAATCATGTGGTATTCAATGACAAGGATACATCCTGAGAAATGGGTCATTAGGCAATGTCATAGTTGTGGGAACAGCACAGAGTTTATTGCATGATCCTAAATGGTATGGTGAATTACACATCAAGGCTATATGATATAGCCCACTGCCCCTAGGCTACAAACTTGTACAGCATGTTACTGTGTTCATTACTGTAGGCAACTGTAACACAATGATAGGTATTAGTGTATCTAAACATAGAAAAGGTACAGTAGGCCAGGCGCCGTGGCTCACACCTGTAATCCCAGCAATTTGGGAGGTCGAGCCGGGCAGATCACAAGGTCAAGAGATCAAGACCATCCTGGCCAATATGGTAAAACTCCATCTCCACTAAAAATACAAAAATTAGCTGGGCATGGTGGCACGTGCCTACAGTCCCAGCTACTCAGGAGGCTGAGGCAGGAGAATCACTTGAACTTGGGAGGCAGAGGTTGCAGTGAGCCAAGATTGTGCCACTGCACTCCAGTCTGACAACAGAGCGAGACTCCATCTCCAAAAAACAAACAAACAAACAAAAAACAGTACATTAAAAAATATAGTAAAGAAGATGAAAAATTGAACACATATACAGGGCAGTAACCATGAAGAAAGCTTATAGGACTGGAAGTTGCTCTGGGTATTAGTGAGTTAGTAGTGAGTAAATGTGAAGGTATAGGGCATTGTGGTACACTACTGCAGACTTTATAAACACTGCACACTTAAGCTACACTACATTTATTTTAACATTTCTTTCTTTAATAATAAATTTAGCTTACTGTAACTTTTTTACTTTATAAAGTTTTTAATTTATAACACTTTTGACTTTTGTAATAATAATTTAAAACACAAACATATAGTTGTACAGAAAATATTTTCTTTCTATTTTTATAAGATTTTTCATATCTTTCAGTTTTTTCCTTCTACTTTTTAAACTTTCTGGTTAAAAACTAATACACAAACATACACATTATCCTAGGCCTACACAGAGTCCGGGTCATCAATATCACTGTCTTCCACCTTCACATTTTGTCCCACTGGAAGGTCTTAACATGCACGGAGCCGCTGTCTCCTATGATAATAATGCTTTCTGAAATATCTCCTGGAGGACCCGCCTGAGGCTGTTTTATAGTTAACATTTTTTGAAAAATAACAGAAGAATGCTATAAAATACTGGTAAAAATTATAGCATATTAAGTAAATAAACCAGTAACATAGTCACTTATCATTTTCAAGTATTATGTACTATACATAATTGTATGTGCTACACTTTCATTAAATTGGCCGTGCAGTAGGTTTGTTTACACCAGCATCACCACAGATGTGACTGATGCATTGCACTATACTTGAATGGCTAGATCGCTAGGGGGTGGGAAGTTTTTAGTTTCATTATAATCTTACAGGACCCCCATCCTATATGCTGCCTGCGATTGATTGAAACATGCACTGGGAAAAATCAACACCAAGCAGTCAGGTTGTGGAGCTTATTCTTTTAATTCCTACTATCCTCTATATTTTCTTCCTTCTACTTAGTTTGGGTATATTTTGATCTTATTTTTTGAGATTTCTTTTTTCTAATGTAAACATTTACTACTATAATTTTCTTAAACTTGAGTAATAGATCACTTTTAAAACTTAGAAGTCTCATTAAGCTCAGGTAGTGACTAATTATTTTACTAACACTCTGTTGAATGGTACAAACATGAATAATTGTATGATATTCTTATTCTTACTGCTTTTATACAACTTTATGTAAAACAAACAGGCAAAATTAAAGGAATTGAAATAAGTGATGTTAATATGAAAATGAGGAAGTGTTTCTTAAACGAAATAGCTGCTCACAATGAGCATACATAGCTAAATAAGCTGATTAACTGCAGTGTGCTTTTGCTGAGCACATTATATCACTATTACATACACCATGTGCCATGTGATGACTCAACTTTCTGAACACATTTCTCTATGTAAAAGTTCCTTTGTTCAACTAGCCATGATATAATTTAATCTTCATTTGGCAGGAACATCATTTATGTTTTAAGTACCATTGAAGTTTTGTTAATTAAATGTGTACCACAAAGCTAAAAAGATAAACACAAGAGGCATTGGAATTAAATATATGAGTTTATAATTGCAGAGCTCAATCATCAACAAACCTTGAAAAGATTCAAACTGTACTTTTATGTATGTTTTAGTCCATTACGAAGGTGAAGACATTTGAAAAATCATATCTGTGAGATACTAATGTCACCTATGGTGTGCTTCATTTCCTACTGAGGGAAATGAATCTTTCAACTCGTGGTTACAGATTTTCACTTTAGGAGAACGTAGGCAGTAACCACCTACCTCTTCAGATTCATCAAATTGCATCCCAAACTCACCTTTCCTAGAAATCTAGAATTCCCTGTATGTCTTTTTTACCTGCCAAAGTTTGTGTGGTAGACTGAATAACTGTCTTAAAATATGTGCCTGCCCTAACCCCTAGAACCTGCAAATGTTACCTTCTATGGCAAAAGGAACTTCGCAGATATGATTTACTTAAGGATCTTGAGATGATGAGACTATACGGGGTTAACCTACGGTCCTGACGTAATCACAACCATCTGGGAAGAGTCAAATTTCAGAAAATTCAGTGTAATGACATGATAGAAGCAGAAATTAGAGGAATGCATTTTAAAGATAGAGAAAGTGGCCACAGGCCAAGAAATTCAAATGGCCACTAAAAGCTGAAAAAAGCAAGAAATAGGATTTTTTTCCCCTAGAGCCTCCAGAAGGATCTAGCCTTACTGAGACCTTGATTTTAATCCTGAGAAATTAATTTTAACTTTCTGATCTCCAGAAACTTTAAGAGAAAGAGACTGTATTGTTTTAAGCCACTAAGATTTTGGTAATTGACTACAACACCAGTAGGAAACAAATAGTATATTCTGTTTGGGAATGATCCCCAGTTTATGTCTAATTAAATACTGAATCTCCGAGTTGTCTCAGTCTCTCCACATTCTTTCTTCAGGAAAATTACAGTAGAAGGCACAGTGAGGAATAAGTCTTCCCATTTAAGAGTTTTTTTAGTTCCAGGGTCTTACGTTGACCATGTCACCTACACTATGACCTTTAAAGTTGTCCTTTAAGTTTCTTCCCACCTAGAATATGAGCTCTCTGGTGCTAAAGCCATGCTTTTATTCCTACTTTTATTTTTCAACAACTAGAATAGAATCTGAAATAGAGTGAATAACAAATCTTTAATTGATTTTTGCATACAGGAAAAGACTTGCAAAATATTTTTAGAGCATATGCTATCTCAGAAAAGATGAATCTGGATAGTAAAACAATTTATAAGTACATATCCCTGAAAATATTCTGAGTTTTCAATCGGCATTGACCTTTCAAATGCATTGATGATAGATGACCTGTATGACAGAGAAGTGGAAAAAGTTCAGGGTGCGTATTCTTGATTTTGCTGACCTATAATGATCCCAAGAGTTAGAAAGAATATTAGAATTGCCAAAGCTAGGTTAAAACAATCACTAGAATACATATAAATAGGTTATTACTGTGTGAGAAATAGCATTCTGAGCCTCATGCAATGTCCATCATTTTGTTTATGCCCTGATTTGTTCACACTGATTAAACTAGATCACAAAACTTGGTTACTGAATGAGTTCTTTGGAAATGAGTGATGTTCCTTTTCCTTGAAAATATTTGCTTATCAGTCAGAAAAGTACTATATGTGGAAAATGTAGTTATTAGAAGATATTTTATAGCTTCAAATTGACTTTATGGTGATTGGCACCTACAGCTATATCAACCATTCTCTTTGCTTTTTCTTTTGTTGTTCTTGTAGTTAGAATTCTTTCTGTACCTGGAAATGGTATTACAGAGCCAAGTACAATCCCTAAGAATAGTGAATGATTGGAATAATTAAACGTGAACCATTTAATATCTCAGCCATATGTCAGTGCACATAGCATGCTTTTATTTCTGGGACTGATTTTCATGTTGGTTTTCACAGCCATAGCATCACGCTAAAGGGGAACATACAAAGAAGAGGAACCAATGCATGTCCTGTGACCATGGTTTTGTGGAATCACTTTAGCCCAAGGATTGCTATATTCCATGTCAACAAAAGTTGTCATGATCTATGGTTAATGTACATATATTAATCAAGTGATAGCATTATAATACAAGTTATGTTCAGTCAGGATTTATAGCCAGAAGTCTTATCTGCCATCTAGCTGCATGAATATTTTTCAAATATCGGTATTGCTAATGGTTAAAGAAACGAACATTGATTCAATGTGAAGTTTTTTTGTGTTAATCATTATTTCCAGATTTGTAAGCACTGAAATACTTAAAACATGTCTCCATAATGGCACATTTATAAAAGCTTTCTGGTTATTTAGTTTTGGATTTTTGAGGACCTGGGAAGAGGTACGAAGAGTACTATTTCCCATTTGTTTATCTGTGCATTATTAAAGATGTTTAGAGCTAATATTTTCATTGAAATTTCTAATTTTCACATATGCAAATGTACTGTATCTCTGTATCCTAGCCTACAATCTATAACAAGAGACATCTATTGAGTTGAATATGTTTCATGGGGTCTTGGTCTCAAAACTGTTTTAACTGCAGAACATATAAATCCCCATCCTTGTTTGACCCAGAAGAAGCCATTCTGTACACAAATTAAGCATGATTAGATTTAAAAAAATTAGAAAAAATGAGAAGGAAAAACCTCATCCAGAGCTGCAAAAGATTCTGTTCTAACCTCTCAAGCCTACAGCCTAATATATATAGCTTATATGTATAGAACAACTTTGTGTTTCTTTGCATGTTCTAAGATGTACAAGAGGAAGAGAAATACACATTTTTGTGTGTGTATGTTTTTTGTTTTGTTTTGTTTTTTGGTTTTTTTTGAGATGGAGTCTTGCTCCGTTGCCCAGGCTGCAGTGCAGTGGCGCCATCTCGACTCACTGAAAGCTCTACCTCCCAGGTTCATGCCATTCTCCTGCCTCAGCCTCCCGAGTAGCTGAGACTACAGGCACCCGCCGCCATGCCTGGCTAATTTTTTGTATTTTTAGTAGAGATGGGGTTTCACCATGTTAGCCAGGATGGTCTTGATCTCCTGACCTCATGATCTGCCCTCCTCAGCCTCCCAAATTGCTGGGATTATAGGCATGAGCCAACGCACCCAGCCAGAAATATACATTTTTAACATAAGTCCCCACACTTTAGATTTTCTTGGAAGCCAGAACAGAATGATGCATTTGACCAGAATGTGATGGCTTGAAGAGCATAAGGTATGGAGAGTGATTGGTGAAAGAACAGACTCTCTAAAAGTCACCAGGCCCGCTTCCCTTCAACCTCCTTTTTCCTATTACAAAGGAGATTACTGGCAAACTGGTATAAAAATTTTGTGAAGATTCTATGCATCTGTCTGTTTATGATTCAAAGGAAAAAGTGGAGAATGCATGTATATGCATCTATAATTGAATAAACTTAAGGAAAAGTGATAGGTCCTTTTGCTCCTCAATGCAGAAGGGTTTTAAAGTTATAGAAAAAAAATTTAAGTGAAGTAGGCTTATTTTTCCCTCTCTGTAATCCTTTATCCACACTTCTCATATCCAGCCCATTAAGATTTCAGAATATTGCTTTAAGTTTGTTTGTTTTCTTTGTCTTTTATTGGAGGGAAGACACAAAATAGAGAAAAACGGCCTCTAGGCTTTGTGTTCAAAACAGACTGCTGAAAACTATAACAGATTATACTTTTAAAATTCAGTGTTTTCATATGCAAGAACCAAGTTACTTTGATAATAATGTTTGAATTTATATGTAAAGATTATTTACGGCATTCCTCTATTTTACCCCAACGTCTGACAGCATCTGTAGTGATATCTCCTCCATTAGTTCCTGATGTTGGTCATCTGCTTGTCCTCTTTTTCCTTGTCAGAGTTGCCAGAAGTTTGAAAATTTTGTTGACCGTTTCAAAGAACCAGCTTTGGGTTTCATTCTCTCTCTCTTCTCTCATTCTCTGTCTCTCGCATTGATTTCTGCTTCTTTATTTTCTTCTTTTGCTTACATTGGGTAAATTTTCATCTCATTTTCCTAATTTCTTAAAACGAAAACAGGTTTTTGTTTTGAAAACTTTCTTCTTTTCTGACGTAAGTATTGAGTAGTATAAATTTCCCTTTATACCCTTATTTAATTAAATTTCACAAATCTTGAAATGTTGCATTTTCATTTAGTCACTTTAATGGGTTTTCTAATTCTCCTTAAAAACATTAGAAAGTGCTCTTTAATGCGTATATTAGTTTGCTAGAGCTGTCATAACAAATACCACAGACTGGGTGGCTTACACAAAAGAATTTTATTTTCTTACAGTTCTGGAGGCTGAAAGTTCAAGAACAAGATGCCTGCAGGCTTGGTTTCCTCTGAGGCCTCTCTCCTTGACTTGCAGATGGCAGCCTTCTTGATTTGCCTCTTTACATGGCCGTGCTTCTGTGCATAAGTACCCTTGGTGTCTCTCTAAGCATACCAATCACCTCTCTTATAAGGACAGTAGTCAGATTGGATTAAGGAATACCCTAAAAGCTTATGACATCTGTCATTAACTTATGACCTCTCTAAAAGCCTTATTGTCATATACAGTCACATATTGAAGTACTAGGGATTCAGACTCAAATTATGATTTTTAGGGGGACACACTTCAGTCCATAACACAAATTAGTTAGAGTTGTGTTGTTTAATTCCCAGATAAATATAAATGTTCTTATTCCTTTATATTATTTTATTATTATTTTTAAATATCTTGTTTTATAAGCCAGTATATTATCTATATTGGTGAATGTGTCGTGTGAACTTGAGAAGAATATGCATTCTGGTGTTTGGGGAGAAGTATTTTATACACGCCAGTTAGATTTCATTGTTTGATGGTGGTGTTCCATATCTTTGCTGATTTTCTGTCTAGTGGTTGCATTAATGATGAAGAGATAACTTTTGATGTCTTCAATTTTAATTTAAAATTTTTATTTTCCTCCATTCTGTTTTCATCAGTTTTTTCCTATGTGTTTAAAAGTCTTTTTCTTGTAAATATATATTTAGGACTACTATATCACACTGGTGACTTTTTATGATAAATTACCATTAATTTTATAATTAAGTAATTTTCTATTTTGTTCATGGTATTTACTTTGTGCCCTAAAATCCACTTTGCGTGATATTAATATGGTCATTTTCATTTACTTTTTATTATTATTTTTATAGTATTTTTTTTTCAGCCTTTTGTTTTTAAGGTCTCATATCACTACATTTAAAGTGAGTTTTTTGTGGACAGCATAAAGTTAGGTCATTTTTTAAAAATCCATTTTACTAATCTGTTACTTTTAATTAATAAGTATAGACAATTTACATTTAATGCAATGAGCATGTATATGTATAGCATGTTTTAATTTAGACCTACTATTTTATTATCAACTTCCTGTTTGTTTCTTTCATTTTGTTTATCGTTTTCTGTATTTCACATTTATTGCCTTCTTATAGGTTGTTTGAACATTTATTTTTTTTTGACATGGAGTCTTGCTCTGGCACACGGGCTGGAATGCAGTGGTGCGATCTCAGCTCCCTACAACCTCCATTTCCCTGGTTCAAGCAATTCTCTGCCTCACCCTCGAGTAACTGGAATTACATGATGCCTGCCACCATGCCCGGCTAATTTTCTTTTTTTTTATTTTTAGTGAGACAGGGTTTCACCATCTTGGCCAGGTTGGTCTTGAACTCCTGACCTCATGATCCACCCACCTCGGCCTTCCAGTTGAACATTTTTAAGTATTCCTTTTTTAACTTGTTATGGTAATTTGACTATAAAATTATGTAGAATTTTTTTATAATTCTTTTCCAGCTGAAGGAAGACTACGAGAATTTATCATGAATAAGCATACTCTAAAAGAATGGTTAAAGGAATTTTTTTAAACAGAAAAGAAATAAACAGTAGAGAAGATATATTTGAACATTGACAGTAAAAGAGGAACAGAAATAGTAAATACCTGAGTATGCTATTCTTTTCTCCTTAGCTTGTTAAAAATAGGTTGGATGGTTGAACACACACATGCAAAAATGTTACTATGATATTGTAGTTCTGTTCTTTCTTTAACTCCATAATAACAGATTTCAGTTTGATTATGATTTTATGTTATTTGTTTTGATGTGCTTAAATATTTGCCAATTATTTTCTGAATATTTTCCTTATATTCCAGTTTTCTCATTTGGATAATTTACACTTCCACCTGAGGAATAGGTATATTAGTCCATTCTTGCATTGCTATAAAGAACTACCTGAGACTGGGTAATTCATAAAGAAAAGACGTTTAATTGACTCAGAGTTCTCCAGGCTGAACAGAAAGCATGACAGAGGAAGCCTCAGTAAACTTACAATTATGGCAGAAAGTGAAGGGAAAGCAGACACCTCTTAACATGCTGGAGAAGGAGGAAGAGAGAGAGAAGGGTGAAGTGCCACACTCTTTTATAAACAACCAGTGAGAATTCACTCACTATTACAAGAACAGAAAGACAGAAATACACCCCCATGGTTCAACCACCTCCTACCAGACTCCTCTTCCAATGCTGGGGATTACAATTCAACATGAAATTTCAGCAGAGACACTGACCCAAATCATATCAGTAAGTTTTGGGTGTTTTTTCATGGAATATATGTTCTCAATAAAGTCTATTTGTGTTTATCTTCAAATGTTTCTATTTTGCTTTTGTTATTGAAGGATTATTTTCTTGTTATTAAGTAAATAATTCTAGATTAACTATTACTTTGTCTCAAAATTTTGAAGAACTTATGATGATATCTCATGGCTTCTGTTGTTGATGTTGTAAAAACTGTAATCGGTATGTCATTCTTTCAAAGTTGTCTTTTTTTCTCTCATTGTTTTAAATATCTTTTTGTCTTTGGTGTACTTCCTTTTCATTAAAGTGTGACTAAGTATAAATGGTTTTTTTTTAGGTATACATTTAGCTTTTTGTGTCTATAAATGTGTCTGGAAAGTGCTCAGCAATTAACTCTTCAAATATTGCCTCTTTTCACTATCTCTTCCTTTGAGGATCCTTATTAAACAAACTGTAGCCTTAGGATATTTGTACCTTTTGTTCTTTCTCTTTGCAATGACCCTCTCCTTGAACATTCTCCTCCTGCAGACATACATATACACATATACACCCACCCTCCCTGGACTTTGAATAGTCCATACACATATTGTCAAATATCTCTCACTACCTATACCAGATTAGCTCTCATTATTCTATGTTCTTTTCGTATCTTTTCCTTCATAGCATGAAAAATTACTATAATTAGACGAATGATATATAATAGAAATAAGATCTTTTTTGTCTCAACATCATCCTATCCTCAGTACACAGCACAGCTCCTAGCTCCGTAAATACTATTAAGAGAATAATTTAAAATAAGTGGACAAGGAAATGCAATTTATCATAGCAAGTAGGGGTAGAGTACCAAAATTGACCTCATCAAAATTAGAAGAATTAGATGAATAAATTAAATTTGAAAATCCTTGTAACTACTCAGTATATAAAGCACATAACTTCCAAAATGCTTTATAATCCAATGTTATCTAAAACCTAATTTTGAGTAGCTTAACAGCAATTGAAACTAGGAATTCAGATGTAAAAGGCCATATTCATGCCATTGTGTAAAATATTCAAAAAGCCTATATCTTATCATAAATATTCTTTGAATATATCTCTTGAAGAAGTAGATACCTGATTTGTAGAGATTTAATAAATAGCAGATATAAATAGTTACTATAAATAATAACACTGATTATCTTGTGTAATCAAACCCTTCACCTGCTGTGATATGCACTGCATTTATGCAGATCAGCTGTAGGCCTTTCATCCATGAAATTATAGAATGTATAATGTGATGGCCCATGATATATTCAGTGTAATTGCTTATTTATAAAAAGAGCTATCAACAGCCCACTTTAAATAAATTCAGAAATCACCATAGGGCATTTAGAAATGAATATTTTATATGACATTTTAAAAAGATTATGAGAATTTCTTTGAACAGTAAAATTAATGGCTGTTTGGTGGTTTAAACTCATCCAGTGTAGATTCTGGATAATAGCATATAAACCATAATTACTATATTTGTATCTTAATTAGGAATAACCCCATATACCTTACTAGTAATGTATTTTTAGCCTAAAATATGAATAAAGGGAAAACAAAGTAGTAAGTTAAATCCCCTCATGGGTCATTTGAATGTAAAGCATAATTTAATCATAACTCTGTATGCTTTTCTATCTATCTATCTTATCTATCTATCTATCCATCTATCTATCCATCCATCTATCTGTCCACACATCTATATTTTACTACAATAGCCTTTAAGTGTATATTTCCCACCGAAAATATAAAATTTTTGAACTTTGAATGTCATATTTAAACATTTAAAGCTTTTAATACACTCAGAAACAATGAATCTTTTGTATCTTTGATCTTTAGTATAAATGGATTTTACAATAGTTTAAGATGTATTATAAAGTTAGAATTACTTATCAGAATCCCAAATTTCCCAAATTCCCCAAATTCCCAAGAATAATAATCTTAGTTCAAAATTAGCTAAAGAATATTAAAGTGGTGAATCATTCACAGTAGTGTTTATCACAGTAGAAACGAAAGGACACAATTAGAATTTGTGAACTACAGGATAATAGAAGTAGGTGTTTGTATAATAATAATTCATTAGATACTCACTGATCACTTCAGACGGCCACAGAGTTTCCTGCATATTCTCCTATATTCTAAGAGCAAAGAACATTTTCCATATATTATTTTGTACTTTTTTCCATGTTAATTTTGAAATCTTTAAAATAGTACTGTATTGTCTTTTTATATATTTTTAAGTTTTCTTCTGATTGTAGCACATACCCTCATGCAAAAAATGTTATCATTCTTAGCAGTAAACCAAATGCTGTGAAGGATATAAAATACACAGAAAACAGTGTCTGGGGACCACTTTTAGTCAATAGAACAAATTCTATGTTTAGAGAAACTTGGAAGCTCGCTATAAATGTAGTGGAAATCATTTCACTAAAAGTAAGGATAATTATGGCAATATATCAAGTTCATATTATCTGCGTAGGCTAGGAAAGCAAGATGTAAACAACAAATTCATACTTTTAACTTTGTCATTGTAACACTGATATGGGGGGTGAAGGATAAAAATAAAGTGAATACAAACTATAAAGAACATGCAGCTAAAACATTAATTTTGTGAGAATCAAGGAAGAACATTAGCCATGAGATCTACTTACATAAGACATGGGATCTATTCACATAAGAAATGTGACTTGTTTTATATGTGTGTGTATATATATATGTGTGTGTGTGTGTGTGTGTGTGTATTTTTTCTATGAAATACAACAGTAGATAGAATTTCAGGCAGTAGTAGTAAGGCTGTAATGTTTAAGCTGATTTATCTAGGAATTCCACAAAAAATATAGTGAAGATAAAACCAACTTAAAGTTAAAACATATATAGAGATGATACATTTTTTAAAATGGACTTAGGTTTTTAGAGCAGTTTTAGGCTTACAGCAAAATTGAGCAGAAGAGAAAAGAGATTCCCATATGCCTTCTCCCACACAAGCATAGCCTCCCCCATGTCAACATTCCCCACCAGAGTAGCACATTTTTCCCCCAATGGAGGAATCTAATTAACACATTATTATCACCCAGAGTCCATGATTTACATTGCGTTCACTTTCGGTGTTGTAAATTCTATGGCTTTGGGCAAATGTATAATGACATATGTCTATTAGGTTGGTGCAAAAGCAATTGTGGTTTTTGCCATAAAAGTAAAGGCAAAAACCACAATTACTTCTGCACCAACCTAATACCATTATAGTATCATACAGAGAAGGTTCACTGCTCTAAAACTCATGTGTGTTCTGCCTATTCATCCCTCCCTCCCCTACAAACTCCTGGCAACCACTGATCATTTTAACGCTGCCGTGGTTTTGCCTTTTCCAGAATGTCATATAGTTGAAATCATACAATACATAGCATTTAGAGATTGGCTTCAGATTGAGACAAGGATTTTTGAAACACGTGTAGGCATTAGTTTTTAGACAACAGTCTAAACCAAGCTTATCCTGATGTCAGTTAATAATAAGACCTCCAGTCCTTTGATTGAATGAAGGCTTAAAGAACACGCAGAACTCTGAGGAAACTGGTAAGTGAGTGCTTAGGCACCCCTGTTCTTTAAGTCCCCTCTGTTCCTATTCACATGCCTTACAGGGGCACTTCATTAATTTATGCCTGAGAATATATATACATGGGGAAAAGGAAAGGAAAAGAAATATCTTCTCCCCCCAATTGAATCCCCAGTTTTTACTTCAATTTGACATCTCTTTCCTCTACTTATTTTCATGAGTGCAAGAGCAAAGAAATTAATTTTCCTTTACTACACTCAAGTAGTAAAAAATGTGGAAAGGGAGAATTAATTTCAAATCTTTAAAAATGAATTTAAATCACAGAGATTCCATTAATTTTATCTTCTCTATATATATTTGTAATAAAAGCAAATGCTTTCTCATTTTAAGCTATTAATTCGTATAAATGTTGTAGAGTTAATTTTACGATGCTACATTTTTATAATCTGTTCCCAAATATTACAAGATTCTTGGAGTCGGGCAAAAAGTAAAAAGATATATTGTTATATGAAAACTAGGTGGTGATGCATTTACATTGTAAATATCTAGAATATGTTCCTTAGTGTATTTGTATATTTATAAATTATATTTTAACTCACTTTCTAGAAAAGTACTGATGAAAATAATGATATTAGATGTTTGCTTGAGTAATGGCACATAGGATTTTAAATTTTTTGCTTCTTATGTATTTAAGGCTATTACACTACTTGAAAAAACTGTATAGTACACATTACATTTTTAAAAGTTATTATTTGTCCTTCCTGTCAATTAAAGGGAAGGTTTTTGTGACAGATGAGAGGACAATACATATGAACTTCAAAAAGAAAGTTGAAATATACTATATGACCAACCAACACGGGAAAGGATTTTTCAGGTTGCAATTGTATCTTCATATGGTCACGTGGTTTGTTTCCTATTTTAATATGCACTTTATCTTGCTGTTTCAATGTGCTAAAGGTAAGAAAACAAATGGCTTGTGAAATAGGTATAAAATAAACTTAACTCCATTTTCAAACACACATACACAAAGTGAACTATATTTGATATCTACTACATGTTTTTCATGTAGGAAAAGTATTGTTGTTTATACCAATTTCTTTTGCCATATAAAAACTATAATCTGTAGAGAATTAAAAAGTGGCTTTTTTTTAAAGCACAGTACTTTGCCCCAAGGCAGATGTGAGAATATTCTAAATGAATTATTAACCCAGAAGAATTTAAGAATATTTCATTGCACCTAGGAGAGGGAAAAAAAGAATCCGTCCTCCTCCTTGGTGAAGGTGAATGACAGCCAGCATCCCAACGTCCAATAGGTGGTCAGAAAATGTCTCTTCTGAATTGGACATAAAGTGTGTGGTCTTGCAGTCAACTATGATGAATAGCCTTTAAAAAACCTTTTTCAAGCTTAGCATTCTATAAATTAATGAATACCTACCAGAAATTTGCAGGTGCACAATATTAGTAGAAACAGAGAAAACTAACATAATAAAAGAAGAGAAATAAGCCCAACAGAGAGAAGTATTAAAAAATAAAACTTGTATTATGGAGTGAAAGGAAACAGAAATAACTTAGTAATGGTTTGTATTTGTATAAAAGCTAATTATATGAAGTACATTATATGAAGTACAATTCCATGGATCAGAAGTTTTGTGTGTGTGTGTGTTTTTTTTAGTAACGAATATGTTATGGGAGTTTAGATGAAAAGAAAAATTTTGAGTGTAATCAAACACTGGAATAAACCTTTCCAAATATTGGCAGAATGACCATCACTAGAGGTATTTTTAAAAAGTTTATGTCAGACTAGAATATGACTTCAGTAGGTTTCTACATTCAAACAAAAATTCAACAAAATAATTATTAATAAGCCAATGATTCCACGGCTATTGAAAATGGTTAAAAATAAAATTATTTTAAAAATAATATTGGAATAGTAAAATGTATTCACAGGAGAAAGAAAGCAAAGAAAATCCTATATTTTTTATTGTGTAAAAAGATATATTTGAAATTATTCATAATATACGAAGCCAATCAATACTTATGCAGTTACCAAATGCAACTTAACCCTTCTAATGAAATTCTATATCTGTCTTTGGTTTAAGAAAGCTTTAGCTGTACAAACTTGAATGCTGGAATTCATGAAGAGTATTTTTTTCTGCCTTTAATGACAAGATGTGAGCTAAAAAATGAACTTACTAGTTTCATGGAAGGACACCAGCAAGAAAATGAATAAAAGCATCAGTGTAATAATGAATTTTCCAAAAAAGTATGTGTGTATAATAATGGATTCAGAAACATTGTCATTGAAAATTTTGAAAATTATGAGTTAAAGATAAGAAATTAGGCAAAAGAAGGAAGTAAATTTAAATTTGCTTTTTCATTATAAAAACACAAAATATAAAAATAGATTTTTCAAATCAGTCATTAGGTCACCTAATTATAATCACTGCTTGCTATTTTCTGCTCTTTGATATATTATTATTTTTAAAACTGTGATTTTAATAGATTTGTCTCAATTGAATGATTATGCCATGACTTATACACTACTTCCAAGACATTTGATTATTTCCAAAGTTTTGTTATTAAAAATGTATTTGTTCCTTTAGATTTCCTGTATGTGAAATAATTCTTCAGTAAGAATTCCCAGAAGTTAAACATGTCAAAGGCGAAAACATTTTTCTCCTGATGTATAAGCTAAAAATATTTTCAAAAGGTTTATGCCAATGTGAAATGCCATGAACAACATCTGAGAGTTTAGCTGCACCCTATCCTAGGCAACATAAAATATCATGTTTCTCATTAAGTGCTAATTTAATAGATGAAAATTAGAAATTCATTTTGATTTTCGAAGTGTTTTTAAATTATAAAACCTAATGTGATTAAAATATATTACCAATTGATGGTTATAGGGGAGATACTACCTCTTTTTACTGAAAACTTTTATTATTCTTGGACTAAGTATCTACTAGTAAGGTGGTAAAATTTGCATTTCTACAATTCAGTTCAATGGAGTAGTAGGAGAACCAGGTTGCACACATTTATTTCTGTTCTTTTGTGTATATAAAGTTTTGAGCTATTGGTATTGTTTTTCACCAGTTTTAATAGGCTGAATACTGGCCACTCAAACAATTTATAAGGTAATACTTACAAATTCCAGGTGTTGGGGGACCTGGAGTTCCCCAACACCTGGAATTTGTAAGTATTACCTTATAAAGAAAAAGGTTTTTTTGTAAGTATGATTAAATTAAGAATCTTGCCATGGAAGATAATCCTGTATTATCAGCTCTGAATCCAACCCCACCATTTTTATAATATAGAAAGAGAAGCAAATTTAGACACACACAGAGGAAGTGAAGGCAATATAACCAAAGTGATGGGAGGCAAAAACCAGAGTGATGTAGCCACAGGTCAAACAATGCCCAAAGCCTGAAGAGACAAGGAAAGGATTTTCCCCTAAAGCTCCAGAGGGAGCACAGACCAGGCAACAGCTTGATTTTGGCTCAGTGAGAATGATTTTGAATCTGTGGCTTCCATAACTGTGAGAGTTTGATTCTGTGTCCTTGCTATTGTGAATAATGCTATAATGATCATATGAGTACCTGTGTCTTTTTGGTAGAAATTTATTTTCCCTTTTGGTAGCTACACAGTAATGAGATTATTGGTTCAAATGATAGTTCTGTTTTCAGTTCTTTGAGAAATCTCCAAACTGCTTTCCACAGTGGCTGAATTAATTTACGTTTCCACCAAAAGTGTATAAATATTCTCTTTTCTACACAACCTTGCCTGAACCTAAAATAAAAGCTGAAATTAAAACTAAACTTTGAGAGAATAAATTTTTGTTGTTTTAAGCCACCAAGTTTGTGTATCTATTACAGAAGCCAAAGGGAACTAAGACACTGTGTATTTTCACTCGTAAACCTTTGGAAAAATTTAGGTTGGTTTATCAATTATTGTACTAAAATTTGAATCCAGTAGATGTTACATTTATTCCTTTGTATTAGTCATGGTTCTCTAGACAGACAGGACTAATAGGATAGACATTTATATGACAGGGAGTTTATTAAGGAGTACTGACTCACAGGATCACAAGGTGAAGTCCCACAATCGGCCGTCTGCAAGTTAAGGCGCAAAGAAGCCCATCTGAGCTTCAAAACCTCAAAAATAGGGAAGCCGACGATGCAGCCTTCAGTCTGTGGCCAAAGGCCCAAGATCCCCTGGCAAACCACTGGTATAGGTCCGAAAGTTCAAAAGCTGAAGAACTTGGAGTATGATGTTCAAGGGCAGGAAGCAGCCAGCACAGGAGAAAGATGGAGTCCGGAAGACTTGTCAAGTCCAGTGTTTCCACCTTCTTCCACCTGCTTTTATCCTAGCTGCACTGGCTGCTGATTAGATTGTGCCCACTTGGATTGAGTGTGGGTCTGCTTCCCCCAGTCCACTGACTCAAATGTTAA
Organism: Papio anubis; assembly: GCF_008728515.1. NCBI lineage: Eukaryota > Metazoa > Chordata > Mammalia > Primates > Cercopithecidae > Papio > Papio anubis. The sequence goes on from NC_044981.1 coordinate 122,058,241, forward strand.
TCTCCTTTGGCAACACCCTAAAGGCCACATCCAGGAACAATACCTTGCATCCTTCAATCCAGTCAAGTTGACACTCAATATTAACCATCACATTCTCTAATATAGTTTCCCCCATTCACCTTTTGATGAAGTATCAAAGTTAGTAGGTTGTTATGCTTTGAATGTTTGTCCACTTCAGAACTTATGCTGAAATTTAATTCCCATTGTTGCAGTATTAAGTGAGCACCCTAAGAAGTGATTAGGCTGTGAGGGCTGTATCCTCATGGGTGAGACTGGTGCCACTGTAAAATAGCAAGTTCAGCGTTTTCCTGTCTTTCTGTTTCTGCCATGGGTTGACACTGCAAGAAGATCCTCGCCAGATGCTGACCCTCAAACTTGGACTTCTTATCCTCCAGAATTCTGAAATAATAAATTTCTGTTCATTATAAATTACTCAGTCTCAGGTACACTCTTGTGGAAACAAAAATTAACTGAGATACATGTCTTGTCCTAACGCTCTGGGAAAATCACTAAAGGCTTAAGATCTGAAAGTATATATCAGCGAGGCAAGATGAACACAAAATTGCTTATCTTTCATTAATAGGAAAAAAAACTCACAAATATTCAATTTCCCAAAGCAACTTCAAAATAAAAAAATGTAACACTTAAACATAGATGTGTGAATGCCCTCCTTTTGCATTTAAACCTGATGGGGTTTAACAAGTTCTATATCATGCATCTAAAAATGTTTGTTTTATAAAACTCTAAATTTAAGTAGTAAATATTTTAACAGCTTGTGCACATTTTTATGTCACATTTTTTCACATTTTATGTAATCTATTAAATCATCCCATTTGTCATAAAAAGAAAAATGTATATTTTTTTCTATTTCTAGTAACTAGAATAACTTCCAATGAGGACAGAAATTGAAAACCTTATAATCTTCACAAATAAAAAGAATGTATTTTTTCATATTCAGATATGTCATATTTGAGAAATTTCTTTTAAAATATGTACATAGCAAGGACTATTAGGAAGAACACTACATATAATGTGTGAGAGCCTGAGTAGCTCTGATTTGATACTTTCTCTTTACATGCAAACTTGGCAATCTAAATCTTTTGAAATTTCCACTGGAGATCTATTAAAAACAGATTCCACTTTACTTGCAGGACTACTATAAAACTCAAATATGTAAAATAACTTGGAAATTATAATGACTTCTGCAAAAATAACTATTATGTTGGAATACCAATATACTTGTATACATGGATGCTAATTTATCAATTAATTATCAGATGATGACCATATGGCATTAGTGTGAAGTGGCAGATTCTGGCATATTTTAAAAATTGATTTTTTTATTTGTGTAGCAGTAGTGACACTGTTGTGAGGAAATGTAACCTGCCATTTTCAAACAACTTCCTCAGAATTATGCTGACTGGAATAGTATTCCAAAATGTTTCTTTTTACTATATTAGTACAATATCACTGATAAAATAGAACACAAATATAAGTTTAAATCTAATAACAAAATGTTACTCAAATGCATTTAAAATCATTCTACGTAATGAAATCATCTTATGTCAAATGTTTAACTTAATTCAATGGATGAGTCATTTCTAGTTTTCTGGGATCTGATGTGATAACAGACTCTTACACAGAAAACATCACCGGGTAAATACACCTTTTCCTCTTCCTGGAACAATCTTTCTTTAGATAATATCATGGTGCACTCTCTCACCTTCTTCAGATCCTGACATATTTGTCTAATGTCCACTGAAGACTTGCCTTCTCCCTTATCTAAATTACTCTATCCCTGACACTGTCGCCTGCCTTCACTGCTTTATTTTTTTTCTTGTCACCAGCTAACACACTCTATACTTTATCTGTTCATCTGCATTGCATTTTGTCTGAGTCTCTTAATAGAATGCAACAGCCACAAAGTCAGACTTTTAAATTTCTGATTTATTTTTAGCGTATCTTAACACCTAATACCTACAATGGTGTTGGCACTTAAATGGTTTTAGATAAATGAATTAATTAGCAAATGGATAAATGCCTGACCGAATAATCAAATTAAGGAAGACAGCAGAGACTTTCTAACTTAACATTAACTTCTTTAGCTAATAAATATCTAATTGGTAACTCAACTATGCTTAACTCCATGTAGGGTGACATAAGAATAAGAGTAATAGAAAGATAGGAGTGATAAAAAGAAATACTAAATTATTCTTTTGGAAGGGGTACTTTAACCTCTTCCTTTCCTTACATATGCAAGGTGATACAGATATTAATTTGATAATAAAATAAAAAATAACTAGAGATGTAAATTGCAATGAAAGTATAATCAAATATAATAAAATATAGTAAATGTAAAAATATTTTTCACTGTTTTAAATAAAACGCATTGACTTTCTTTAAAAAATAAAAGTATATATTGAAATACTTACTGGAGGTCTAATAATAGAAATATAAATAACCAAATAAATGGAAAAGGATCAATTGGAAGGAACTTTCCAATTGTGTGTGTGTGTGTGTGTGTGTGCGCGTGTGCGTGTGTGTGCACTTTATTGTCCCAATTTTAACTTACATTTGTTTGGACGGTATACACTCCATTTCTATCCCCTTAGGAGTTGTCCTAGAAATTGCAGCAAACATCATTAGCTTATAAAAATATGATGTTAACCTGTATTTTAGCCTCATCTGCAACAGTCCAAGGAACTTACATAAAAGTGAATAAAACTTATTTTACTGCCCTTCCAACTTATATCATGTTGGTGCCATATACTTTAATTTCAGCTATTTTAAGACTTTAGAATATATTATTTATTAATATTGTTGTATACACTCTAAGTTGATTCGTATTCACTCTCATTTTGAGTACCCATTTTTGTCTTTGTTTAGAATGTTAGTAAAATAAGTAGTAAGCCTAAAAATGAATAAACATGGTATTTTTCCTTCTGCATAACAATGTTTTTAGGTTTGGGTTTTTTTTTTTTTTCTTTTGACTAAAAAATAATCTTCATTTAGCCATCTTCCTTAGTATGTCTTCATGGGTATGGAATTCTACATGAAAGATAATTTTTTTCATCATATTGATACTATGCTTTGGCTTCTAGTTTCCATTGTTTATATAGAAAAGTCAACCAGCCTTTGTAAAACAAATAGTTTTTTTTGTTTTTCTCAAGATGTTTTCAAGATATTTCTACTTTTTTTTTCTTTGTAGTTTGACAAGGATACTTCTAGTTGTATTTTTTCTAATACTACTTCTAGTTGTACTCCTTCTTAGAAATCTTAGGCATTTTTAGTGTATCAAATTGATATCTTTTAAAAATCTGTAATATCCACAGACTTAATTCTTGAAATGGTGTTATTTTACTGCTCTATTTTCTCTCTTTCTTCATTTAAATCAACTATACGTGTTTAATTGATTTGATTGACTTAATTAATTTGGATGATTTGGTTAATTTAACTTACATGGCAGGTTGAATGTATACGACTATTCCTTCCATCAAGGAGAGGTCAGCAACTTGTTGTCATTGAAATTAGAATTTCTCACTGAGTATTCTGTTTCTCTTAACTGTACTTCTGTACTTTTCATCCTCTGCTAGCTTCAGGCTACATTCTGGAAAATCTCACTGACCTATTATTCAGCTCCTTATTTCTCTCCTTAGCTATTTCTAATCTTGGGTGACATTGATCCATTGAGTTTATAACTGTTGCTATTTTTCTTTTCAATGCTAAAATTTCTGTTTGCTTCCTTTTGAAATCTGCACTCCGTGTTGCTTAAAAAAAAAATTTTCAAAATTTTCTTTTATTTCCTCAACTATGGGAATGAGAATTGTTTTGTATTCCCTGATACATTCAAGATGTAATTTTTTGGAATAATTTGTTTATGTTGTTATATTTTCCATGTCTTACTCATGATTTCTTGTTTCGATAAAAGCCTGGTTACTTTTGCTTGTTAGATGCTCATTTATTTTGTTTTAAAATATATAGTGGAAGTAAAATAAGGTTAAGAAAATTCACTCCTCCTTCTAGTAAGATGATTTTTTTTTGTTTCTTTCAGGGGATAGGAAATGCTACCTATCTCATTTTAATCCATATTGAAGGCTTCAGATTTCCTTCATTCTCCAAGTGATGCAAAACTAAGGTGAGCAGTAAATTCATAGGTGATTTAATTAAGGCATTTTTTTTTTTTAACTTTAAAGGTTTATCCCTTTGGGACTGCAGCTTAATGCCTCAGCTTAATTTCTTGTATAATTAAAATTATTGTATTTCATAAGTTTATGTTGTAAATGTTATATTATAAACTTATTTCCTTTATAAATAAATTTCATAACCTTCATAAAGCTTGAGCTTTCTACTCACTGAGGCCAATAAAATTGTATTTCAACTTCACAGTTTTTTCTTACTGATTGGCAAATGTCTTTAAAGTACAAAAAATTTTGGGTAATCTTCTCTTTCCTAAGATTTTGGCCTGGAGCTTCTTCAGTTTCTTCAAGGCTCTTAAGCCAATTTTTAAAATAATTTCACCCTGCTCTTTGAGTTGTCCTCAGCAGGAAGGTTGGCCTCAATCACCTGGCCCATCACTACCAGAAACAGAATCTGTTTTTCAGAAAGACCACTTGATCTCAGCATATTCACATCAATGCACTCTGAAATATGTTATAGATAAATGAATTAGCAGATAGATGTGAATGCACATATACATGTGCACACAGACTGAAGGTATATATAAGCAGAATATTCATATAAATAAAACCTTGTATATCTACTCATATTTTTAATATTTACATGGTTTAAGAAATGTAGAAGTGATTCAGCTCTAACCATACCCAATAAGCAAGAAACCAAATGTATCATCTAGGAGGTAATTGTATTGATCTATAGCTGCCAAGTATAGTAGTCTTCATTTGATTTCTTTTACATTTTACCTAAAATTAGTGGTAGATTTCTCTGCAAACTAAATAAGTTAAATACTTTGAAAAATTTCATGTACTTACTGTAAATATTTATTGAGTATCTTTGTAATACCTTCCTTGGCCTCAGGCTACTTAAGTGCTTTCTGTTTGTGTTCCACAGACCTTTATTTATACTTTTATTTTGACATCTTTCATATTATTTTAATTAATTATTTGGATATATGTCTCCTCTTAAAAGAAACATTTTAGACAAATTAAATTTGACAGAGTTTATTTGAACAAAGAGTAATTTGTGAATGGTGCAGTACCCTGAACCAGGAGAGGTTCAAGGAGCACAACCAGCAAGCATGGGTACTCAGCAGTGACCACACGAGGTCAGCCTTTGTGAGTGGAAGTCCATGTTGCTGAGCCCATGCATAACTTCCATCCCCACCACCATGGCCACTTTGTTCATGGCCCCATTGGGTGATGACAGGGTGGTTGGGAAAAGAGGCTGAGTGGTGCCCACAGAATAGGTCATCCTATACACTTAATTAGTAAAATTTTCCTCTGCTGAGGTCCCCATTGGTGAGAAATCACATGGGATACAAATATCTGAGTGGTTTTGGATCACATTTATATACCTCTTCCCCATTTATATACCTCTTCCCCAAATTTCTTTGTCACCAATTTTCTAATCATGCTTCTTCCAAGTGTCTGGTCATCCAGCCAAACCATTGGCTACTGTCCGTGAAACAGTATATAATCACACATCTGGCCATTTCTCCTTACATGCAAAGTGCACAACCAGGTGCACTGCTCAAAGTTATGCCCACTGGGAAGATTTTCCTTCACAGCTGTCCTTCAGGGATGTCCTAGAAAGGGGCTGTAGTGCCGTAGCTCTCCACTTTCGGATGGTACCTGCATATCTTGCAGAACCATCTGTGAATCAGGCCATATTTTTCTCTTCCTCTGTCAACTAATCATAGGGAACTCCCCATATGGCCATCGGTGCAGGCTGAGAGAGAGAAGGCAGAGTGGTAAATGAGCCACTTCCTCATGTAACTTATCTGTGCCTTCAGGACCTGCTCAAGCCCGGTCACATATATACCACTTCCACTCAATGATGGAATGCTGCTGTGTATGACCCACTTTATAGCTAGATGGGTCAGAAAGCACCCAGTTCATAATATACAGTTCATGTCACAGGGTTACTTGATGACCCATAGTCAAACTTTCAGTTTTTACCAAAGTCCAACAGGTCAAGAGCTGTCTCTCAAAAGGAGAGTAATTATCTGCAGAAGATGACAGGTCCTTGCTCCAAAATCCTAAAGGCCTCCGCTGTGATTCACCTATGGGGTCCTGCCAAAGGCACCAAACAGCAACCCTATCTGCCACTGATACCTCAAGCACCATTGGATCTGCTGGATCATATGGCCCAAGTGACAGAGAAGCTTACATGGCAGCCTGGACCTGTTGTAGAGCCTTCTCCTGTTCTGGACCCCACTCAAAACTGGCAGCTTTTCAGGTCACTTGATAAATGGGCTGGGTTAACACACCCCAATGAGGAATGTGTTGTCTCCAAAATCCAAATAGGCCCACTAGGCATTGTGCCTCTTTCTTGGTTGTAGAACGGCCAGATGCAGCAACTTATCCTTCATCTTAGAAGGAATATCTCAACAGGCCCCATACCACAGGACCCCTAGAGATTTTACTGAGGTAGAAGGTCCCTGAATTTTAGTCAGATTTATTTCCCATCCTCTCGCATGCAAATGTCTCACCAAGAATTTCAATGTGTTTGCTACTTCTTGCTCACTGGATCCAATCAGCATAATGTCATCAATGTAATCGACCTGTGTGATATCTTGTGGAAGCAAAAAGCAATCAAGGTGTCTCGGAATAAGATGATGACACAAAGTTGGAGAGTTGATATACCCCTGAGGTAGGACAGTAAAGGTATATTGCTGGTTTTAGGAGCAGAAGGTAAATTGCTTCTGGTGGGCCTTATGGAAAGGAATGGAGAAAAAGACATTTTCCAAGTCAATGCCTGCATACCAGGTACCAGGAAATGTGTTAATTTGCTGAAGCAATAAAACCACATCTGGTACATCAGCTGCAATTGGAGTCACCACTTGGTTGAGCCTACAATAATCCACTGTCATTCTCCAAGATCCATCTGTCTTCTGCACAGGTCAAATAGGAGACTTGAATGGGGTTGTGGTGGGAAGACCAACCCTGCATCTTTCAAGTCCTTGATGGTGGCATTAATCTCTGCATCCCCCCAAGGATTCAATATTGTTTATGATTTACTATTTTTCTAGGTAGAGGCAGCTCTTATGGCTTCCATTTGGCCTTTCCCACCCTAATAGCCTCACCCTACTAGTCAGGGTACTAATGTGGGTTTTCTGCCAGCTGCTAAGTATGTCTATGCCAATTATGCATTCTGGCACTGGGGAAATGACCACAGGATGAGTCCAAGGACCCACTGGACCCACTGTAACTTGGACCTGAGCTAAAATTCCATTCATTACCTGACTGCCATAGGCCCTTACTTTAACTGTAGGACCACAATAACGTTTTGGGTACCCTGGAATCAACATCAGCTCAGAGCCAGTGTCCAGTGGTCCCCAAAATGTCTGATCATTTTCCTTTTTCCAATGCATAGATTCGCTGGTAAAAGGCCAGAGGTCTCATTGGCAAAGGATGGGAGAAAGTTTTACTGCATAAATTATTGGTTATGTAGTGGGATCCTTCCTCAAGAGGACCCAGCCTCCCTTCATTTAAGAGGTTCTGGGTCTGTAAATTGGCTTAAGTATAGAAGTTGATGGAGGGGCTGTGATTCTCTGTTTTCATAGTACAAATTAGTCTTTTTTCCATTTGACCTAGAAGGCTTCTTCTTGTATAAATTAAGTAGGAATGCAGTAGGAATGCAGTAGGAATGCAGTAGGCTTCCTATCAATTTTACTTCTAGGATCACCGTGATTAATTAGCTGATGCTAGAGCTCTACATGAGTCAGACTATTCTGATTGCTGCTTTGTCTCTGCTGTCCACTACAATAGCTATGCCCACCTTGCCTTTGACGGTTGAGTTCCACCACTTGGCCCCTGCTGCCTCAGGATCCAATTATTCCCATCATATTTAAATTTTGTAGTTGAGTAACTGTGGTTCCCACTGTTAATTTGACATACAGAGTAGAGCAATTACAAGGCTCTTCAAATATGCCATCACAAATCTATTTTACAAGGCATTGGTCAAAGGTATATCTTCTGGACCCTCCCAGCTGGGATGAATAGGTCTAGAGTGACTAATCCACTTCACCATCCCAATCTCCCTAAGCCTTCTCATCCCTTCCTCTACATTAAACCAAGGGAGATCAGGCATTTCCAGCTCGCTCACAGGGGGCCATCTCTTAATCCATATTTTAGCTATCCAAGCAAATGAACTATTAGAACCTTTTTTTAACTCCCATGCTGCAACATTAAATGAAGAGTCCCTACTTAGTGGGCCCAAATCAATAAATTCAGCCTAATCCAACTCTGTGTTACTTCCACCATTATCCTAACCTTTAATATCCATTCCCATGCCTGTACTCCAGATTTCTGTTTATATATGTAACAGAATTAAAGCTCTCTTTTCAAGTGTAGTGCACCTCCTCATGGGTCATCACTCTCTACCTGACCTCTAGGGGCCCAGGGGAACTTTAGTCTAGTTATAGGTCTAGAAGCAAATAAGGGTGTCAGGGGTGCCATTACTGGCGATGGGGAAGCTGTTCCGTCTGGCAAAAAAGCTTCATCAGAGTTTACAAACTCCCCAGATTCATCAGAGTCCTCTTACACGTCCTCATTCCAAGTTGCAGGATCCCATTCTTTTCCAATCAATGCCCTCACTTTAACAGTAGACACCTGACGAGGCTGTGCATCCACTTTCATTGCAGGTCAGTCACTCACCTGATAAGAACTTGTGTCTGTTTTTCCACAATTTCAGCTCTTTCACTACAGGAGATAAGCCTCTCACTCAGGGCAATCTTAGCAGATTTGAGGCTCAGTAGCTGCTTCTGAAGCCAGGAGACAAGATCCCTGAGTCGATCATTTTCTTTCATCACTTTGTTCACTGAATTTAGGAGCAACTGAGCAGCTTCATTATGTTCCTTCGTTCTCCACATATGGTCAAAAGTATTATGTATAGAGTACTATATTCCTTGCTTCTCATGAGCAGTTAATGAAGAGTGTCAATTGCATTTATTTAGCATAACTCTCTAAACAATTCATGCCAAGGAATATCAGTGTTCTCCATACTATTAGAAGTAGAGTCCTTAGCATTTTTGGGTCTAATCATATTAAGCACCCAACTCCAGAAACCCCAAAACCAATGAAACAATTCCATCCTTAATATTCTATTCCTCTAGAGCCACTCCTGGTACCAAAATCTGTATTAGCCAGGGTTCCCTAGAGAGCCAGAACTTATATGATATGTAAGTGGCCACGGTAGACTGATAAACTCATATATATATATTATATGATATATAAGTGGCCACGGTAGACTGATAAACTCATAGATATATGAGTTTATCAAGTATTAACTTACATGATCACAAAGTCCCACAATAGGCTGTCTGCAAGTTTGAGGAGCAAGGAGAGCTAATCCAAATCTCAAAACTGAAGAACTTGGATTCTGATGGAGTCCGATGTTTGAGGGTAGGAAGCATCCAGTATAGGAGAAAGACGTAGCCTTGCAGGCTAGGCCGGTCTTGCCTTTTCACATTTTTCTGCTTGGCAACACCCTCACAGATACACCCAGCATCAATACTTTGCATCCTTCAATCCAATCAAGTTGACACTCAGTATTAACCATCACAACATGATTGTGCTTTAAAATGTGAGGACATGAAATCTGGAGGAGCCATGGGCGGAATGAAATAGTTTGGCTTTCTGTCCCCACCCAAATCTCATCTCAAATTGTAATCCCCATGTATCAAGGGAGGGACTAGGTGGGAGGGGATAGGATCATGGGGACTGTTTTTCCTATGCTGTTCTTGTTATAGTGAGTGAGTTCTCATGAGATCTGATCGTTTTATAAGGGGCACTTTTCTCTTCACCTCCTTTCTTTCCTGGCCCCTTGTGAAGAAGATACTTGCTTCTTGTTCACCTTACACCATGATTGTAAGTTTTCCGAGGCCTCCCAGTCCATGCTACAACTCTAAGTCAGTTAAACCTTTGTTTATAAATTACCCAGTCTCAGGTAGCATCTTTATAGCAGTATGAAAACAGATTAATACAATTTACTAAGTTCAATTGCAGTTTGCTATGTATGGAGACAGCTTTGGACCAAATTTAATATAATTTAACACTTTGCATCTAGAATATGAGACTCCATGTGTTGGCATTTCTTTTCATTCATGAGTTTCTTTTCATAGCTACCTCAGTGACTTACAGATAGGAGGTACTTAATAAATGATTATCAAATGAAAGCTAGGTATGATAATAAACATGGAGAAAACAGACAGGAATAAAGCATAGTTTCTTGGTAAAAGGACTTCTTAATGTAGCAGAATGATATGGTTGGCTTTGTCACCACCAAAATCTCACCTGGAATTGTAGCTCCCATAATTTTCATGTGTTGTGGGAGGGACCGAGTGGAAGATAATTGAATCATGGGAGTGAGTCTTTCTTGCACTGTTCTTATGATAGTGAATAAGTCTCATGAGATCTGATAGTTTTATGAAGAGAAGTTCCCCTGCACATGCTCTCTTGCCTGCCACATGTAAGACATGCCTTTGCTCCTCCTTCACCTTCTGCCATGATTGTGAGGCCTCCCCAGCCATGCTGGACTGTGAGTCAATTAAACTTCTTTCCTTTAAAAATTGCCCAGTCTCTGGTATGTCTTTATTAGCAGCATGAGAACAGACTAATACAGTAAATTGGTACTGGTAGAGTGAGATGCTGCTGTAAAGATACCTGAAAACATGGAAGTGACTTTGGAACTGGGTAACAGGAAGAGGTTGGAACAGTTTGGAGGGCTCAGAAGAAGACAGGAAAATGTGGGAATGTTTGAACTTCCTATAGATTTGGAGGGCTCAGAAGACAGGAAGATGTGGGAAAGTTTGTAACTTTGTAGAGACTTGTTGGATGGTTTCAAGAAGAATGCTGATGGTGATATGGATAGTAAAATCCAGTCTAAGTGTGTCTCAGATGGAGATGAAGAACTTGTTGGGTACTGGAGCAAAGGTCTCTTTTGCTATACAGAGACTGGCCACATTTTGCTTCTGCTCTAGAGGTCTGTGGAACTTTGAACTTGAGAGAGATGACTTAGGGTATATGGTGAAATTTTTTAGCAGCAAGGCTTTCAAGAGGAAGCAGAGCATAAAAGTTGGGAAAATTTGCAGCATAATAATGCAATCGAACAGAAAAATCCATTTTCTAGGGAGAAATTCAAGCCAGCTACAGAAATTTGCATAAGTAACAAGAAGCCCATTGTTAGTTACCAAGAAAATGGGGAAAATGTCTTCATGGCATGTCAGAAACTTTTGCAGGAGCCTCTCCCATCACAGACCTGGAAGCCTAGGGGGAATAATAATTGGTTCCTGGGCTGGGGCCAGGGCCCCCTTGTTGCATGCAGGCTAGGGACTTTGTGCCCTGCATCCCAGCCACTCTAGCCATGCCCAAAAGGGGTCAAGGTACAGCTGGGGTGGTATCTTTGGAAGGTGCAAGCCCCAAGCCTTTGCAGCTTCCATGTGACATTGAGCCTGCTGGTGCACAGAAGTCAAGAATTGAGGTTTGGGAGCCTCTGCCTAGATTTCAGAGGATGCATGGAAATGCCTGAATGTCCAGGCAGAAGTTTGCTGCAGGGGTGGTGCCCTCATGGAAAACCTCTGCTAGGGCAGTGTGGAAGGGAAATGTGGGGTGGGAGCCCCCATATAGAGTCCCCACAGGGACACTGCCTAATGGAGCTGGGAAAAGAGGGCCACTGTCCTCCAGACTCCAGAATGGTAGATCCACTGACAGCTTGCACCATGCATCTGGAAAAGCTATTGACAATGACAGCCGTGGAAGCAGCTGGGAGGGGGCTGTATCCTGCAAAGTCACAGGGATGGAGCTTCTCAAGGCCATGGGAACCCACGTCCTGCATCAGCGGGACCTGGATGTGAGACATGGAGTCAAAGGAGATCATTTTGGAACTTTAAGGTTTAATGGCTGCCCTGTTGGATTTGGGACTTACATGGGGCCTGTAGCCCCTTTGTTTTGGACAATTTCTTTAATTTGGCACACATGTATTTACCCAATGCCTGAAGCTCCATTGTAGCTAGGAAGTACAATGTGACTTTGCTTCTCCTTCACCTTCTGCTATGATTGTGAGACTTCCCCACTGTGCTGAATTGTGAGTCAATTAAACCTCTTTCCTTTATAAATTACCTTATCTTGGGTATGTCATTATTAGCAGTGTGAGAACAGACTAATACACAGAGTAAATAAACATGAACAAAACAAAAGATTGCTCAATATGCATTTCAAAGCTTCTTTTGCAGCTGAAGGCATGTGACCTAGGTTTTGCAAATCAGGTAACTCACATGTGATTGATTTTCAAGTGAAGTTCTGTGCAGGGCCCCAGTCTACTGATGGCAGGCAATAGAAGCTATGCTGGACATTTCTCCAAAAAGTTATTTTTGCAGAATGATTGTGAGATTTTCCAGGAATTGGAAAATTAGTTCCCTTTAAGGGAGCCTGTGTGAGTATCTTGAAATATTGTTAATACATGCTTGTCTTGGGGAGCATTGGGGAACTTGTTCTTTTCTAGTCCTTCCATACGAGCTATCTAGTTTTTTAAAGCAATTTTTAAAACTCAAAATATAATATACTTAAAGGAAAGCACAAATCATAAGTAAACTACTTGATGTATTTATCAGAAAGTGAATACACCCATGTGCCAATTGCACAAATAAAAAAATAGAAAATTATATTAATATGAAAGCTCTTTTATGGACCTTCCCATTTACAAATTATCATCCTCCTCTAAGCTAATCACATTCTAATTTCAACCACCATTTGTTTTGCCAGTTTTTGAAGTTTATACATGGAGAATGATACAGTAGGTACTATTTTGTGTCTGACCTCTCTAGAATTCCGTGTCTGAGTCATTATAGGATACTCCTCATTACAAGCACAGGACACTGCACCTAATAAATCTTACCACTAAGTAAGAGACTCAAACTAGTACATATTCTTCCAAGTTTCAGTGAAATTCAGAGAATATGATAGGTGTCCAGCTTGTTCCAGCAGTAATGTGAGTGACTCTATCACGTACCTTTTAAAACCCAGCAGATCCAATGTGGTGGAAGTGCCCGAGGTTGTGCTGAATATTGTATGGAGCTTGTTCATGCTCCAGTAAGAGAATTGCAGCAATGTCTGTTGGATTTTGGCAGAAAGCAGCATTATACTTATAAGTAGGCTTATATGAACAAATGGCCATGGTAGACTGATAAGAGGTTTTATTTAGTTTCGCATTATAAACTTTTCACTTTGATAGGCCAGAATATAGTCACTGCTGGGTCAGTGCAAAACCAACTCTGACCTTCTAACACGAAATCTACTCCATGAGACACCCTCCTCCCTCACATGATGGGTTGATTACATTGGAGCCCTCTATGAGCAGCAATTTGTCTTCATTGAAGTAAATACTTATTCTGGATCATAATCTTTCTTCCTGTCCATGGAATTATTGACAGAAACACAAAGAGTGGTTCCCTTGAATATCTCCTTCACTATAATGGTATTCTGTCATGGGATTTCTTACTAATAAACTAATTTAATCACAAAAGAAGTAGGCAATGTAGTTAGTAATGCTCATGGGATTCTCTAGTCTCACTATTTACTCCAGATCCCCAATGTAGCCAGCCTTATAGAATGTAAAATGGATTGTTGGTCAGTCATATATATCTTCAGATATAAGAGATTATACTAGTAATTTAGTGGGGTGGTGTTGTTAATGATGTGGTTAATGATTTGAACCAGGAACCAATGTGTGCTGCCATTTTTTCCCACAAATTGAATATGTGGTTCTGAAAACAAAGAAATAGAAGAGGAAGTAGCATTTCTCACTATGACACCTAAAAGATTGATGTTAAAAATCTTGAATACCATATAAGGTAATTTGAAGTGTGTCCTGCAGGTAAAGGCAAATAATGATGAAAAGTTAAGATTGAGAGTGACCTGGATTTTTGGGGAAGAGGGGAAGGCTTTGCATGGAGAAGAGTTAGAAAGTGAATGCAATGGTCAGACGCGAGCTGCTAACGCCTTGGACTCACACCCGGCATTGGAAGGGGTGAAGAGAGGACAACATTATACAGATTAAGTCATCCAGATTTATGACTGCTTGAAAATATATTGACAGAGAAAAAATTAAGGATAATATTATATTTTTGAAATTGTGTAGGTTTAGATTTAAGAGCAGCAGGCTTGATGGTAACATTTTTGGGTTTTGTTTCTTCTAGATATGTAGTTCAGGTGCTTGGAAAAAAATTACAATGAAGTAAAAAGAGCAAACTGCAGTTATGTGCAACATTGTTGCATCTCAGAAACAAGTCTGTGGAATGAAAAAATAAGACACACAAGACCACATGTAATATGACACCATAATTACAAACAAAAAACCAAATTGATATTTTATTTAGAAATATCTAAATAGGTTAAAAAAAGTTTTTCAAGTGGCATGGTAATGATGCATGCAAATGCAAAATCTAGGGTAGTGGTTATTTCCCAATAGGAAAGTAGGAAGGTGGGATTGGAGAAAACCGTGGTAATATTTTGTCTTAGGAAGGGGCATGAATTCATGGATATTTGTTTTATTATTATGACTAATAATAATCTATGTCTATCACATAAATATCACATGTTTAAATATTACATAATAATAAAGTATTTTATCAGATTCAAAGGACTGTAGGATAGAGAAAAATCTTGGAGTTTTTCAGCATTTAGATGGCAGTTATAAATATGTATGTATGTAAAATTTCCTCTAGTGAGATCATGGAGACAAAGAGGATGAGTACAATATCCCAGAAATACCCACCTGTAATGAGTGAAGAGAGGAATCCATTAGTAAGAAGTCAGGGAGAAAGCTGGAAAACAGGCAGCAAATTGTGCCTTGAAGCAAGGGGAATAGAAATATAAGGATCATCAACAATGCAAAATGAAGCAGAGACATCTAAGTTTGGAAATAAGACATTAGATTTACCAATTAATAAGGATGCTGTTTGGCATATCGTCTGCATTATAGTTTGAGGAATGAGGTAACTAATGGGAACAATTCATGCAGATATTGATAAAGAAGCTCATATTAATAATTGATTTAGTATGGCTAGGATCGCCAAAACAGAGTACCACAGACTGGGTGATTTAACAACAGAAATATCTCTTTCACATTTTGGGGTCCTAGAAGTCTAAGATCAAGGTGTTGGCAGGGGTGGTTTCTTCGGAGGATTGGATTAGGCCCCATCCTAATAGCTTCATTTTAATTTAATCACCTTTTTAAGGGTCCTCCCTCCAAATGCCATCACATTCTAAATTACTAGGGTTTAGGGATTCAACATATGACTTTTGGGGGGTGGGGGTGGGGAACACAGTTAAGTGCATTAACAAGGGTCTTATTTTGGGTATCTCCAGATATGCCAGAAAACTTTTAGTCAGCTGGTGCCTTCTATCAATTAAAAATTATTTTAACTATTGAACCCAATTCTTGTTCTGATCCCTCATTTATTAAAACAGTCATCCAATTCCTGTCACTGTAAAAATTATATTAATAAGGATTAAAAGACCTCTTAACTTATTCGTAAGAAAGGATTTAATATTCAACACATCTCACAAAATGACCAACATATCATAATGCTTGAAGAGGGTATATAGTAATTGTTATAATTATTTTTCCCCCTTCTCCAAACAATCTAGCGATGCCTCTCCAGTATCATGAACATTTCTCTTCTTAAGTTTGAATGGTATTTTTGGTGTATGTTTGTTTTAGGGGTGGGATATGAAATAAAGCATTCTTGACAGGTGCCCTGGAGATATTCAGGATATTGCTCAGCAGGTCAGTACATTGCGGCTAAGGAGAAATTGTATCTCATTATGTAGTAAGTTCAGAGCCTAACAGCACATCACAATGGAGTCAAATTAACTTCTCATTGTCATGTAAGGCATGGTATAATAACAGTCAAGTAAAACTCTTCTTTTTTTTTTTTTGAGACAAAGTCTTGCTCTGTCACCCAGGCTAGAGTGCAATGGCATGATCTCGGCTCACTGCAACCTCTGCCTCCTGGGTTCACACCATTCTCTTGCTTCAGCCTCCAAAGTAGCTGGGACTACAGGCACCTGCCACCACGCCCGGCTAATTTTTTGTATTTTTAGTGGAGACAGAGTTTCACCATGTTAGCCAGGATGGTCTCAATCTCCTGACCTCGTGATCCGCCCGTCTTGGCCTCCCAAAGTGCTGGGATTACAGGCGTGAGCTACTGCGCCTGGCCAACAGTCAAGTAAAACTCTTAATGCAAAGAGTGTGTTATATCAGCTTGGCTTGGATCAAATCTAATTTCAGGTTCAGAGTCTGGACAGGAAAACAAGTTCAATTAGAAATTAATGTTAATCTGATGGTAATATTCCTATAGAGAAACTGATATAGAAGGATATGTTTAAGACTTGAAAATTATATAGTAATCACATATTATTTGAATCCAGAGAGGTTTGATCCTGGAAAGTCTTTTTTCCTAACAGCTTTGACTTTCTGAAGGTCAGAGATTTGAGTTGACATCATGTATCACGTCCTAGATTCCATATAGTGTCGTATACTAGTTGTTGAAATGAGAAATATGAATGCCTGGCCAACAAGTGGGGAGAGGAGAGATATGTGAAGAGGAGGAGCATTAGCACATGACCAGTCCCCAGGGAAAAACTAGAAACATGGAGTGGTATTTTTAGATACATTACATGTTAACATTACATTAATTTGTTGTGAAGCCACCCTCAAGGACCTTATTATACAGAGAAGAATAATTTCCCTTCCTCTTTCAGTGAAAGCGTTGTTCTAATGTGAGAACTAATGTTGACCAGCTGACAAGGTATTAGAATCTATATTCTCGTCCCCTATTCTTCTCAATCATTCTTCTCTGTTATTTTTTTCTCTCTTCTTCTCTATTATTTTTTAGTGTGATCTCTGGCAATTTACTTAATTCTTCTTTAGCTGTTCTCTTTGTATCCTAATTTTCTTTTATAATACTAGTAAGCACATCCATGTTCTATTATGCATGCAATATATGGAAAAATCAATACATGAATTAAATATGTCATTCTTGTTTATAAAAAGTTCATATTCAAAAAAAGAAAAAAATACAGATTTGGAAACGTCATAAGAGGGTCTTCCAACAAAAAATACTGAGGTAGAAACCAGTTTCTGCCCAATTTCAAAAGGAATGTTTTGATTTGTTGGTTTTCTTTGCATTGTTCGTATACCGTATTGTTAATTTCTTGAGGTCTTGCAATATGCTATACACTGCAGTCTATAACTTATCTTTAATGTGCAGAATGATCATATCAGCCAAATATTATTATTTTTATTTTACAAAAGAGGGACAGAATTTTAAGAAATTTAATTAACTTGGCTAAATTTACATGACCAAATTACTCCAACTTTGGGGAGAAAAACAGTTTTGGTAACCTATTTCCTACTGCTTTGGTTAGATTTACGGGCTTTACTTGTTTATTTGTTATGTACGAAATTTGTACTAGATCGAATATTTGGGGCCAATTTACATGATTTAAAGTAGATCCTACATTTTTGAGTCTTTTAAAATGATTGAATGACTAGAGAGGAATTGACACAAACCAACGTGGAGTTTACACCTTTAACTCTCCTGTCCCTCAAAATAAAAATAAAAAAAATCCTCTCTGTGATTATTACACATTGTGTGCCTGTATCAAAATATCTCATGTATCCCCAAATATATGCACCTACTATATACTCATAAACATTTAAATAAATGAAAATCATCTTTTTCTTTCTCTTTATTATGCATTTTCACAAGGATAAAGAAAAAAGGAAAGAAAAACCATATTTTGGAATAAAATTTATATGTTATAATACATGTATCTTACAAGACTGAACTTGTACAGGATATATAAAAATACATAAATAAGTAGTTTTGTATTCCCAGTGCCTAACAAGGTGTTATAGAGTCATACTAAATTTTCATTGGATTGAATCAACACTGATAGAAAATTGAAAGAAGATGATAAGGAGAAGAAATAGACAAATAATCAATACGGAAGATACTTGTATACATGATAATAGTTTCTAAGTACTGTAAATACTATGCAGAAAGCTGTTGTGTTAAATGCAAAATGATGCTGATCACACCATCATCATCACTATTGCTTGTTTTCAACTCAGCCAAGCAGCTTTCAAAGGCAAGAACAGCTTTACAGCTCCCAGGAGTGAAGCGTGGAGCCAAATCTTCCTAGCGCAATAGTCTAATTACACTGAGCATCTAACACACCAGAGCATTCTTTACCCTAACCCAGCAGTAGTCTGTAAATTCAAAGAGGGAAAGGAAAGGGTGCAGAGAGTGGGAGCAAAAAATGAAAGTACCCTTGATGACTACCTAAGCCTCAGGGCTTTGTTGTTGTTGCTCTAGCATACTGTAGCATTTAGAATGTTCCCTCTTCTCGCCTTATATAGACATGACACAGTTTCAAAAATAGCCTGTGCTTTTTTAGACCTTTAAAGACATCATCAATCATTGTCTTCTATGGTAATGCTTCAATTACCCAGGAGGAAAAAAAAAAATACAGTAGCCATGGAAGTGACATCCTAATGTGCTGAAAATCAAAACTAAAAAAGGGCAGTGTTTGCATATTAGCAATGTAAGCAGTGCAAGAACTGTGATGAACCATTAATAAGCCTCTCTCATGCTTTCTAAGTATTCAGGAAATGTGCCGCCTGACAGGCCAGATCTTTATAGGATTAGCTTAATGGTTTGTCACTTTCTGCGTTGCTTGCTGCCCTTCTGCCTTTTTTATGCTGAACAAAATCGTACAAAGCATTCTGTGTGGCTGAACAAGCCCACTGTTTCTCCATGATAAGCACCCCCATTTTAGACACTTACAGTCCATCCATGTTTAATGACATTCAGCAAGAAGAAGCCCAAGAGCCGTCACCTTCTATACAAATCACGTTGGTTTCTTTCTTACTGCTAAGGTAGTTTCAAACTGGCCACTCCCAAGTGATCACCCAGAATAATGAATACCCCAGGGTGCTGTGCCCTCCACTCCACATCATTTGTATCTCTGGGAAATGAACACATGCTACGTCAGCCTAGAGAGACACACAGGGGCAGCTTGTTTGAATGCAGCTTGTGTCACGCTCCCATATATCGGCCAAGGCGTCCAACATGTGTTTGAAAAAAATAAAATGCCATAGCACATACACATACATGATTTTGATCACATTGAGGTGCTTATGTGAACTATTTCTGCAGAAAGAAAAGGTATGAGTGCCTATTATTGAAATAAGCAATTTTTCTGCAGCGCCTTAGGTGAACAAAACATGTTCAGTTTCTACATTAAAATGTTAACTGTGGTTTGGAATAGATAACAAATATGAAATATTAAGAGGATAGATTCCATCTATTGATAATTTTATTGATACATTTGAGCACACCATTGATATATTGGCAATAAATATATACTGTGGCATTGTTTTTAATATGAAAGATTTCACACTGCAATAAGCCTGTAATTAGAGTTTTCGCATTATTATCTGTAATTGCTTTATGTATGTTCACCAATTCCCTTGAGACGTTTGAGGTACCTACTGCTGCACCACTGATTTTATGAAGGTTCATAGTCTGTGAATACCATCAGACTTAAACTTACTTTGTATGCCAGGCAAACCCCAATATATACATCTACAAAATCACATTCGATCTTTACTGCTGAACACACATATGTACACACATTATTCGTAGCACTTTAGGTTACTATTTCTATTGTTTTAATTTGCCTCAAGGGATTGATAATGGGACAAAGAGCTTTTACTACTTAATAACATATTATGAAGCTACTTTGAGTCTGCAATGACTGCTAATGCTTAGTTTGAATACTGCTGTCTGCAATCCATTCTCAATGAACTGCCTAAGTTTTAAATAACCTATTTCTGGATATTATTAGACATTTTTCATGGTAATAACTTTTTGAACTTGAATGACTGGCTGGAAACTTCTACAATGAAGATTTACTATATTTTAGACCATAATGATTTATCCTTAAATTGTAAAATTTGGAGTAAGAAATAATTAACATGCATCATATATACATACAAATCAAGATTATTTGATTAGACAAAGTTAACCACTGCTTAATATCTATCCCAGAAGTCATGCTATGAACAGGAACAGTTCTCTACTAAAAACTAAAATACTAAAAGTCTGTGCTAAATACTAAAGTACTAACTTTTTTTTTTTTTTTTAATTTTACTAAAGTACTAAAATTTTGCATTCAAAGAATCTGGTACTAATTCAAATTGGTGGCTGCTACAAAGGGCTTGTGATCTAAAAATCAAACAGCATTTATAAGAACCCCATAATGAATTTCAAATAATAGAGGTAGATATATAGAAATGGGTATATGCATACATATGTAAAAGAATGATACATAGATGCATATATATATATAAAACTAGATATAAATATGACATGTATATTTTTCCCCTCAATAGTCTCTCTTTCATGAATTTGAGAATATAAACAAGCATCTGGTGCAAAAACAAAACAAAAAAAATCTCAAGATTCTATGAACACTAGTAAGTATTATAATAATGACCACTAAAAGATTCCATCGTCTTTTACAGAATGCATCCCAATGGTTTCTGCCAAGTTCACAAGTCTTCTATTGAGTCATCAGAAAGGATACTTTAAGGCTAGGTTCATGAATGAATGGAGAAAGGAACAATTTCTTACTAGTGGTCTCACTCTAGGAAAAGGAGACAGTTATTATTACCAACATGAAGCTTGAAAAATGTACTTAAACATTTGTCCAAACAGAACTGTCTCTTTGGAAAGTGACACTTTGCGACTCCCATGGTATCCTGTCTCCATAGTCCACATTCCACCTTGGTCAGCTCTGGCCAAAGGAGAAGATTCAAGTGGAAGACTAAGGTGGGAGAAAATAAGATTGACATTCAAAAACAAAAACAAAAACAAAAACAAACCCCAGAGACACAGAAGCATGGAAGATGATAAAAGAAAGAAAGAAAGAGAAGAAAGAAAGAGAAAGAAGGAAGGAAGGAAGGAAGGAAGGAAGGAAGGAAGGAAGGAAGGAAGGAAGAAGGAAAGAAAGAAAGAAAGAAAGAAAGAAAGAAAGAAAGAAAGAAAGAAAGAAAGAAAGAAAGAAAGAAAGAAAGAGAAAGAAGGAAGGAAGGAAGGAAGGAGGCAAGGAAGGAAGGAAGGAAGGGAAAGAAAGAAAACAAGAAAGGAAAGAAAGAAAGAAAGAAAGAAAGAAGAAAGAAAGAAAGAAAGAAAGAAGAAAGAAAGAAAAGAAAGAAAGAAAGAAGGAAGGAAGGAAGGAAGGAGGAAAGGAAGGAAGGAAGGAAGGAAGGAAGGAAGGAAGAAAAGAAAGAAAGAAAGAAAGAAAGAAAGAAAGAAAGAAAGAAAGAAAGAAAGAAGGAAAGAAAGAAAGAAAGAAAGAAGAAAGAAAGAAAGAAAGAGAAAGAAAGAAAGAAGGAAGGAAGGAAGGAAAGAAAGAAGGAAAGAAAGAAAGAAAGAGAGAAAAAGAAAGAAGTTAAACATGAGGAATAAAATAATAAGAGTCAAAGAAGAATGAAGGAAAGAAGAAGAAAGAAAGAAGAAAGAATGAAGAAGAAGAAGAAAAGAAAGGAATGGATGGACAGTGGAAGGAAGGAAGGAAAGAAAGAAACGAAAAGAAAGGAAGAAGAGGAAAGAAAGAAAGAAAAGAAAGAAAGGAAAGAAAGAAAGAAGGAAGGAAGGAAGGAAGGAATGGAAGGAAAGAAAGAAAGAGGAAAGAAAGAGAAAGGAAAGAGCATGAAAGAAAGAAAGAAAGAAAGAAAGAAAGGAAGGAAGGAAGGAAGGAAGGAAGGAAGGAAGGAAGGAAGGAAGGAAAAGGAAGGAAGGAAGAAAGAAAGAAAGAAAGAAAGGAAAGAAAGAGAAAGAAGGAAAGAAGGAAAGAAAGAAAGAAAGAAAGAAAGAAAGAAAGAAAGAAAGAAAGAAAGAAAGAAAGAAAGAAAGAAAGAAAGAAAGAAAGAAAGAAAGAAAGGAAGGAAGGAAGGAAGAAGGAAGGAAGAAGGAAGGAAGGAAGGAAGGAAGAAAAAAGGAAGGAGGGAAGGAAGGAAGGAAGGAAGGAAGAAAAGAAAGAAAGAAAGAAAGGAAAGAAAGAAAGAGAGAGAAAGAAGGAAAGAAGGAAAGAAAAGAAAGAAAGAAAGAAAGAAAGAAAGAAAGAAAGAAAGAAAGAAAGAAAGAAAGAAAGAAAGAAAGAAAGAAAGAAAGAAAGAAAGAAGGAAGAAAAGAAAGAAAGGGGTCACAGGTTTCACTGTAATCCTAGCACTTTGGGAGCCAAGGGAAGACCACAACAAAGGACTAATTACCCTAATCACAGAAACTGCCTCTACTACAAAATACAAAAAAAATTAGCCAGGTGTGGTGGTGGGTGCCTGTAGTCCCAGCTACTTGGGAGGCTGAGGCAGGAAAATGGCATGAACCCAGGAGGCGGAGCTTGCAGTGAGCCAAGGTCACGCTACTGCACTCCAGCCTGGGAGACAGAGCAAGACTCTGAGAAAGAGAAGGGAAGAGAAGGGAAGAGAAGGGAAGAAGGAAGGAAGAGGGAGGGAGGAAGGAAGGAAGAAGGAAAGAGAGAAGAGAAGAGAAGAGAGAAAGAGGGAGGGAGGAAGGAAGAGAAAAGAAGGAAAGAAGGAAGGAAGAGAGAAAGAAGGAGGGAGGAAGGAAGGAATAAAAGAGAAGAGAAGAGAAGGAAAGAAGGAAGGAAGACAGAAAGAGGGAGGCAGGAAGGAAGAAAGAAGAGAAGAGAAGGAAGATAAGGAAGAAAAGAAGGAAGGAAGAGTGAAAGAGGGAGGGAGGAAGGAAGGAAAGAGGGAGGGAGGGAGGGAGGAGGGAAGGAAGGAAGGAAGGAAGGTAGGTAGGAAGGAAGGAAGGAAGGAAGGAAAGAAGGAGGGAAGAAGGAAAGAGGGAAAGAGGGAAGGAGGGAGGGAGGGAGGAAGGAAGGAAGGAAGGAAGGAAGGAAGGAAGGAAGGAAGATAGTCCACAGGATATGTTATTAGATCAGGAACTGAAAAAGAATGTATAAAGGGCCCCAAAGTGGTAAAGAATTGTGAATCAGCTGTTGCTATTTGTCTCATGAGTCTCCGACATGAAAATTGGACCTTCATCAAAACAAGGGATACTCATTTTTTTTTACAGTATGGGATTACAACTCATCACAGACATTCAATTGCTAAATAATGGAAGGTTCCCTGTAGACATACATTGGTAGGAATTAGACTCGTAGAAATGACCAAGGCAGCGATATGAGGAAAAGGAAAATCAGAGATCCTGAAATCCCTGTACAAATGTGTGAATGGATTTAGCAGCCAAATCATGACTCGGATTTGAATTTAAGATAATTTTTAGACAGGTAAATGTTGGTGGACTTTTCTTTACTGAAATATACTTTTCTTTACTTTGACGTCAGAGTTATTCTGAAATATGTAACATTTTAAAAGAAATGATTAAAGCCCTAGGCATTATGCTAATCTCTCTCCATCTCTCTCTCTCTCACACACACACACACATACACACACACACATACACTTCATCTTTACTCAACCCCACTTTTCCTTTATTTTTTCTCTTCCTATTACTAGGTAGCATTTCTGTAGAAAATGATTAATATTTCTCCATCAAATATTCTAGTGTTGAAAATAAACAGATTTACACAAGCATATCTATGTCTTTCTAGTGTCTAGTTAGCTGGTAAGACAATTTAATGGTTTATTGGTTTAAATGGAAGAAACACGGACCTGACTAACTTTTTACTAAAGATCATTTTCTGGATAATAGTCATGAGTCAACTTTTTAGTTGTAAATATCTCTGCACATCAGTTTAAAGCAAAAATAATTTCTTTATAATTAGAGAAAGAAAAAAAGGCTACCCCCATTCCTATTCCAATTTTCTGAGTACACTGCTTTTGTGTTTAGGCTCTTTCTCTCAGTGCCAGGCATCTAGAAACACTTAATAAATGTTTAAGGTGATATATATAGTACTTTGTGAATAGGCCCCACAGAGGTCAAGAAAGTTATGATAATGATTTTCCCAGGGTCAGTTCCTGCACTAAATGTTCATCAACTGTTAGACTATATTTTGATTTTTTTTTTGATTTACTGTTTAGTTTTTGTTTTTTCTGAATTATCTTTAAATCAGAGAGAAAATTAGATTTGTTTTCTTGTTTGAAATAGTATCCATCTGTTGCATGAAACAAATTGCATTAATTCACGTCTCTCCTATTCAAAATTAGATTTCCGTTTTTACAGATTTTGCCATTAACAAATTAGTTATCTAACAATGCTAAATAAACTTTAAACTTAGTTTAAAAGTTTCCATTTTGAAAATGAAATGTGATCACTATCCACACCATTAGGCCAAATATCTTCCCCTCTTTGTTTTCATTAACATTTAAGATGGAAAAGTATGCAAATAGCTATCTTGTATATTACAACATCTAAAAAGAATGTTTTAAACAGTATTTATTGGATCCAGTAAGTACAGACACATTAAAAAAACAGGGATTTTTTAAAAATTTGTCCTTTTATGAGAAATAGATTAAAATGTAGTTCAAAGAAAGTATAGTATGTGAGGCTTAGGAAACAAGCACATTTTACTGTATAGTTTTTAAAATTTTAATTTTATTAAGTTTGTTAAGAAGTTAAATCTAAAAGAATAATTTACCTAATATGAGATATGTAGATATAAATTATTCAGGGAGGAAAATATATTGTAGACATTCTAGTTTATTTTACCAAATGCTGCGTAGTGGTCCTTTTACTCTTTTCATATTACATATTACTGATAAAATACACAACATACACCTATAAGTGCAGCTTATTCAACTCTCTGGCAACAGGGACATTTAAGAGATGTTGTTCAATCAAAACTGACTTTTTAAATATTTTTAACAAATATAAATATTGATTCTCTATATCTCATCTTTATAAAGTTCCCAAAAAGTACAGGAGAGCTCAACAATTCTTCTAAGTTATTGAAGAACATACACATTTATCTCAGTATAATTTTGTTGCTGAAAAAATTTACATCTCCCAATTTTTATTTTTATAGACAACCTATACATAGTGTGTGTGCTAATTATTCTTAATCACTATACTTGAGTAATCCACAGATCACATGTTATAGTAATCTTTGTATTTTTTATTCTATATTTACTATATAAAATCTTATATGTACTATATTAAATATCATATTTATGTTACAGACCTTCAGTAGGAAAAACCACTATTAGAAGCACATTTGTTGGGTTTTAACAAAATCAAATTACTGCATTTTAATAAATTCTGAATCTTCAGTGTCTCCATTACAAGAAATAACTTGATTAAAAACTGTAACTCAGGATCATGTGTTCTTTCTGTGGTTTTTTTTTTTTTTTTTTTTTTTATGAATCTAGACTGCTAGGAAGCAGCAATTATATAAGGCTGCAGACACAGAATTTTATATTACTGGTTACCAGAATTATTTAATTCTCCTGAATTTTATGGGCATTTTTATGAAAATGAAATATCAAGAATCAACAATTAGATTTGTTAGACAAACCAGCAGGGTGTGGTGATGCACGCCTGTAATCCCAGCACTTTGGGAGGCCTAGGCAGGCAGATCACGAGGTCAAGAGATCGAGACCACCCTGCCCAACATAGAGATGGTGAAACCGCATCTCAACTAAAAATATACAAATTAGCTGGACATGATGGCACATACCTGTAGTCCCAGCTACTCGGGCGACTGAGGCAGGAGAATTGCTTGAGCCCGAGAGGCGGAGGTTGCAGTGAGCCGAGATGGAGCCACTACACTCCAGCCTGGGTGACAGAGTGAGACTCCATCTCTAAATAAATAAATAAATAAATAAAATTTTAGACAAATGAACTTTGATTGAACAACATTTCTTAGTTGTCCCTATTAGTATAAGGTAGGATGAACTGCACTTGTATATGTGTAGTGTGTATTTTACTGAGAGTCTTGATGCATAAAAAGAGAAAAAGGACCACTATCCAGAAATCAGTAAAATATTGTTTCAAATTATGGGATATATTTTGAGTAAAGATACATCTTCATGTTTTACACAGTTCATTGGAATCTGTGGTATTTGGAAGCTAAGTCAGGCATACAAAATTGATTGAGTTTGTCTTCTTAACTGAGTACCTGAATTCACATGTATACTCAGTCGCTCTAAGGAGAAATTACTAATAATTCTACTATCAGTGAGTAATACTATACTTTTAATTTGAAGCTTGTTTCCATATGCTTTTTTTTTTTTTTTTCCAAGATGGAGTTTCTCACTTTTGCCCAGGCTGGAGTGCAGTGACACAATCTCAGCTCATTGCGACCTCTGCCTCCCAGGTTCTAGCAATTCTCCTGCCTCAGCCTCCCAAGTAGCTGGAATTACAAGCACATGCTGCCACGCCCAGCTAATTTTTTGTGTTGTTTTTAGTAGAGACGGGGTGTCACCATGTTGCCCAGGCTGGTCTTAAACTTCTGAGCTCAGGCAATCCACCTGCCTCAGCCTCCCAAAGTGCTGGGATTACAGGTGTGAGCCACCATACTGGGCCCCATTTGCTTTAATCAGTTGAAAAGTTATTCAACTTTCATTTGAAGATTCATTAAGCCCTTAGTTCAAAGGTTTCCATCTACAGAATTTTAAAATTAGCTCAACCTACATTTATGCTTGTCAGGTAGCCTGACACCAGTGGATTTGATAATAACCATGGATAGTAATTCACCTAATTGAAACTCTAAAGTGATTGAGATATAAATATACTTGTAACTTAGGTCTTTAAGTGCATCCACTGAAAACAAAATAACATCAACACTGGTAAGGAGACTGGCTGATTGTTCTTCTGGTTTATAATCAGAAGAGGGTGCCAATTAGATAATTTAAACAAGCTGTATGAGAAGAGAATTGTGTTTCTCCATTTAAATTATTCAAAACAAAATTAGCTGGGGTAAAAATATTTAACAAAAATATTCTGCACTTATTATTGTCTTCTGAGCTTGACAGAAGAGTGTAAAATTTTAGGGTTTAGATTTGTTTATGCTGTGTTTGGGATATGGAACAATACCTATCGAGCCTCCATGATGCGGCTCAGAGGAAATCTCATTGTTGCATCTTCACAATGAAACAGCTAGAGAAGTGCTTAAAGGGAGCATGGAGGTTTGTGCTTAAGAACAATTAGGATCATTTATTTATTGAACCAATATGTAGGAATTTTCCTAACAATCTCTATAAATTCAGAAATGTCTGAGTTCATCTACTAGGGAACTTTAAATACATTAGTAACTTGCAATATTGGCATTACCACAGTCTCAGTATATATCTATGATATCCCAAAAGTTAATTCACTATGGTATCATTAGAATTATTTTGGAAAGCCCCAAACCATGTAGTAGTTTTTGGCCTCCCTGGAGCCTTTATTGCCTTGAGAGAGAAAGAAGAATGTATACAATTTAGAAGCCCATGAGAATCAATCTCTGTCTGCATTCATCTTACGACAATAGGAGAATTCTATCAAGGACTTCTGGAATATCGGGTTATTTTAGTTACTCATTGATTTGTAACGTGCCTTTAATAAAACATGTTTTGAATATCATTGAAAATGGCCTTAGTGAATTGAAGATTCATTAAATTAAACATTAAATGTATCAATTTTATAATACACTTGTGTGCTCATGTTTTTTAAATTGCACCATTAACAATAAATTATTTCTGTAAAATAATTTTTATTTTCACCATATTTTTAAAATGAAAGATTAGTGAAACCATTTTACATTAGGTTTATGCACATATTAATATCTGCTTACATGAATCTTCACAAAAACACAGTCATACTATATCTAATGATGATCTTAGAACTGCCAGATGTTATATTTATTAAAAGTGATATGCATACCTGCTTCCTCCATTCAATCCATTTTTATTTCATAATGTGTATTGCATACACCCTCTGAACAAAGCTCTGCTTTACATGTCTTGTAATACATAGAATCACTTCTACTCAATGAGTTTACTATTTTATGAGTACAGCTAAAAGCCTCCAAAGTAATCATGATAAAATATAAAAAGAGGAAATGCCCAAAACATGTCTAAACAAAATATTTAAATGATTTATTGAGAAGGGAAAATATTTTCTGTAAAAGTCTCGAGATTTTATTTAAAAAATGGTATTTGATGTGATATTTGTTTGATTTTGAACATTTTATTGAGGTATAATTTAAAATTTAAAATGTTTACATACAATACAATGTACAAAATAGTAAGTATGTAAGATGAATGATATTTCATATATACGTGATATGCTTTGGCTGAGTTCTCCACCAAATCTCACCCCAATAATCCCCACATGTCAAGGGCAGAGCCAAGAGGAGATGATTGAATTATGGCGGCGGTTTCCCACCTACTGTTCTCATGATAGTGAATAAGTCTCATGAGTTCTGATGGTTTTATAAAGGGTAATTATCCTGCACACACTCTCTTGCCTGCTGCCACATAAGATGTCCATTTGCTCTTCCTTCATTTTCTGCCATGATTTTGAGGCTTACCCAGCCATGTGGAATTGTGAGTCCATTAAGCCTCTTTCCTTTATAAATTACCGAGTCTCAGATATGTCATTATTAGCAGCATGGATTAATGGATTAATACAGTACATTGGTACCGAGTAGTAGGGTGCTGTTGTAAAGATACCTAAACATGTGGAAGCAACTTTGAAACTTGGTAAAAGGCAGATATTGGAACAGTTTGGAGAGCTCAGAAGAAGATAGAAAGATGTGGGAAAGTTAGGAACTTCCTAGAGACTTGTTGAATGGCTTTGACCAAATGCTGCTCATCTCAGATGGAGATGAGGAACTTGTTGGGAAATGGAATAAAGGTGACTCTTGCTATGCTTTAACAAAGAGACTGGTGGCATTTTACCCCTGCCCTAGAGATCTGTGGAACTTTGAACTTGAGAGAGATAATTTAGGACATCTGGCAGAAGAAATTTCTAAGCAACAAAACATTCAAGAAGTGACTTGGGGGCGGTTAAACAAGCATTAAGTTTTGTGTATTCACACAGATAAGGTTGGAATTGGAACTTATGTTTAAAATGGAAGCAGAGCATAGAAGTTCAGAAAATTTATAGCCTGTTGATGCAATAGAAAAAAAAAAAACCATTATCTAAGGAGAAATTTAAGCTGGCTGCAGGAACTTGCATAAGTAACGTGGAGCCAAGACAATGGGGAAAATGTCTCCAAGGCATATCAGAAGTCTTCATGGCAGCCCCTCACATCATAGGACTGGAGGTCTAGGAGGAAAAATGATATTGTGGGCTGGGCCCAGGACTTCGCTGCTTTTGAAGTCTTGGGACTTAGTGCCTCACATTCCAGCCATGGCTAAAAGGGGTCAAGATACAGCTCAAGCCATTGTTTCAGAGGATACAAGCCCCAAGCCTTGGCGGCTTCCATGTGGTGTTGGATCTTTAGGTGCACAGAAATCAAGAATTTAGGTTTGGAACCCTCTGCCTAGATTTCAGAAGATGTATAGAAATCCCTGGATGTCCAGGCAGAGCTCTACTACAGGGGTAGAGCCCTCATGGAGAACCTCTGCTAGAGCAGAGTAGAAGGGAAATATGGGGTCAGAGCCTTCACAAAGAGTCCCCACTGAGGCACTGCCTAGTGGATCTGTGAGAAGAGGGCTACTGTCCTCCAGATGCAAGAATGGTAGATCTATTGACAGGTTCCAACATGCTCCTGGAAAAGCCAAAGACACTCAATGCCAACCTTTAAAAGTATCCAGGAGTGGGACTGTACCCTGAAAAGCCACAGGAGCAGAGTTACCCAAGACCATGTCAGTCCACCTCTTACATCAGCATGACCTGGTTGTGAGACATGGAGTTAAAGGAGATCATTTTGGAAATTTAAGGTTTAATGACTGTCCCATTGGATGGCAGACTTTCTTGGGACTTGTAGTTCTTTTGTTTTGGACAATTACTCCTATTTGGAATTAGTTTATTTACCCAATGCCTGTACCACCATTGTATCTTGGAAGTAACTTACTTGTTTTTTTTTTTTTTTTTTTTAAGATGGAGTCTTGCTCTAAAGTTCTGCCCAGGCTGCAGTGCAGTGGTGTGATCTTGGCTCACTGCAGCCTCCAACTCCCAGGTTCAAGCAATCCTGCTGCCTCAGCCTCTCAAGTAGCAGCAATTACATGTGTGCATCACCATACCAAGCTAATGTTTGTATTTTTAGTAGAGACGAGGTTTCACCATGTTGGCCAGGCAGGTCTTGAACTCCTCACCTCAAGTAACCTGCTTGCTCTCATGTCCCAAAGTGCTGGAATTACAGGTGTGAGCCACTATGCCTGGCCACTAACTTGCTTTTGATTTTACAGGCCCATAGGTAAAAGGGGCATGCCTTGTCTCAGATAAGACTTTAGATTGTGGACTTTTTAGTTAATGCTGAAATGAGTTAAGATTTTGGGAGACTGGTGGGAAGGCAATATTGGTTTTGAAATGTGAGGACATAAGATTTGGGAGAGGCCAGGGTGGAATGGTAGGTTTGACAGTGTTCTCACCCAAATCTCACCTTGAAATATAATAATCCCCACATGTCAATGGTGGGGCAGGTGGAGATAACTGAGTCCTAAGGGCAGTTTCCCCATACTGTTCTCATCATAGTAAATAAGTCTCATGAGATCTGATGGTTTTATAAAGGGGCATTTCCCTTCACACACTCTCTTGCCTGCCACCATGTAAAACTTGAGAATATTCTTAGAAGAATTGTTGAGTAATATGCTAGATACATGTAAACAGTATTCCCATACTGTTTAATCATTTTATACTCCTCTGCAATTAGTGAGCATTATGGTGACTCCACATTTTGCTCTCACTTGGCATTTCTGGTCTTTTAAAGTTTTATCTTTAAAATGATTTTATAATCACATTTCCTTGTGATTTTTATTACCTTTTTCTAGATGACTAATGATGCTGAGTGTCCTTATACACCTTTCAGATACATTCTTTGGTGAAACACTTGTCCAACTGTAAATCTTCTGTCAAAAATCAGAAGAAATAGAAAGAGAAAGATAGATTATAGAAAGATAGAGATATGTGAGAAAAATGGTGTTAGGGATACAAAACTTTAAAACTTTGTCTATCACACATACATATACACACAAATAAAGACCCTATTAAAATGATAGCACTATTTTCCACATAATAAATTATTAAGAAATGCATAAATATTATAATAAATTTGCCACGTTTTTCCTTGAGAAAGGCCATAACTTTGCTTGAGGAAGTGGGCATCAAAAAGATTGCAGTTTGTGATTATTATGAATTGGTAGAAGGAGGGTTGTCTGAAATGTGTTGAAAAGTTGTAACACCAGATGGGAATGTGTGACTCATAGCTCACATACAGCAAATTGAGGTAGCTGGTAGATGTTTAAGGGGTGTGTGTGTGTGTGTGTGTGTGTGTGTGTGTATGTTTGTGTATTCTGTGCATTAGTATGCAGCTCTGTTCAGCTGGGTGCAGTATTTTTCTTTATTCAGGTAGTATCTTTTGCAGAAGAAATGACACATAAGCAAAGGCAAAATTTGTGTTATGCTCAAATTGTTCCCTATTATATCAAATGTGTTGGAGCAAATCCATGTTTCCTGAATAAGTGTTAGAGCAGAACAGACTGCATACCCTTTTGAACATAATTTCCAAGATTTATGAGTAACAACATAAAATCCTTGGCTAATTGAATTAACAAATGTAAAAACCTTGAATACTTAAATGAAGAGTTGGCAAACAGTTCCTGTAAAGGGCAAGATAATAAATATATAAAGCTTTGCGGGTGATAAGGTCTTCAATGCAATTACTTAATTCTGCAATAGTGGTGCAAAACATCCATAGACAATGTGAAAATGAATGAGTGTGATTGTGTTCAATTAAACTGTAGTAGTCCCCCTTATCCACAGGAGATACTTTCCAAGACTCTCAGTGGATTCCTGAAACTGCGGATAGTACCAAACCTTAAATATAACTACGTGTTTTTTTTTATTTGACAACCAAGAGGGCTCCTAAATGACTAAAAGGTGGGCAATATCTACCGCGTGGATTTTTCTGGACAAAGGGATGGTTCACATCCTGGCGGGATAGAGCAAGATGGTGTGAGATTTCATCATGCAACTCTGAATGATGCAAAATTGAAGACTCATAAATTGTTAATTTCTGAAATTTTCCACTTAATGTTTTTGGACTGTGGTTGACTGCATGTGACTGAAACTATGGATAAGTGGACAATATTGTATTTACAAAAGCAAACAAAGCAGGAAGTTTATAAATATTTGCTTCTTACTTTTACATGCTATAGAGAGCTATAACTGGGAGAAATTAATAAACTTGCAGGTTTTGCCACTTTAATAAATTATAAAATGGATGGATGAAGCTGGTGAAAGTCATTCTATGTCTTAAGCTTTTCTAACCTTCTTAAAATACTGGACAATTTGCATTGTATCCTCCAGTCTTTGTGAAATAGAAGTTAAGTTACTTCATTAAAATTTACAATTAATAGTGATTGGGGCTATTCTAGAATGAAGCAATAGTAATAGAAAAATACTAAAAATGTTTATGTAAGGTAATCAATTTTTTTCAAGGAAAGAAAAGAGAGAAGTTTTAACCTAAAATAAAGTCTTAATTATCTAGAATATGAATGAGTATAGCGAAGGACAAACCTTGAATGCTTTTAGCAAGTTGTAGAGGGTTTGGGGGAAAGTAATTTCCCATTTTCCTTGATATATAATACTTGAGTCTGAAAAAGGCTATGAAATATGCTAAAATTTTGGAAAAATTGCTCCAATTATGGGCTAATTCACAAGATAATTATGTTATAAATTGGAGAAAGAAACTCACGAAACATTTATTGCAAGAAACTATGTTCATCCAAATCTAGGTTTTGTCTTTTCCCTGTCAAAATAGTAAAGAGGTCTTATAAATCTTAACAATGGCTAGTGAAAAGTATTCTTTATACTCTGTGTAATATACTGGTATCACAGAGATTCCAAAACTCACCAGAATAATTTTCTCTGTTCTGTGGGGACTTTATCAGGTACTTGACTATTATATAATGTTTTTGAAATAAAAAATTAAAAACCAAGGTTTCTCACTTGTATTAACATATTTATGTTTATTTTTAAATAATTTATTGTCACTTTAATTGAATATGTAACTAAGTCGTCATTTCCTAGATGTCCATGAGCATATTTCATTCTTGCAGTCAAATCTCCTGATATTCTTTTGATTTTGCCTTTGCAAGAGCAGAACCAATAAATAAATAAATAAATGAAAATTAATGATGTATTTTACCTGTACAGTCCTCTTTGAGATATTCCACAAGGCTGCAACAAATCAAACATTTTTTATTCTACATTATAAAAATAAAAGTGGTAGAAATAATTCGACTTGTTTGGTATGCTCATTTTTGTTCATTATTATGTTGGTGCTAAAGTAACTGTGGCTTTTGTCATAACTTTTAATGGCAAAACCCACAATTTCTTAATAGCTCAAGACTACTAAGAGCTGCATGGGAAGAGTTGTTGACCCAAAAAGATGCTCAGACTTTTCAAGATTAAGTTTGTATAGGTAAAATATTTTTAATATAAATATTTCAGGTATTTTATGTTTTATAAAAAGGACCTGCAGATTCTTTTATGGCTACACTGTCCGTAATATTCTTACACTCAGGACTGCTGGGCACGGTGGCTCACACCTGTAATACAAGCACTTTGGGAGGTTGAGGTGGGCGGATCACTTGAGGTCAGGAGTTCGAGACAACCTACCCAACATGGTGAAACCCCATCTCTACCAAAAATACAAAAATTAGCCGGATGTGGTAACACATGCCTATAATTCCAGCTACTGGGGAGGCTGAGGCAGGAGAATCACTTGAACCTGGGAGACAGAAGTTGCAGTGGGCCGAGATCATGCCACTGCACTCCAGCCTGGGCGACAGAATGAGACTCCATCTCACAAAAAAATAAAAAATAATAAATAAATAAATAAATAAATAAAATATATATATACACACACACACACACACATATATTTATTACATTCACAGTAAAGTTTTACCAAACACTTATAGTATATATTTAATGGAATTGAACAAATAAATAAATGGATTGTAGACGACTGGAAACAGATTTCTCACTGTTGGTGTGGGAGGCTACAGATAAGCAAGCAGAAGGCTAAAAGGATCTATGTGGTATTGGATTAGAATTGGAAAAATCATTAGGAATGTAGATTATCTCAGTATAAATAAAGACAAATAGAAATATTTAAGTTATGTGTGTACATGTGAATATACACACACATATTTTCTTGCTCCTTCAACTGAGAGGACAGAGAAGCAATACCAGTAGCTGTCAACATACCTAGTGATCAAATCTTGGTTACTAATAACATTCACCAATTAAAAGAACTGAGATCCTTAGATAAATGGCTGACACTTGGACTAGGGCAATAAATACACAACATGGAGCAACTTGTAGTCTCTAAAAGTTAGGAAGTCTTACACACACACACACACACACACACACACACACATATTGATGGGGCTATGTCAAAGAGACATGGAGGTTCCAATTGCCAAAGCTAGAACAATTTGGGCAAAAATAATGTACTATTGGATTATAACTCAAAGAAGAAATTAAACAGCTATAAGTCCATACTGATTATATTAGGCAGTTCTCATGTTGCTATAACAAGGTTACCTTAATTATACCTGAGGCTGGGTAATTTATAATGAAAATAGGTTTAATTAACTCATGGTTCTGCAGGCTGTACAAGCGTGGTGCTGGCATCTTTCCAGCATCTGTGGAGCCTGCAGGGAGCTTTTACTCAGGACAGCAAGTGAAGCAGGAGCAGGTATGTCACATGACAGGTAAGAGTAGGAGCAATAGAGAAATTGATGGGAACTGCCACACCCCCTTTTTTTTTTTTTTTTTTTTTTTTTTGAGACAGAGTCTCGCTCTGTCACCCAGGCTGGAGTGCAGTGGCGCGATCTTGGCTCACTGCAAGCTCCGCCTCCCAAGTTCACACCATTCTCCTGCCTCAGCCACCTGAGTAGCTGGGACTTCAGGTGCCCACCACCATGCTTGGTTAATTTTCTTTTTTTATTTTTTTTATTTATTTTTATTTTTAGTAAAGACGGTGTTTCACCGTGTTAGCCAGGATGATCTCGATCTCCTGACCTCGTGATCCACCCGCCTCAGCCTCCCAAGATTCTGGGATTGCAGGCGTGAGCCACCCCACCCCGCCATAGTGCCACAC
Organism: Papio anubis; assembly: GCF_008728515.1. NCBI lineage: Eukaryota > Metazoa > Chordata > Mammalia > Primates > Cercopithecidae > Papio > Papio anubis. The sequence goes on from NC_044981.1 coordinate 122,093,739, forward strand.
ACTTTTAAACAACCAGATCTCACAAAAAATTATTCACTATCGAGAGGACAGCACCAAGCCAGGAGGTATCCACCCTCCATGGCCCAAACACTTCCCATAAGCCCCACCTCCGATACTGGGGATCACATTTCAACATGAGATTTGGGAAGGACAAATATCCAAGCCATACCACTGATATGCATAATTGAACAAATAAATACATGGAAGAGAATAGATAAATCTCTCATGCAGAAAGATCCCAAATAATTTGTGCAGATGCTCTGCCCTCACAAAGGTTGAGGCATAACTCATAACTTCCCACTCACTATTATTGATTGCATATAATGACTTCCTCCCATGAATGCAGTACGGAATTAGAGAAGAGTAACTTTGCAATGAAACAGCATAACAGACACTAACTCATCCAGGTGTTGACCCATGTTTATAGTATGCGCTCATGATTTGATGTGATGAGGATGGCATGTTTCCACTGTGATTTTTCTCACAAAACCCAATAACCCCAGTCTACCCATGAGAAAAACATGGGATAAATCTCAATCTAGGGAAATCCTACAAAATATTATCCCAATATGCCTCAAAACTCTCACAAAGTCATCAAAAATAGGAAAAGTCAGAGAAACTCTTACACGTAAGAGCATTCTAAGTAGACATGAGGACTAACTGTAATTTTTATATGGGATAGAATTCTGTATGAGCAAAAGAACACTGGATGACAAACCAGGAAATCTAAATAAAGTATGGACTTTATTTAATTCATAATAATGCATCACTATTGGTTCATAAATTATAACGAATGCACCAATCTAAAGTGAGATGTTAATAATAGGACAAACTGAGTTGAGGGTGTATGGAAACTATCTGCTTTATCGTCTCCATTTTGCTATAAATCTAAAAGTGTTGCAAAATGAAAAGGCTATTTCAAAAACCGATAGAACTCAAAAAAGAAATGAACAAATCCTCAATAATAGTTATAGAGTTCAATGCCCAGTTTTTGCTGATTGATAAAATAGATGGACATAAACTCACCTAGATTAAATATGAACTGAACAACTCCATCAATCAGCAGTATTTAATCAACATTCATAGAAGACTCACCACCAACAGCAGAATAGATATTTTCTTCAAGCACCCCTAGAGCATACACCAAGATAGGCCATATTCTGGGCCTTAAAATAATCTTCAAACATTTTAAAATATTTGAAATTATACAGAAGCGTTCACTGGTCACAATGGGATATATTACAGATTTGGATATTAAATAACATATTTCTAAACAATCTCATTGGGTAATATGAAATCTCAAGGGCAATTATAAATATATTGAACTGACTAAAAATCAAAACTGTGCATAAAATTCTTGGCTGAACAGCTAACACAATTTTGAGGAGGGGGGAGTATTTGGCACTAAACATTTATATCAGAAAGAAGGAAAAGCAATAATGTAATACTACATCACAAGAAAATAGAATAAAAAGAGCAAAATAAATCCAAAGCAAGCAGAAAGAAATAACAAAGATAAAAGCAGAAATAAATGAAACTGAAAACGAAAAACAGATAAAATCAAATTACAAATCTTGTTGTTTGAACACATCAATGCAATTGACAAATACGTAGCTAAACTGACAGAGAAGACACAATTACCAACACGAAAAATCAAAATCCTAGCATCATTACCCTATATTCAGACATCAAAAAGATAATAAGGGATGTACGAACACATCTACAGACACAAATTTGACAACTTAGATGAATTGGACCAGTTCCTCAAAAAGCAAAAACTATAATTTACCCATATAAAAAAATTAGTTGAATAGCCATGTTATTAAATAAATTGAATTCATAATTTTAAAATGTCCCAAAAGAAATCTCCAGGACCAGGTGGTTTCAGGAGACAATTGTACCAACTGCTTGACATTTAAACATTTAAAGAAGAATAAAACAAATTCTACAGAATCTATTCTGGAAAACAGAAAGGGAATTATTTCCCAATTCATTTTATGAAGCAAATATAACTCTGAGCCCAAACTATACAAAAGTAGTACAAAAAGATGAAACTACAGACTAATATCCTTCATGAATACATACACAAAAATTATTAACTTTATTTTCACTAACAGAAATCAGAAAAAAACATATATATAGATATTTATATATCTATATATATCTCTATCTATCTATATATATATAGTATGATCAAATGTGGTTTCTTCCAGAAATTAAAACCTACTTCAATATTAGAAAATAAATCAATATATAATCTATTATATTAGCAGGAAAATGAAGAAATTAATTGACATGGAAAAGAATTTGACACAATTCACTACTTATTCATGATAAAAATGTTTAGAAAATCAAGAATAATTTTAAAAATTATTCTTCAACTTAATAATAACATCTTCAAAATGCCTACAGATGAGAATTATTTAATGATTAGAGACTGAATGCTTCTTCCCTGAGACTGGAAAGGAACAAAGGATGTGCTCTCCTTACCCCTACTGAGCATAGTACCAGATGTTCTATTTAGTTCTATCTTGCAAAAAGGCAAGAAAGTAAAATTAAAGGCACAAAAACCTCAAAAACAGAAATAAACTCTATTTTAGGATGACATGACTGTTCACATAGAAAATCCCAAGAAATCTAAAAAAACAAACAAAAATTACTGAAACAATAATTGAGTTCAGCAAAGCCTCAGGATACAGCATCGATGCATAAAAAAGTTTCAATATACTAGCAATGAACATGTGGACACCAAAATTAAAAATACAGTATCATTTCCCACAGTCAAAAATGTGAAGCTGGGTGCAGTGGCTCATGCCTGTAATCCCAGCAACTCAAGGAGGCTGAGATGGGAAGATGATTTGAGCCCAGGGGTTCCAGACTGCAGTGAGCTGTGATCATGGCATTGTACCCCAGTCAGGGCAAAGGAGTGAGACCCCATCTCTAAAAAAAAAAAGGATAAAATTTTTAAGTGAAATATTTAGGCATGAACCTAATAACTTCTATGCCAAAAGCTACGAAATGCTAATGAAAAAAATGAAAGAATATCTAAGTAAATAAATCAAGAGATGCCTGCTGGGTTCCAGGCTTGGAAGGCAATGTAATAAAAAGCAAAAATAGTGTGGGACTACATCAAACTAAAAGGCTTCTGCACATTGAGGTGGTATATACATATATACACACACACATATAATGTATATGTGTATATGTAGATATAAAATATAGATTATATATAATGTATATATGTATATACATATATTATACATGATGTATATATGCACATTATATACATACTATATACAATAGAATATATCCAGCTTTAAAAAAGGAGGAAATTCCCAATACTTGACAACCTCATTGAACCTGGAGGACATCATGGTAAGTGAAATAGGCCAGTCACAGAAGGACACATACTGTATGATTCCACTTAGTGTATTAGTCTGTTCTCATGCTGCTAATAAAGACATACCTGAGACTGGGTAATTTATAAAGCAAAAGAGGTTTAATGGACTCCCAGTTCCACATGGCTGGGGAGGCCTCACAATCATGGTGGAAGGCAAAGGAAGAGCAAGTCATGTTTTACATGGCATCAGGCAGAAGAACATGTGCAGAGGAACTCCCCTTTATAAAACCATCAGATCTCATAAGATTTATTAATGATCACAAGAACAGCACAGAAGAAAACTTACCCTTATGATTCAATTACCTCCCCTTGGGTCTCTCCCATGATACATAAGAATTATTCGAGCTCCAATTCAAGATGAGATTTGGGTTGAGACACAGCCAAACCATGTCAATGAAGTTTCTAAAATAATCAAATTTACAGAACCGAAAAGTGGAATGGATGTTGCCAGGGCCTTGTAGAAGCGGGAAATAGGGAGTTGCTAAATGAAGGGGCACAACTTTTCAGTTAAGCATGATGAATAATCCCCAGAAGTTTGCTGTACAATACTATGCCTATAGTTAACAATATGATACTGTACACTCAAAATTTTGTTTAAAGGGTATATCCCATACTAAGTGTTGCTAGGAAAACAAAATAAAAATTTTAAAAATGTCAATTATCCCCAGATTGGCATACAGATTTAACAAACTACCATATTTTGTTGTAGTTGCAGATAAGATTATTCAAAAATGTTTAAAAAGTCAAAATAATTAGATTTTCTAAAAACAATTTCCAAATAGTATAAAATAAGAGGAATCTGTCTATCCAGTTTCAAGTTTCATTATGTAAGTACACTAATCAAAACTGTGTGATCTTGTGTGTATTGATAATTACAGTAATCAGTTCTGGTGGAATAATAAGCACATAGATCAGTGGAATATAAAACAGAACCCAGAAATAGACCAAAATAAATATATCCAACTAAGTTTTGACACAAATCACAAAGCAATTCAATGGAGGTAGGATAGGCTTGTCATCAAATTATTTTAGAATAATTGGGCATCCATAGGTAAAATAAAATAAAATAAACCTCAATCCAAACCTCATATCTTATGTAAAAGTTAAATCAAAATGAATCACAAACTTCAATGTAAAACATAAAAGTAGTACATTTTTAGAAAAAAACAACTATAGGAGAAAATCTTTATGATCTATATATGGACAAATAAATATTGATACCAAAAGCACAAATCATAAAAGGAAAAATGATAAATTGGATGTTATTAAAATTAAACACTTCTGCTCTGAAAAAGAAAGGCACTATTAAGAGATAAAAAGACAATCTATGGACTGGGTAGAAAATATCTGCAAGCCATATATCCAACAAGGGACTATGATAAAGAATATGTAAACAAGTCTTAAAACTCAACAGCAGAAAATAAGCAATCCAACTAGAAATTGGTCAAAATAAATGAATGAATATTTTACTGAAGAAGATGTACAAATGGCAAAAACTACATAAAATATATTCAGTACCATTATCCATTAGGAAAATGGAAATTAAAAATTAAAAATATAACTATGTATTACTTTACACCCACCAGAATTTCTCAAGTGAACTATCATGATAACACCAAATGCTTGTGACGATTCAGAGAAACTGCACCACAGTTTAGCAATATCTTAATAAACCACATATTCAACTACCTATGACCCAGCAATTGCATTCCTAGTCATTTATCCCAGAGAAATGAAAACATGTTCACACAAAGCCTATACACAAATATGTTCATAGCAACTCTATTCATAATAATCCCAAAGTGAGAATAACACAGGTTGATTCAACAAGTGAAAAAAAGTTAAACAGACTGTGGTACATTCATGCCATGGAATATCGTTCAGTCATAAAAAGAAATAAATGATAGGTATACACAATGACTTGGATGCATCTCCAGAGAATTATACTTCATGAAAAATATTAAAAATTATACATTGTTTCTTTTTGTATAGCATTCTTGAAATTACAAAATTATAGAAATAGGTAACAGATTAGTGGCCTGATGTTAAGCAGGGAATGGAGATGGTAGAGAAATGATTATGGCTGTAAAAAGGCAACATGAGAGACAATTTGGGTAATGAAAAAGTTACGTTTATTGACTTTATCAATGTCAAAATTCTGATTATGATATTGTAATATAGGTTGTCAAGATACTACTATTTAAGAGAAATTGGGATAAGAATGCACAGAATTTCTCTGTATTATTTCCTACAATAGCATGTGAATCTACCATTTCTCAAAATTTAAAAACGATTAAAAATAAAGATATCATCTGCAAGAAGCAATGATAAAATTCTGTGGTAAATATTGAATATTGAGATAATTAAACCACTGGGGAATTATGTTTACAGAACACACAATTGATATTACATACTTTAGCAAAGTAGTAATGATCTATGCAACAGAATGAAAAAATAAGTTGAAGAAGGAAAAAGATAACAGTGGCAATCAAACTATTTCTTATAATATTTGATAAATGTCAAAGTAATTAAAATCTTTCTATTAAAACAATTAAGAAACTAAATCAATCTTTTGTTCTAAATATTAAAGGGCCTTTTACAAATTGTCTTTTGAGGTGGAAAGCAATAGTATGAATTTCTGATCCTCTTCAGCTTCACTTCAGAATGATTTTTGTTATTAATTTGAGTAGAATTAAATTAAATATGTTATTAAATAGAATTATTGTATAATTGTCATTACTATAAAATCTCTATCTGGACATAAAGCACATTTTAGAATGACGTTAATAAAAATTAAAGTAGGTTATTGGTAGATTATTTAATTTTGAATTATAGCTATTAATTCATTTATTTATGTATTTGATTTCTCTTTCATAGTTTTATGTAAGCATCATTTGAAATTTAAACACTGGATATTTTCATTAAAATATTATTCAAAATAAATTAAAGCAGGCAATTCTGTTATTTGTTATTTACACTTATTAGATGAATCTAAGTAGAAGGATGATGTTAGCATAGGAATTTTGTCTTTCCTTTCCAACATGAATAGGTTCCATTAAATCAATACAATATCTATAGTCAAAGAAAAATATCCCAAATATTAGCATTTTACTGTAGTTTACAATAATTTTGCTATCCAGGGGACACACCAAGCATGCCAATCTATTTTGTATATATGAAAATAGATTTTTTCATATATACAAATAAATATATGTAAAGTTACAATCACGTTTTAGAGTAATTCATACCTTCTAATTTTCTTTTTCTTTTCTTTTTTTTCTTATTTTTGAGACAACGGTCTGGCTCCGTTTCCCAGGCTGGAGTGCAATGGCACAATCTCGGGTCACTGCAACATTTGCCTCCCCAGTTCAAGCAATTTTCATGGCTTAAGCTCCCGAGTAGCTGGGATTACAGGCATGCATCACCACACCCGGCTAATTTTTGCATTTTTAGTAGAGACCAGGTTTCTACTAAAACCCCAGGCTGGTCTCGAACTGTTGGCCTCAAATGATCTGCCCACCTCCACTTCCCAAAGTGCTGGGATTATAGGTGTGAGACACCTCCATGCCAGGCCTTCAAATTTTCCTTACGGTGAATGTTTTTACATTGGGCCTTGGCATTCATCAGATTCCACTGAGATATGCCCCTATAGGGAATAGAACATTACACAATGAAAAAATATTTTGCTTAGAAATTTTCCAATTGAGATAAATATTACTCAATAAATCACATCACATGTTTACCATGAGAACATATGGAAGTGATATTTTTTTAGGAGAGGGGGTATTTTCCTAAAATAATAATAATGAGAAATATAGAATATTTGATTATGGTTTCTTAGTTCTTTTAGGTAAAACTGTTGGTTCTACCTAGTTCCTAAGTAAATATTTATTTTTAAGTCCAAGGCCTTTAAAAAGTTCTTTATGTTTAAGCTATTAAAACAATATTTAATAGCTTATAAATGTTATTTATTAACAGGACAGTTACTGTTTCTACTTTAGCATTCTTTGCAATTCATTTACCAATGGCTTAATGTAGGTTCTCATATTATAATTTCAAAAGATTTTAATGAAAATCTATTACCTTGGAAATAAATTTTACTTTTATTATACCTACATAGTGTGGGATTGGTGTTTGTTTATATTTCTTGAAGATATCAAAGTGTAATATTCCAAATATGGAGATTATAGTATAATACAGTGGAGAGGGTAGTAAAATGAGGGGGTTGTAGTACCAATTTATTTGATAATTGTGTTTCCTTGATTACTTTAACTCCTGATGTTCTCATTTCCCTTGTTTTAACAAGGAGATACTCTATCCTCCTTACAGTGACATGTGATTTAAGAAACGAGAGATGCTTGTAAAAACACTTAAATTCAATGTTTCTAGAATAATATATTCAATGTTACTTTTCATGATCACAACTCTCTGCCACTGGCAACAAGGATATTTTATAAATTAAAATAATATGATTCTACACATTTTTTCTCTTCCTTGTTGGTAATATTGCTGTTTTCAGAGTAGTTTTCCTGTTTAAGACAGGATTAGACATTTGAATAGATCAATTTGATATTGATATAACTTCATTCATGAATCAATAAGCTCAGTATTTCAGAGCCAGAAATGTAATTTTTCAATAAAACATAATTTTTGTCTGGTTATTTTCCACTTTATTTCCTAATCTATCTAAACTGCGAACAAAGTTTAAAAAGCTTGCAGGTGTAGCAACAGGAAGGTGTGATTTTATGGTGTTTAGAATTAAATTGTTGTAACAATTAAGAGGAAATGAACAATGAAGTTGAAACTCATTCTTAATTACCAAATCTTTTAAAATTTACATAAAATTACACTCATCTAAAGTCATTAGTTCAGTGATCAGTTTCTATATTTTTTGTTTAATTTCACCTGGGAGTGGAGTGAAAGTAAAAATTAGTCTATATGCAATTCTACACTTGAGTTCAAAGATGAAAGAACAGTAAATTATTCATAGCTCAAAAAAGGAGTTTCTGTTAGGAAAAAAAAATCATTAAGTTTCTGAATCTCTAAGACATAGTAATAAATATTACATGCAACTCTAAGGACAACTCTTACCTGAGATGTGCCATGGCATCTTTTAGGGTATAGAACATCTGCTGCTTAAGCCATTCATTTAAGGGGAGTGAAGGGATTCTCCATAATATGCTGGATAGACTGATACCATCTCTTGCACTCTTAACCATCATAATCAGAAGAAATCCAGTAGAAATTAGCTTTACATTAGGAGGTAAAAATCACTATGACTCAAAGTCTAACATATGCCACAATAAACATTTTTAAATGGCATGAAAGTTCCTGAAGGAAGAATTTAAAAATTCTGGGATCTACAGATCTATATCATTATATTGTTTTTTGCTCTTCTGAGCTAAAGAGCATTTTTCCTTTTTCCCTGCCTCTATTTGTTGACAATGAAAATTTAATTGAACTATCTTTACAATTTCAGATTCTCACCTAAGTGCTGAGGTTACACAGGTCTCTGTCCTCAACGACCTCATAGCACAAAGGGGAGACAGAAATTTTAAAAGGTAATTATGACACATAAAGCAGATGCTAAAATAGATAGATGGGCAGATACCTGTGGGACTGCAAAACAAAACAAATTATTAAGAGTTTGATGGTCAATGTTATCTAACCATTGTGTAAACTTTTAAATGTTTATGAAGTCTAGCTCACAGGTGTAACTAATATTGTGTGTGTGTGTGTGTGTGTGTGTGCGCGCGCGCATGCTTGTGTGTGTGTGTGTGTGATATACTGAGCAAATGTATACCACCTAGCAAGTGGCCTTCTTGTTTGGTCACTTACACTGGCCTGTTTACTAACCCTGCTGTAAAGCTCTTCATCATCCTTTCCGAAGGATGTATTTCTTCCGTACTCTAACCATGGTCAGTATACAACCTTCTGATAGTCCAAGCTGTCTGCAGCAAAATCCTCTAAGGAAAGATGGCTGTCTAATGCTTTTCTTCAGTCTTTGAGGTATAGCACAGCTCTCAGCTCTTTGTGGGCCCTTTATCCAGAAGGCAGTCTTGGCTCCAAAGTAGACAACATTCTTGTATCTGTGCACTGCAATTCTAGTCTCCCCCTGTAAGTCAAAACACATTTATACTCTTTTTCTTTTTTTCTTTTTTTTTTTTCTTTTCTTTTTTTTTTTTTTTTTTTTGAGGCCGGAGTCTTGCTCTGTAGCCCAGGCTGGAGTGCAGTGGCGGGATCTCAGCTCACTGCAAGCTCCGCCTCCGTGTTTCGCCATTCTCCTGCCTCAGCCCGAGTAGCTGGGACTACAGAGCCTGCCACCTCGCCCGGCTAGTTTTGTATTTCTTAGTAGAGATGGGGTTTTCACTGTGATTATGGGATGGTCTCGATCTCCTGACCTCGTGATCCACCCATCTCGGCCTCCCAAAGTGCTGGGATTACAGGCTTGAGCCACCGCGCCCGGCCTATACTCTTTTTCTTATATGGATAATTCTTCTCCAAAAGTACATAACACCCCGATTGTTCTTCGGTTCACCTTTTTTTTTTTCTTTTTTCTGCTCAATGACCACAGGAGAGTAACTTAAGATCACAGTCTCACTTGTAACCAAAGAAAAGACCTCTCATCTCACAAGATCATGGTAAAGAAAGATGATTAAATGGAACTTATTGTAAAATTATAGTCCAAAAGGGAAAATGTGGAGTGGTTTATTAGTAATCTTCTTGCCTAAAGTTTAGAAAAAGCACTTTAGTATTAGTGACAAATACTTTTGTATTAAATATAGCCATGCAGGCCGGGCGCGGTGGCTCACGCCTGTAATCCCAGCACTCTGGGAGGCCGAGGCGGGTGGATCACGAGGTCGGGAGATCGAGACCATCCTGGCTAACAAGGTGAAACTCCGTCTCTGCTAAAAATACAAAAAATTAGCCGGGCGTGGTGGCGGCGCCTGTAGTCCCAGCTACTCGGGAGGCTGAGGCAGGAGAATGGCGTGAATCTGGGAGGTGGAGCTTGCAGTGCGCTGAGATCGTGCCACTGCATGCCAGCCTGGGCGACAAAGCGAGACTCCATCTCAAAAAATAAAAAATAATAAAAATAAATAAATAAATAAATATAGCCATGCATATTTTATGGAATGTTGTATCAGCAGATTAGAGAATACAATATAAAAACATGATGAAGATATCCATTCTAAATTACTGTGGAAGAAAGAAATAAAATAAACTATTTGAATGTGACAAGGCAGCCCACAGGGTTTTCTGTGTGACACCCTTAGAAGTCTTCACAAGGAAAATCATGGCAAGTTTAAGAGCACTGCGGTATAAAAAGGAAAAAACAAACTAAGACCAGTCACAAAAGAAAATCGAAGTCATGTACACTAACAACAGCTAAATAAAGCTAAATCCAGTGTTTAAAACGTACAAAGCCATGAGAGAGGCAAGAACTAGGCTCAGTAAAATACAGATGCTGCATGTCTGCTAAAAATCGGATAGAAGCATATTTACGCCACTGTTTTCTGCAGAATTACTGAAAACAATAAAAGTAACAGAACCTACATTTTTAAAAATAATGAAACATGCAAAAGGTTTTCTTAAAAAGGTCAAAATATGAATAACCCTCTTTTGGATATAAAGTCTCAGTGTTCTGAAGATACCAATAAACTTTTTAACTTCAATGCATTTGTCATAAAATTTTAACAAATGTGTCGCTCTCTTTGTAAGTGATTCTAGCATTTCATCTGGAAAAATAAGCAGGTGAGAAAAACGAAACCCAAAATCTAGAAAGGAAGATGATTAAGGCAGACTTCACCAGTCATAAAATAGATTTGCATTATTAAAAATATATATACTATAGGCAAAGAAGTAACTAGGAGTATAAATCAAGATATTTCAAAAAATAGAGTCTCTGAATTTGATGGGAACTTATTGTCTACTAAAGATGGCATTCCAGTCAAAGGAGAAAATATGAATTATTTATTATAGCATTAGAAAAACTGAGTAGCCAGAAAACAATATAAATTTTCTTAAAGCAGATATCATTTGAACTGGATCACTGAATTAAATGCATAAAGCAAAACATGATAATGTGAAAACAAGCTAATACAGTTGCTCCAGAAGTAAATGGACGTATCACTTTGAACAAAAAGCAAAATCCTGATTTGTAAATGTAATTAATGTATCTGTTAAAATTCTTTGTTATACACATTAGAAACTTGAATCTAACCAAAACAAGATATTAGTTGGTGATAAATAATTTAATTGAAGGAAAAGCTGAGAAGGCAACAGGACAACCTAAAAATGTTCTCGGTATAGTCCTTCGCATGACTCAGTTGCAACAATTTCCAAATCTGATCATTTAAATTTCACAATTTCAGAAGAGAAAATCTAACAACCCAGTCTCAGTGAAGTGCCTTTGCATGAAAAGTTCACTGTGGTAGAAATGGAATCCTCTGGCTACTGATAGAGTGTCCCGTTTGCTGATGTGATATCCCTGGACAGGTATCTGTGAACCAGGATTAGCCTTGGGTGATAGAACAAGTTTTAAATAAACAGCATCACAATGAATGTAATTGAAAAGTCAAAAAGCAAATATAAAAAAAGGGAGGAACCTTGTACAACACGTTTGATAAAGAGTACGTTTCCACTTTTAAGAGAGAACGCTAAAAAATGAATTAAAATGGAAAAAAAAAATGGCTGGGTGTGGTGACTCACGTCTGTAATCCCAGCACTTTGGGAGGCCAAGCCAGGTGGATAACCTGAGGTCAGGAGTTCGAGACCAGTCTGACCAACATAGTGAAACCCCCATCTCTATTAAAAATACAAAATTAGCTGGGCATGGTGGCACATGTCTGTAGTCCCAGCTCCTCGGGAGGCTGAGGCAGGAGAACCGCTTGAACCCGGGAGGCAGAAGTTGCAGTGAGCTGAGATTGAGCCCCTGCACTCCAGCCTGGGTGACAGAATGAAACTATGTATCAAAAAAAAAAAAAAAAAGTCATGAGAGAATGAATATCGAAATCAATAAGGGCGGAGATTCTGGAGAGGGAAGCTCAGGTACAGACCTCAGCTCTACTCTAGTGTACCTGTGAACTGGAACCAGTTTCTCTTCCTCTGGCGTGTTTCCTCACCAGAGGAATAGGGATCAAAATGGTGCACAACTCACGTATTTTTTTTGTAGATTAGATGAATCAGTTCTAGCAAAATATTTACTTCAGAATCCAGCACGGAGCAAGCACTCAATAAATAATGGTGTACTTGCTTTGATAAATATTTTTATTAACCCCTTAGGAAAGGGCAACTTATTATATACATAGAAGTTTAGAGGTGGCTGGGCGCAGAGGCTCACACCTGTAATCCCAGTACTTTGGGAGGCTGAGGCGGGTGGATCACCTGAGGTCAGGAGTTCAAAACCAGCCTGGCCAACATGGTGAAACCCCGTCTGTACTAAAAATACAAAAAGAAAAAGAAAAAAATAGCCGGGCCTGGTAACAGGCACCTGTAATCCCAGCTACTCGGGAGACTGAGGCAGGAGAATTGCTTGAACCCAGTAGGCGGAGGTTGCAGTGAGCGAAGATTGCGCCATTGCACTCTAGCCTGGGCAACAGAGCAAACATCCATCTCAAAAAGAGAAAAAAAAGGTTTAGAGGTGAAGAATATATACAGTCAGTAAACTTATGGGAAAAAAAAAAAAAGAAAACACAACAAAACTTCAACTTCGTTGATATTTAAAGTGATGAAATTTCAAACAATTAGAGAAGTCTCATTTTGCTATTAGATTGGTGAAAATTAAACAATACCCACTACTGCTGAGAGTTTTCATTTGACCCTAAATCGCTACAAACTTTTTAAAGGCAATTATTACAAAAGTAACTCTAAAAGTAAGAGGCATGCCGCATCCGTATCAGTGGCAGAGATATTTGCCTTAGGATCAGAAACACACCCCATCAGCTCCCTGGGCTACCTGCTCTTTGCTTTGTCAGGATACTTACATTGTGCTTGTCCAAGGCTCCTGTTTTCTTTTTTTTTTTTTTTTTTAGACAGAGTTTCTCTCTTGTTGCCCAGGCTGGAGTGCAACGGTGCAATCTCGGCTCACTGCAACCTCTGCCTCCCAGTTCAAGCCATTCTCCTGCCGAGGCTCCTGGGGTAGGTGGGGATGCCTGTGATGGGCTCCCCACCTCCCAGGCGGATCCAAATACAAGTTGGCAAGATCAAACCCTATTATCAAGTGCTATTGAAGCCTAGGTAGTAAATAACAGGCGATATCTGCTTGGCTGCAGGGCTCAGCGTTGTACTTCATTCTAGCTTCACCGAGAAACCCTGAACTTGTAGGGTTTAGCACAGTTCCCATCACTCTTAAACTACTTATTTTCCCTTTCATTTGTCTCTGTGTTTCCCCATACCACTACTTAAAACACATTGAAGAGACAAATGGTTAATACCTCAAATTTCCAACTTAATCTATTTCTATACATTTATCTATAAATTGAGTCAAATAAATAATGGAATTTATATGTACGGAATTTTCCTTCCAACATTGTTATAATCATCAAGAAAAATAAAACATTATTTATTATTCCAGGACAGGCTCAATAAATTATGATATATGCTTAAAATGGGATACTATGTATATATTTAAAAAGCATAATGTAAATTCATATGTACTAATGCAGAAAAATGCTCATTACATATTATTAAGAAAAACAGCAAAGTGGACTACAGTAAGGGTAACATGATCATTTACATAAAATATGTTTATGCTTATCTTGCAAGTTTGCCTCAAGGGCAACAATTTAATTGCGGCCCTTCAAAACCAGGCAAGGTCTGTTGGGCCTAAGTAAAATAATTGGAAGTCACGGTTGTGAATTATACGATGAATTTCATACCTTAATGCAACGACAGTGTTTTAAAAATTTTAAACTACGATAGTGTTCAAACAAAACAAAATGATTTGCCTCAATCCTACACTGGAAAAATAATGATACAGACATTCATATTCATTTAACACTTCTAGAAGTGAAAAATTTTTCTTAAGAAATTCTTAACAGAAATTACTATTTTGGAGTGGAACAAAGATGGTGAAAAGTAACCTTACTTTTACGATACATACTCTTTTTTGTGGTTTGCATTTATTTACTGTGAGCATGTATTTCTTTATGCTGAAAAGACTAACATAAACAAATATATATAAGAAGCCAACGAAAAACCTCGTATACTTCAAATATATACAACATACATGTTTTCACAAAAATAGGACATAGTCATGTTTTGATACTCCCACTCCAGCAACGTCTAACTACATATATTTCTACATATGTTCTTCTACTAAGTTTTATAGGTTCTTCTACTAAGGTTTTAAGTACCTATAAAATATTTATAATATGTCATATGACTTTGCAAATATTTTTTATACATGATGTTACTTCACCTGAATTTTTCTTCCATCGCACTTCTTAATATCTGGTAAACATATGCTCGTTCTTCTCAAACTTGCATATGAGACTTTCTTGTATTATTCCAAGCTCTCCTCTCCCCCAATAGGGGTGACTCAGTTCCTCTCCTGTACTGCTTACTTATGCTGCGTACTTTTATCATGTATACATCACATTGAGTTCTTTATCATGTTTATTCTCTCTCTTCTATAATCTGAAAGTTCCTTGAGATCAGAAATAGCACTTTATTTTTCTTAATGTCACTAGTGCCATGCAGAATGCCAGAAACAAAATTGGTTCACCATACATTCTTTTAACTGACCTGAGAGAAAACATTTCATATTTTGGTCAGTCTGTAAGTCATCTCTACAGTATAGAAGAATAGTAATTACTGCTATTTATTGAGGGCTTACAATGACATTTCTTATGTACTTGATATGCATTATCTTATATAAGATTTACAGAAATTCTAAAGATACTATTATGATTACTAAGCTCATTTTTTATGTGGGGAACTTGAGATTTTGAATCATTAATTTTCTTGGCCAAACTATGATCTAGAACTTAATTATGATATCCTTAGTTTAGGATTTGAACCTAAAATAAAGAAAATCATGCAATTACCTTAAGATTCAAGAATGCCTAAACTAAAAGTAATGCTTTACATTCCATTTCTTCAGGTTTAGCAATTAAGTAGAAACAAAACACCCAATGAATATAAATAAATTGGCTTATAAATACATATATATCTATATATGTCTCAGCATCATAAAAATACTATAATATATTCATTAATTATTGGAACATGTATATTAGAAAACATAGTTTGCCCAAGAAGAGAGCACAGAAGATAAGCAAAGCAAATTACTGATTTTAATACTTTTCACTCTAAAGAGATATAAATCCACAAGGACTAAAGATATCTCAAATTATACCTTTCAAGAAGAAGCACCACAGGAGCCCCAAAACAGGAAACCTCACATATACAGTTTATAAATATTATTTTTAAAAATATAAAAACTATCAAGAATCATAGAAAAATCAAATGTTCTAAAGCAAGAAGAATCAGCCACTGATTTAATTATAGTATCATTATATCAGAAAAAAGATGAAAAGTCTTAGAAATTGGTTTTATTAAAGCATTTAAATTTTATTAACAGAAATACGTAGTTTGAGAAAATGGAAATTTGCAAATTAAAAAAATATGTCTGTGGCCATAAACCTGTTTTTAAAAAGTAGGAAAAAAGAAGAAATTATTTCCAATCTCCATTCTAGTATTATGTAACATAAAAATGCTGTGAAGTATAATTCCCTTACAGTCTGAAAAAGAATAGAAAATACTTTCCAGCATAGAAATTCATATACTTGAATTTGAATAAGGAATTACAATTCCCTACGTTAAAGAAGAGTTACAACTTTATCACCTTCTCTGTCTGTATTGATCCCAGTTGTCAGTGGTGATATAAAGGTATAGGGAAAAATCTCATTGCCATTAATTGCTAATTGTAAATATAAAGACACTCAAGAAAATTCAGGATGTCACTATGCCTTGTTCTTCAGTGCATTTATGTAAGAAGAAAGCACCCTGTGAGAAAGGCACCACTCTCTACTAAATGACCTGCTTGGGGCCTTAAGGCTCATGGTCTCCAAGCTGTTTAGTGGCCTGTGTCAAAAAAATGACTTGTTTCGGTCCAATTTCTCTCAATTCAATAACCCCTAAGCCTCTCAAAACAAAGCAAAGTTAAAATGATTTTCAATTGCTTTGGACTAGGATGTGTCAGGCAGTCACCACCATTTCATGAACATCAATAGAACAAAGCACTCACCCTTAAACCTTTCTCTTTTTCTCATTAATCAAAATTCCAATGAGCTGATTTCTTTTTTAGCCTACTCTAGAAGAGATTTATGAGAAATGGGATTTTTCTGACTCATGACTTTGAGCTAAGTACTCTGGATATATATTCCAGAGAAAAGCAACACAGCTAATCATCCCACTTAACTCTAAATAATATGCCCTTGATTATGAATTGTATTCCAAAAGTCCAGCAATCAAGAAACTTGAGGGAAATGAGAGCATGGCTTTCTGTTCTCAACTCTATTTCTCTGTGAATGACATTTTTTTCTGTGGTTTATTTAGTCATACATTCTCATATAAGTTCATTGTGTCAGAAAGGTAAAATCACAAGAATTAGCGATGGAGGATTTCACCTACTCAGCCGCCTGTCGTCATCTGTCAACCTTCTACCCATTCATCACCTAGCCTGTCACACTTGACATAAGCTTCTGAAGGGATGGGCGAAAGGGAGGCAGGAGAGGCTAGATAAATGTCTTCATGATCATCTTTAGCAATGTCAGACGCTCAGCACTCTCAGTATTTTAGACTTGCCTGTGACAGCTTTTCCACTAGCGCTAAAGCTGCATTCCAAATTGATATTTGTGGCGGTGTGGATTCTGGGCTAGAGCAACGCCTTAGGCAAGCCAAATTCTGCAGTTTGATACCAGTAAACAATATGATCTCTCTTTGTGTTTATGTGGATGTGCTGGAGTGGAATGAAGGGAGGATAACTTCAAATGACAGTTGCCACAGGTGATTAATTTCTTTTTTTTGTCTTTTACAAATTTACTCTGCCTACTTTAATTTAAATTGGTGTTCCTAATGGTCCTTTCATTTTGCACAAAAGCTGAAGAGATGCTTTCACTCATGAAACAAATAAGCAGGCAGGATGTCATCCATGAAGATGATGCTTCTGACTCACTGTAAAAAAAAAAAAAAAAAAAAAAAAAAACAAGACCTATACTCTGAGGTGTTTCTTCTTTATTGACATCTACCTGATCAGCCCATTTGTGACCAACAAATGCAATTGTGAGGTGAGACAGCTGATGGAGAAAGAAGGGATGCCAGTAAGATGGGATATAGAGAGATGCAACATAAAAGTTTTAGGAGAAAAGGCCAGACTGAGCCCAGAGAGCAGAAAATATGCTCCAGCTCAACGTTGCTAATTGTAATCAGGAAAAAGTAAATTAATCTCACCATGGCTCAGTGACAAAGGGGATAATAAATGAATGCTACTGCAAAAGGATACCATAAATTGTGATAATGCTTATGAAAGTATTTAAAAGTTACAAAGTATTATTCAAGTACTAGTTAAATATTATTTATAATTCTCTCATATCAAAGGGAAGTCAATGGACTGATAATTGAGCCTTTAAACTTTGCCTTGGGAATCAGAGAGAATATAAAATCTCATGTTTTATTAACTTCACTCTGTTTTTTTATGGTCTAATCTTAGTCATCTTTTAGGGTTTCCATTTTGGGATATATGTAAACATGAAAGCAGTGGGATTAGTATATATCAAAATATTTAAGCAATACATATTTAGAGAAGTTGGCAGCACAGAAATGAGCAACTTTTAAGAGTAATTTTAGCCATCTCATGGGAAAATTAGAATAATAAAGTAATACAATGCTAAATAAAGATTTTCAAGGATAATGGCCACTCAAATCACAATTCATTTTTATGACCTGAATTGTTTTTTTTGAAAACAAACAAAAAACTTTACATTTTTAATTTTATTGCAGAAATATCCTTTAGAATTTATGATTCTAAAGGAAAATATCAGGATTTTTCACTTTCTCTTTACTCAGTCAATAGTCAGGGTCTGTACTGTGATTACCTGACATACATTCAAACAAATGTGAGCTCCCACATTGATCTATCACTCTCTGGGGACCAGAGCTCTCAGAAGCTCTGTTTCTGAATAACAAGGTGAGAGTGAACCGATACAAACCTTCTTTGAAAGAAAATGTCAGATTCGGAGTACAGAAACAACAGAAATATCACAGCCTTCCTTAGAAGATACACAGGGCTGCATTTCCTAAAGTATGTCCTCTAGACACACTCTATTAGAAAATCTGATGAGCACGTATAGCCAAAGTGTTTACTGCTACTGACTGCCCAAATCCACTCTTAGAGGAAAAAAATTGAAATGTAGATAACCTTAAGTTGTATCCAAAATATATTTATAATTTGAAACTCAAAGTTGAGTAATGACTTCTTTGTTCTACATAGACAATACCCTGTCTGCCTCCTGTAGCAATGCATGACATTTATTCAATTGGTGGGAACCCACAGGGTAAAAAAGAGCTCAGAAAATAAAACATTGATCAATTATTTTTTATTTCCCAAAACATTTTCCTTTTTATACCCCAAAACACCTTACCTGGACCAATATTTTAGCTTATGAACTACCTACCTCCAGCTTCTCCTTAGTCCAAATCATCATCAGACCATTAATAGTCAGATTTGGATTTTCAAAACCCACCTCTGATCATGACTCTTATTCTTAAAACTTTTGAAGGTTTTCCAGTGCTAACACACACACACACACACACACACACACACACCCTTTACAAGGCACATGATAACATTACAGCAATGTTTTTATCCTTAGTTCCCATTAACCCTTCATATACAAGCTCACACTGCAGTTAGACAAAACCACCTATTTTCCTTCTAACACTGCCTGGATTTTTCTTCTCTGTTCACACTGCTTTATTCTTCTGAAATATTCTTACTCTTCTGTCTCTGCCAGGTTGAAATTTTACATATCCTTCAAGTTCTATGTCAAAGATTAAACACTAAGTTTTCTGACTGCATATCATTTCTCAGTATCCCAAATTTCCTTTAAAATACTCAGGAATACTCAAAAGCATTTGGTAATCCTCCACAGTGGCTCTCAATGGTAGAAGCCAAACTGTAACTAGAATCTGGGAAGGATTTTCATCAGTTACAAGACATAACAAACCTAAGTGTCATTCCAATTTGGCAAGAAATGCTGGCTTGCTTGCTGTCATTTGAGGAACACCACATTGCAGAGCCTACAGAATGGAAGCATTGTCTCCACCCTCTTGAAAACCCCCCTTGTTAAGACCCAGATTCTCAACTTTGTGAGTTTTTTTACATTGCATTTTATTAATTTTTTAATAACAAAATCTATTAATTTTCTAATGGCCAAATACTTTCATTATATTTTATTTTCTTAAATGGATTATCATTTCCAGAAAATTGATGAAAGGAGGTGGTCTGGAAGAAGTAGTAGGGATGGGCGGTAAGGCAAAGATTCTGCAGTAGTATAATCCAAACACTGTGGAGTTGGTGGGAGGGCTTAGAGAAACAAGAGGTAGGAACAAATTTTCCTTGGAGGAACCATATCATGTCATCTCTTGGTCAAGGTTTCAGACAAAGAGGTGATTAGAAATTATATACATATATATGTATGTGTGTGTATAGAATATAAATGCATTAAATTAACATTTAAGAAAACAATTGGAAATTTGACCAAGAACTACATATATGAACATGCCTCTCAGCTGCAGATCTGAGACAAAAAGTATACCAAATGTTCAAGTGCAGGTGTGTAGTTTTTTCTTTTAACTGCATGATAAAAATGATTTAGCTTTGCTTTTGAGAATCAAAGACATTGTGTGAAATGAATTTTGTGCAATTATTTTTTGCTTACTATGTAGGTCTGTAATGCAAATTATAATACACAATTTATGCTTATGTTTGATGCCATAAGATTTACTACATTTCTGCTGAATTTGTCTGATAACCCTCCCCAACTGAATTGAATGGTGAATAGTAGAATAAAGATATGCCTCCTATTTTTCCTTCCATCAATTCTAGACAGGATTTTCCCATTTTCAGGACAGGTAAAAAGGAAAATAACTTGAATGGGACCAGTGAAAAATACTTACTATTCAGAAAATTACTTTGTAAACTTGTTGGATATGTACAACTCTAACACATAGGTAAATAACTGAGTATTATATAAACATTAATCCTCAAAACAAACATTTGGTTGGGACACATTAGAAACAAGATATTGTCCGAAGATACACAAGTTATTATGAATGGCTAAGGTAGTTGCTATCCCATCAAAAACATATATTAGAATAAAATTTTCTAAAACAAAACAATATAGTCATAGCATTCTCAGCATATTAACAGATTAGCTAATAGAGATTTCAATGAATACTAGTAAATGTAGCATATTGGTAAAATAGTTAATGAGCCTCATATAAAAGAGTATGTAAGTCAGAGATAAAAGGTAAATCATAAATGTTTTTAAAGGTAAAAAATAAACTGCAAAAGTATGTGAAAAAAGCAATCAGTGGATATAAATACTGAGATATTAGTAAAATAATCAATAAAATTATGTACCAAATGTATTCAAAAAATTTTTTTCTTCTAAAAAATAACGGGATACACTTGCAGAACATGCAAGTTTGTTACATAGGTATACATATGTTCTGGTGGTTTGCTGCACCTATTGACTCACCTTCTAAGTTCCCTCATCTCACCCCCACCCCCAACAGGCCCTGGTGTGTGTTGTTCCCCTCTCTGTGTCCATATGTTGTTCTCATTGTTCAACTCGCACTTATGAACGAGAACATGCAGTGTTTGGTTTTCTGCTCCTGTGTTAGTTTGCTGAGGATGATGGCTTCCAGATTCACCCATGTCTCTGCAATGGACATGATCTCATTCTTTTTTATGGCAACATAGTATTCCATGGTGCATATGTACCGCATTGTCTTTATCCAGTCTATCATTGATGGACATTTGGGTTAGTTCATGTCTTTGCTATTGTAAATAGTGCTGCAATAAACATTCATGTGTCTTTATAGTAGAATGATTTAATTTATTTGGGTATATACCCAATAATGGGATTGCTGGGTCAAATGCTATTTCTGGTTATAGATCCTTGAGGAATTGCCATATTGTCTTCCATGTTATCTGACTTCATGGTACCTGACTTCAAACTGTACTACAAGGCTACAGTAACCAAAACAGCATGGTACAGACATATAGACCAATGAAGCAAAACAGAGACCTCAGAATGCCACACATCTACAACCATGTGATATTTGACAAAACTGACAAAAACAAGCAATGGGGAAAGGATCTCCTATTTAGTAAGTGGTGCTGGGAAAACTGGCAAGCCATATGCAGAAAGTTGAAACTGGATGCTTTTCTTACATCTTATACAAAAATTAACTCAAGATAGATTAAAGACTTAAATATGAAATCTAAAATCATAAAAACCCTTGAGAAAAACCTAAGCAATACCATTCAGGACATAGGCATGGGCAAAGACTTCATGCCAAAAATTCCAGAAGCAATTGTAACAAAAGCCAAAATTGACAAATGGGATCTAATTAAACTAAAGAGCTTTTGCACACCAAAAGAAACTGTCATGTGAACAGTCGACCTACAGAATAGGAGAAATTTTTTGCAATCTGCCCCTCTGACGAAGGTCTAATTTCCAGAATTTTCAAGGAACACAAACAGATTTACAAGAAAAAAATAAAAACATCAAAAAGTGGGCAAAGGATATGAACAGACATTTATGAAAAGAAGACATTTACACATCCAACAAACATGAAAAAAAGCTCAACATTACTGATCATCAGATAAATGTAAATTAAAACCACAATGAGATATCATCTCACACCAGTCAGAATCGCAATTACTAAAAAGTCAATTACTAAACAGATGCTGGTGAAGCTGTGGAGAAATAGGAATGCTTTTATACTGTTGATGGGAATGTAAATTAGTTCAACCATTGTGAAAGACAGTATGGCAATTCCTCAAAATTTTAAAAATATGGCATCTGGGGCACTGTTTTGCCATGTATACAAAGCTAGCTTAGAGACAAGAGGAAAGGCTAGAAATAAGTAGGCACTTTTCTAAATAAAGAAGTGTAAACACCAATGTTCCTTATGGAATAGTGCCAGTATATCCCTTTTTAAATGTTTTTATAAATGATTTAGAGAAAAAGTACATAAGAGAATCTTGAAGTTTGTGGAAATCTTTTCTGTGTAATGCAAAGCTATGCTGAATCTAAGTGATCTAAGGAACAGTTTGTAATTTGAGTTATAAAGAGCAAATTCATTTTAATCTGGGGCAGTGTATTTAAAAATATATAATGTATATGTAGAATATATGTGTCTTGGTAACACCCATTTGCACTTAAGTTATCAGCTTTTGAATTATTATACTCATATCCTTCAAGACAACAGGAAATAAAGATTATTGCTTTCAAATATAACTATCAAATACTCATCATCGAGCAACTTGGAATATATTAGTATATTTAGTGTAAAACTAAATATACTAATTTTGCATTTATGCTATACTTAAAGCCTATATATCACTGTGAATGAGGGTTACAAAGATTATTATTTTCAGTTATCTGGATTTCTCAGTAGCATTTGACACAGTTCATCATTCTATCTCAGAAGTACTCTGATTACCTGACATCAGAGACATAAAACTCTAGGTTTTTCAGCTAACTCTCTGGACTCTGTCTCAAAGTATTCATAGTCGCTTTCTCCTCTACTTTGTGTCTTTGGAAAACTGTAAGTCTCTATTACCTGGAACTCCACAGAAGGCCATTTTTCTACTCAACCTGTACCTTCTCCTTAGGTTTCCTTCCACTACCATAACTTTAAATACCATGAATATGCATATTACTCACATTTTATTCCAGGTTTCTCTTCTGAATTCTGTAGCATGTATTTAAGTATCTACTTGGTATCATCACTTGATGTCTCATGAACATCACAAATATAGCATGTATGAGACCCAACCTTCAATGGCCCGCATCCCAAACATATTTCTTTTCTGCTTTTCCTTATCTGAGCAACAGACTTGACCTCATATCCAGTGCTCATGGCAGAAACCTGGGAAGCATTCTTGAAACAAGTCTCTTGTCACCCACCTTCATTCCATCCTTGCTTGGGTGAATTTTGATTAAAATGTTCCCTTCTTTCCATTTTATTCCAGGTAACTTGAACTTTTAAAAAAGTCTTCTAATAGATCTGTCTGGTTCTATTCCTCTCTCTCTCTAATCCTCTACTTAAACAGGAGGAAAAGTGATATTTTTAAAGACATAATAAATGTAGCTCTCCTTCTCAAAAATCCAGTGTCCTTAAAATAAATTAATACATCAAACACATTCTGCTTATAGTACAGCTTGATCTGTTCTATTGCATTTTTATCTTCATTTCCTGTTGTTTATTGAAAGAATATTGGATTATTTCTATTTCTGGACAACATCAAATCCTTTTAGGTTCAAGCATGTTATTATTTCTACCTGTTGTCCAATTCTTCTGTTCAATCTTTTTCCTAGTCTTTCCCTCTCCCAGGACAAACAACCATCTGTCAACATCTACTCACTTATTTCATCTTAGATTCAATTCATTTTTCACTTAGAGACTATTCCTCTGACACCACTACTTGATTTACACACCTCTGTTATTACTTTGATAGCATTTTTAAACTTCTCTTTCATGCAAATTGTGGGAGTTATACAGATATTTAGTTAATTATGTGTATGGAGACTGTAATAGTCCATTTTCACACTGCTGATAAAGACATACCCGAGACTGGGCAATTTACAAAAGACAGAGGTTTAATTGGACTTACAGTTCCACATGGCTGGAGAGGCCTCACAATCATGGTGGAAGGCAAGGAAGAGGAAGTCACGTCTTACATGGACGGTGGAAGGCAAAAAAAAAGAGCTTGTGCAGAGAAACTCCCATTTTTTAAAACCATCAGATCTCATGAGACCCATTCACTATCACAAAAATAGCATGGGAAAGACCTGCCCTCATGATTCAATTGTCTTCCACCAAGTCCCTCCCACAACACCTGAGAATTATAGGAGCTACAAGGTGAGACTTGGGTGGGAACACAGAGCCAAAACATATCATTATCATTCCATTCCTGTCCCCTCCCAAATCTCATATCTTCACGTTTTGAAATCAATCATTCCTTCCCAAGACTCCCCCAAAGTGTCAACTAATTTCAACATTAACTCAAATGTCACAGTCCAAAGTCTCATCTGAGATAAGGCAAGTCCTTTCTGCCTTTGAGACTGCAAAATCAAAAGCAAATTAGTTACTTCCTACATACAACGGGGGTTCAGGCATTGGGTAAATACAACCATTCCAAATGGGAGAAATTGGCCAAAACAAAGGGGCTATAGGCCCTAGGCAAGTCCAAAATCCAGTGGGGCAGTCAAATTGTAAAGCTCCAAAATGATCTCCTTTGACTCCATGTCTCACATCCAGGTCACGCTGATGCAAGAGGTGGGTTGCTATGTTCTTTGGCAGCTCCGCCCTGTGGCTTTGCAGGGTACAGCCCCTCTCTGGCTGCCATCACAGGCTGGCTTGGAGTGTCTGTGGCCTTTTCAGGTGCCCAATGCAAGCTGTCAGTGGACCTACCATTCTGGATTCTGGAGGATTGTGGCCCTCTTCTCACAGCTCCACTAGGCAGTGTCCCAGTAGGGACTCTGTGTGGGGGCTCTGACTCCACATTTCCCTTCTACACTGCCCTAGCAGAGGTTCTCCATGAGAGCCCTGCCCCTGCAGCAAACATCTGCCTGGGCATCCAGGTGTTTCCATACATCTTCTGAAATCTAGGCAGATGTTTCCAAACCATAATTCTTGACTTCTGTGCACTTGCAGGCCCAATACCATGTGCAAGCTGCCAAGGCTTGAGGCTTGCACCCTCTGAATATGCAGCCTGAGCTCTGCATTGGCCCCTTTCAGCCACAACTGGAGTGGCTGGGATGCAGGGCACTAAGTCTGTAAGCTGTACACAGCACAGAGACCCTGAGCCTGGCCCACAGAACCACGTTTTTTTTCTCCTAGGCCTCCAGACCTATGATAGGAGGGGCTGCTGTTAATATTTCTGACATGCCCTGAAGACATTTTCCCATTGTCTTAGGGATTAACATTTGGCTACTGGTTATCTATGCAAATTTCTGCAGCTGACTTGAATTTCTCCTCAGAAAATGGGATTTTCTTTTCTATTACATCGTCAGGCCGCAGATTTTCCAAATGTTTATGCTCCGCTTTTCTCATAAAACTGAATGCCTTTGACAACACCCAAGTCACCTCTTGAATGCTTTGCTGCTTAGAAATTTCTTCCACCAAGCTGAGCATGGTGGCTCATGCCTGTAATCCCAGCATTTTGAAGGCCAAGGCAGGTGGATCACCTGAGGTGAGGAGTTCAACATGACCTGGCCAACATGGTGAAACCTCATCTCTACTGAAAAATACAAAAAATTACCTGGGCATGGTGGCAAGCATCTGTAATCCCAGCTACTTGGGAGGCTGAGGCAGGAGAATCACTTGAATCTTTAAAAGGCAGATGTTGCAGTTAGCCGAGATCACACCACTGCACTCCAGCCTGGGCAACAGAGCAAGACTCAGTCTCAACAAAAAAAAGGAAAAGAAAAAGAAAAAGAAATTTCTACCACCAGATACCCTAAATAATATCTCTAAAGTTCAAAGTTCCACAAGTCTTTAGGGCAGGGGCAAAATGCCACTAGTTTCTTTGCTAAAACATAATAAGAGTCATCTTTCTTCCAGTTCCCAAAAAGTTCCTCATTTCCATCTGAGACCACCTCAGCCTGGACCTTATTGTTCATATCACTATCAACATTTTTTTCAAAGTCATTCAACAAGTCTCTGGGAAGTTCCAAACTTTCTCACATTTTCCTGTCTTCTTCTGAGCCCTCCAAACTGTTACAACCTCTGTCTGTTACTCAGTTCCAAAGTCACTTCCACATTTTCGGATATCTTTTTAGCAATGCCCCACTCCCGGTATCAATTTACTGTGTTAGTCTGTTTTCACACTGCTGATAAAGACATACTGAAGACTGGGCAACCTACAGAAGAAAGAGGTTTAATTGGACTTACTGTTCCCCATGGCTGAGGAGGTGTCACAATCATGGCAAAAGGCAAGGAGGAGCAAGTCACATCTAATATGGATGGCAGCAGGCAAAAAAAGGAGCTTGTGCATAGAAACTCCCATTTTTTAAAACCATCAGATCTCATGAGACCCACTCACTTTCATGAGAACAGCATGGGAAAGACCCACTCCCATGATTTGGTTTTCTCCAATCAGGTCCCTCCCACAACATGTGGGAATTATAGGAGCTACAACATGAGATTTGGATAGGGACACAGAGCCAAACCATTCAGAGACTGACTCACCGCCCTGTGCTATCAAGATAAAGCTCAATGTTCTGTGAAGTAAGAATTCAGTCTATATTTTTACTGTTGATTTCACATGATCTAAATCAGTTTTTAATGAATGCTTAAGACATTTAAAAATTTCTATGTTGTAAATTTTATTTAATGTGTGACCCTGATAAAATGGGCACGAGCTAAGTCAACAACAAATCTGAGAGCAGTGCAAAGGAGGCATTCCCTTCATAGATTTATGCTGAACAAATGTAATTATTGCTTCACACTTGTAAATTTAGGAAACGTCAATTCATTTACTATTTCATACACAAGGTAAAAATTTCATGAACTGTATTACTTCCAATAGATTGTAAAGGCTAAAGTATAGGTAAGTACAACAACAACCAGCTGTATTTATGGAGGATCATCTATAGGTTGCTAAGGAAAATAAGAATGTTTTGAGAATCACCTGGGATTTGATTTGATGTCGGTATTTTAATCTTTCAAAATGAAGGCATTTTAATTTCAAAATTATACATGTTCATTTTTACCTGACATTCCCAATTCTAATAAATTAAATTTGGCTCAACTTTAGCGCACTGATATTTAAAGACATCTTAGCCTGTGACCTAGACTATTCTCCAATTGTAATGTATCTGTTTCATCAAATCCCATTGTTAATAATGATTTTTCAAATTTCTATGGAAAATAGGTTCCTGAAATTTTCTCTCATAGTAATTAAGAGAAAATGCAAAGTTTTTTTGTTTAACATTCTGTCTTACCTATTGACTGTAGGAGCTGTAAGACAAAAATGGTGTATTTCTCACTCATTATTTTATTTCTAACATCTATCTAAAACAGTGTTTGAAACAAAATACATATTTCTTAGTAAATATAGTCAAGGAAGGAGAGATGTTTCTAGTCTCTTAAGACAACAATTTGTATAAATATTGTTGTAGTGCAACTCAAAGTAGTTAAACATCTCAAGCATATCAAATACAAAGAATCATATAATTTATCCTGAATAATAATCATTGACAGTATAGTTTATGAGCAGAGTAGGATCAGATATAAATTTTACTGTGGAATTTAAACAAATGAAAAGGATCAAGTAAAACAGCTTGGTACATTTCCCTATTTTCTTCTGAAAGACCAATTAAAATGATCAATTTATATATCATGATTTCAACTTGCTTTACAAAATCATAGAAAGTTGTTACTATTTTAGACTATTGCCCAGAGAGATCACTGAGATTGAAGAAATTTTAGTAACAAGTAAAGAAATTGGATCTTTTAAAAGATCCATATTCCAAAATATCCATAATCTAAAACCTAGACTTTTTGTTCAGACCACAAATGTTCTGGTATCCTTACAGTTAATCCAAGATTGGAGTGATTAGGGCCAATATGATACAAATAAATAAGTTAAAATATAAACACTAACACAGGTAGCACAGATATTTGCAAATAGAAGAAATCCAGAAACCAAAAGTTGAAAGATCTAGATAACAGAAAGGTAAAATTGGATTACTCTCAATCAGAGGTTATTTGTTCTCTTCCTTGCTTTATAAATCCTGCTGGTGTAAGCTGCATGACTTTTCAGGTAATGACTCCTCTTGTATCCAGGATGAATTGGAAGTGCTGCAAGTAAATTTGCCTTCAGTTTTAGCAGAAGGGAAGCTCCTGGGAGATCCTCATATTAAATTTGGGTTAGTTTCTTCAGAGTCAGCAAAACAAAGCAAAATAAAACCCAACACCCAAAACCTGTAACAATAATATGATGAGAAACAAATTAACATTCACAAAAAAATCTTTTGGAATTAACACACTGCATTGTATTATTTGCTTAAATATCTATATTATTGTAATGGCTGTCGCTAAATCTAATTACTGCATGTGGAAAATAATTTCATTGCTGAATCTGTCAAAATAAGCCTGGCATATTACATTATAAAGTCTATCTATAACAATTAAACATGAACATGAGTAACCATTTCAGCAAAGAAATACTACAGACTAATGATCCATCCTTACTGTGAAATTCAGTAGTGTTATGATATAGATTGCAAAACTCAGTTAATATGAATTTCCTGCTTTTTGTATATACAAAATGACATTTTCAGTACATATGCATACACACATGTACATACACTCATACATAGTGTGTATTGTGTGTGTTTATTCACATATTGCATGTTACTTTTTTGATATAGCATATTAGTCATTTTATTAAGTCTCTTTATAAGTCTTGGGTAACAATGAAAGATTTCATGTCAGCGATGTTTGGAGAGCTAACTCTAAAACTATATTAGTTGGGATGTCATGATGTTTAGATTGCACTTTGACAAAGGAGAATGATATTTGTCTTTAAAAGCTGAAATCATGAAGCACAACATTGTTCATTATAAATGAAACTACTGGTAGTATTGGTTATGGATGAAAACTGACCAGGTAACAACACATAAATAACACTTGTTAAAGATACACCAACATTTAAAATACATACTAATAAATTATTCCCTTGCAAGATTGTGCATGAAAATATTGATCCTATTTTGGTGACTTAAACTCCACCAAACCTTAGTTTTCTAAAGGTATACTTTTGTCCTTGAGCACTATTAATTCTTGAAAGCTATCATTTAGTTGCCATATTAAATGAGATAACATATGTAAAAGTATTCACATTTTTAAAAGTATAATAAGAGTAATTATTATCTTCCTGAAAGAGTGAGAATATAACAATAATATAACTTTCTCTTCTGTAAAGTGTTATAGTAAAGTGTAATAGTAAAGTGTTACAGAAGATAAAGTTATATTATTGCTGCATTCTTACTCTTTCAGGAAGATAGTTCCAGGTTGCTCATCTAATTTTCTATTACATAGATTTCAGAATGTTCCCACAAAAAGATTTTATACTTTATGAAATTCAGAATGATCATCAGTTTGAGATTGCCAGGTGGCTGATAAAGGTGTTTGATAATCCCAGTTTTATATATGTTTATAGACATTTAATGAGACAATGCCATTAGCTTAGAATTAGTTATGATGAATTTCAAAAAATATTGACATTCATAAATATTAAAAATGTGTTTAAAAATTGAGAAAATATTTTCCTATGGGAAAAATAAACGTAAACATATTACAAACATAGCCATTTGGACTAAGGAATTTTGGCCAGAGTAAATTGAATGGGAAATTGGAAGTTACAAATGTGTTAATATTGTCTTACACACAGTAGTTTATCTTTTCATATGTCATATGTACCAGGAAGGCAACTATACTTCCTTCCAGTTGCCTACCAGAAAAAAAAAGATGTTCTTTCAATCATACATAATTGTAGACATGTTTATACCCACCAGAGATATATGAGAGTGTTCATTTACCTAAAAGAATTTTGACATTTTGTGTTATTATTGTTTTTAGGCTTTGGCAGTGAGATCCATGAGAACAGATTTTGTAGTGTAAATTAACAATTTTGATTGCATGCAAAGTTAAAAAGTGCTGTATACATTTTTAATGAATGTTTTATTTTGAAATACTTTAATATTCACAGAAAACTATCAAAGACATTACAGACTTTTCTTATACCCCACTCCCAATATTTCTCACCGTTTATATCTTATACTACCATGGTACATTTGTCATAATAAATGAATCAATATTAATACATAAATGAATATTAATATTAATTGGCTTATACAACAAATAATATTCATTATTAAAATAATATATAGATTTATAAATAATTACCAAATATTGATATATATAACTAATATAAATAACTACCATTATGCTATTATGTCATAAACCACTATTATAGTTACTACTAACTAAACTCCACACTTTATTCTAGTTTTTTAGTTTTTTTCTAATGTCTTTTCATTTTTCCAGTATCTCATCTAGAATATAACATTACATTTATTTATCAGGTCTCCTTAGACCCCTTTGAGCTGTGTAATTTCTCAAATTTAATTGTTTTTGGTGACATTGACAGTTTTGAGAAATATTGGTCAGGTATTTTGTAGAATTTTTTTTCAAGTGGTATTTGATTCATTTAAAAAAAATAGACTAGGGCTATGGGTTTCACGTAGAAGGTCAAAGATGTAAAGTGCTGTTCTCAGCACAATATATCAATGATATGTGTAATTGACTGAACTTTATCAGTGATGATACCAACACTGATCATACACGTACCTGATTAAGGCAGTGTTTACCAGATTCTTCAATGTATACTTATTTATCTTTATCTCCCATTTCCATGCTGTATTATTTGGGGGAGAATCATATTGATTTCCAATATATCCAATATTCCAAACACAAAGAAATGATAAATGTCTGAGATGATGATATGCTAATTAACCTGATCTGATCACTATACATTACATGTATCAAAATTACAATGTACCCCAGAAATATGTACAATTATGTGTAAACTTAAAACAAAATAAAGAAATAAGTCTATGCCATACTTAAGGGGTGGCAGTTGTATTCCACCTCCTTGAGGGGATGTATCTATACGAAGTGTTCGGAATTTATAAGAAAAATTTGTATTTTCTTCTCCAGGGATTGAGTTATTGAATCACTTATTAAATCACTTATATCACTTCTTTAAAATTACCCAGTCTCAAGTATTCTTTATAGCATGTGAAATCAACCAAATGCACCAATTGTTTTGATTTTTCAGAATTTCCTTACTTTCTGGTGTGAGAAGATGCACCTAGCCTTTTCTTGTGTATTCCCTAACTCAGACATAAAATTAACCATTTTTTCCAAGAAGTCCTGGTTGCTTTAGTGGAAAATGGTGCATGATGGGGTGCCCTTTATATGTGACCTGCCCCTTCTCTCTAGCTGCCTGTAAGATTTTTTATCTCTCATTGACTTTGGGGAATGTGATAACTATACATGTTGGGAAGGATTGTCTTGTACAGCAACTTGCGGGATTTCTCCGAATGTCCTGAATTTGCATGTTGACCTCTCTAGTGAGGGTGGGAAAATTTCTATGGACAATATCTTCAACTACGTTTTTGAAGTTGCTTGCTCTCTGTCCATCTCTTTTAGGAATGCCAATTAATCATGATTTGTGTCTCAGCACAATCCCATATTTCTGAGAGGTTTTGTTCATTTTTAAAATTCTTTTTTCTTTATTTTTGTCTGCCCACACTGATTTGAAAAAGTGGTCTTTGAGCTCTGTGGTTCTTCTTCAGCTTGGTCTATTCAGTTATAAATGGTTCCAGTTGCACTTTGAAATTCCTATAGTGAAATTTTCATTTCTAAAGTTCTGTTTGGTTCTTCTTAAAATGGCTATATTACCTTTCACCTTTTGAACTGTTTTACTGTCTTCCTCGAATTCGATTTCAACCTTTTCCTGTAACTCAAAAAGCTTCCTTGTCATTCTAATTTTGAATTCTACCTGTCATTTCAACCATTTCAGTATGATTAAGAACCATTGCCAGGGAGCTAGTGTGGTTGCATGGACATTAGAAAACACTCTGGTTTTTAGAGTTGCCAGTGTCCTAGCACTAGTTCTTTGTCATCTGCGTGGGGTTATGTTCATTTAATCTTTGAAGTTGCTGGCTTGGATGGGACTTTTTCTTTTATATTCTTTGATATCCTTGAGGATTCAACTATGGTATAAGTTGGGTTTAGTCAATTGGCTTTGTTTCTGGATACTATTATGGGCCACGGCTCAGCTCAGCACTCCTGGCCTGCATACTCTAACCCTGACAGGCTGGGACCTGGCCTGCTTGTTTATTCTCTGGCCACTTGAGGTTAGGCACCTGCTTCACTGGAGGGGCTGACATGTTCCCAATTGTTCCCACTGGCAAGAGCACTCTAACAGGGACTGCCAGCAGAAGCACTCTGGTGAGGTGGCAGAGGTGGCAGTGAGCTTACATGCATATGCATGCTTGAAAGGAGGGGCAAGGAGGTTGTTGCAGGCAAATGCACACTGCCAGGGGAAGCTGTGGGCAGGTGTGTGCTGGTGGGGGAAGACTGCAAGTGGGTATGCACTTGCAGGGGTCTGTCTATAAAAGTAATCCCATGAGTAGGCAGGCTCTGCCAGGAAAAGAGTTATGGCAGTAGCTGCTGGCAAGAGGAGGCTGTGCTATAAACAGGTTCAGCCAGGGTGGGACCCTGGGAGAAGCTGTCGGTCAAGGGACTGCTCACATCAGACTGGCCTCATCCCATGGCCAAGATAGCACTGCTCTGTCCAGGTCTAGCAGCTAACAAAGGTTGAAACTGCCTAGAGGAGTATGGTGAGACCAGGGGGATGGGTACCCATGGCCATGCAGTGCCAAAACTTCTTGTCTCTGCAATGGCTGGAGTTCTCTCTGACAACTCTCCAGGCAGTTCTCCCTGCTATATTAGAAGTCCAATGTAGGTCATGGGGTCTCCAACAGTCAGGATCCCAGAGGTCCATGGTGAGAGTGGGCCACTTCACACCTATAAAACTTACCCCTTCCGTAGGAGCTGTTTGGGGCCAGCAACAAATCCTGGTGCTCGGCAA
Source organism: Papio anubis (assembly GCF_008728515.1). Lineage (NCBI taxonomy): Eukaryota > Metazoa > Chordata > Mammalia > Primates > Cercopithecidae > Papio > Papio anubis. The sequence goes on from NC_044981.1 coordinate 122,127,110, forward strand.
CCCCCGGCATGGTTCGCGCTTCCTCCTCTTTCAGCCCCAGGGGCTGTGTCCTTCCTCTGTAAACTCTCAATGCCTTCTTTCCAAAGAACTGTTCAGAGTGTGCTGGTCTACTCAATGGTCTAGTCTCTCTTGGTGCAAGAAGCTCTTCCTGGTTGCATGTAGTTGGCCATCTTGTCTCTGCCTTCTCATCACTGTTTTGTAATTTTCCTTGTAAGGAGTTTTTACCTCTTTGGTTAAATTTATTCTTACATATTTTAAAACATATTTTAGCTATTTTAAATGAAATTGCTTTCTTGAAGTCCTTCTCAGCTAGTTCATATTGGTGTATAGAAACACTACTAATATATATAAGATTATATCATCTGCAAAATGGAACAGTTGACTTCCTCCTTTCCAATTTTAATGTACTTTTATTTATTTCTCTCTCTCTCTCTCTCTCTCTCTCTCTCTCTCTCTCTCATTTATTTATTTATTTTGAGACGTGATCTTGCTCTGCCACCCAGGCTGGAATGCAGTGCACAATCTGAAATCTCTGCCTCCCTGGCTCAAGCGATCCTCCCACCACAGCCTCCCTAGTAGTTGGGACCACAGGTGTGTACCACCATACCCAGCTAATTTTTTAATTTTTGTAGAGACAGGTTTTCGTCATGTTGCCCAAACTGGTCTTGAACTCCTGAGCTCAAGCCATCCATCCACATTGACCTTCCAAAATGTTGGGATTACAAGAATGTGCCACACCCCTGGCCTCTTTCTTTCTCTTGTCTGATTGCTCTGGCTAGAAATTCCAAAACTATGTTGAATAGAAGTAGTATAAGTGGGCCTCCTAGTCTTGTTCTAATTCATACAGGAAAGGCTTTCAGCTTTTCCCCATTCAGTTTGATGTTTGCTATGGGTATGCTATATATGGCTTTTATTATATTGAGATATCTTCCTTTAATCTAGTTTTTTGAGAGTTTTTATCATGAAAAAATGTTGAATTTTATCAAATGATTTTTCTGCATATATTAAGATGGTCATGAGATTTTTTCCCCTTCATTTTGTTGATGTTATATATCATGTTGATTGATTTACATATGTTGAACTACTTTGCATCTCTGGAATAAATCCCTCTTGATCATGCATGGTACATTATCTTTTTATTGTGCTCTTGCATTCAGTTTGCTAGCATTTTGTGGAGAATTTTTTATTCTATGTTCTCAGGGATACTAGCCTGTTGGTTTTTTTTTTGTTTGTTTGTTTGTTTTTTTGTTTGTTTGTTTGTTTTAAATTGTGTCTTTGACTGGTTTTGGTATTATGATAATATTTGCCTCTAGAATAAATTAGGAAGAATTCCCTCTTCTTCAATTTTTTTTTAATAGCTGGAAATTTGGTGTTAGTTTCTGAAGTCTGGTAGAATCTGGCAATGAAGCCATCCAGTTCCATAATTTTCTTTGCTAAGAGATTTTTTGAAATTAACACTTCAATATCATTACTCATTATTGGTCTATTTAGTTTTTTTTATTTCTTCCTGATTCAATATTGGCCGATTGAATATGTTCATTAATGTATCCACTTGGTTTAAGTTTTCCAGTTTGTTACTGTATAGTTGTTTATATATTGTCTGATCATATTTTGTATTTCTGTGTTATTAGTTGTAATGTCTCTTTTTTCATTTCTGAGTTTATTTCAGTCTTACGTATTTTCTTCTTGGATAGTCTAGCTAGAAGTTTATTGATTTTGTTTATCTTTTCAAAATATCAACTTTTTTGTTTAATTAAGTCTTTGTATGTTTTTAGACTCTGTTTCATTTAGTTTGGATCTGAACTTCATTATTTCTGTCCTACTAATTTTGTTTTTGATTTGTTCTTCCTTTGGAGTTTATTGGGTTGCATCATAGATTGTTTATTTGGAATCTTTCTACTTTTTTGATGTCGGCATTTATTGCTAGAAACTTACCTGTTAGCACTGCTTTTGCTGTATCCCATAGATTTGGGTATGTTGTATTTTGATTTTCATTTGTTTCAAGAAAAAATTTTATTTCCTTTATAATCTCTTCTTTAACTCAGTGGTTATTCAGGAACATTACTGTTTAATTTCCATGCATTTGTTAATTTTCCCAAGTTCCCCTTGTTATTGATTTCTAATTTTATTTCGTTGTGGTCTGAGAAGATACTTGATATATTTCAATTGTTAAAAATCCTTTGAAAATGTTCCATGTGAATACTATGCAGCCATAAAAGGATGAGTTTGTGTCCTTTGTAGGGACATGGATGCAGCTGGAAATCATCATTCTCAGCAAACTATCGCAAGAACAGAAAACCAAACACCGCATGTTCTCACTCATAGGTGGGAACTGAACAGTGAGATCACTAGGACTCGGGAAGGGGAACATCGCACACCGGGGCCTATCACGGGGAGGGGGAGGCGGGAGGGATTGCATTGGAGTTATACCTGATGTAAATGACGAGTTGATGGGTGCTGATGAGTTGATGGGTGCAGCACACCAACATGGCACAAGTATACATATGTAACAAACCTGCACGTTATGCACATGTACCCTAGAACTTAAAGTATAATAATAATAAAAAAAAAGAAAGGCAGTAAAAGAATAAGATGCAAAACAAGCTACTTTTAAACCATCGTTTTCAGGGCCTTTAAAAAAAATAACTATAAGGTCTTTAGTGGTGTTTTTAGTTGAAGTAATTTAGAGGTGATTAGGTATTGTTATTTTTGATTCAGTTCTTTAGAACAAAAACTTACAGAAATAGAAAGCTTTGCCATTTCTTTTCCCCACAACTTTAAAAAGTAAACTGTGAGTTTTGGGTCACAAAAACCTTTCTTTTTTAGTCTCCTTTTTGTGCAAATTCATCCACCATCAAATTACATTGTACTCCTTCCTCCTCTGACTACCTGTGGAAGAATGTTTATATAAATAAATTCAAAGTCCTTTAAAAAAAAAAAAAAGAAAATGTTCCATGTGCTGATGAGAAGAATGTGTATTCTGTAGCTGCTGGGTGACATGTGTACATGTCTGTTAGTCCCACTTAATCTAATGTTTGGTTAATTTTTTATCTAGATAATGCATCTAATGCAGAAAGCAGGGTGCTGAAGTCCCCAAATATTATTGTATTGGAGTCTATCTCTCCCTTTAGATCTAATAATATTTGCTTTATTTATTTGGGTGCTCCAGCATTAGGTACATATATGTTTAGACTTTTTATGACCTCTTCCTGAATTGATCCCTTTATCATTAGATAATGTTCTTCCTTGTCTCTTTTTACTGTTTTTGACTTAAAGTCTGTTTTATCTGATATAAATACAGCTCTTTCTCTTCACTTTTGGTTTCCATTTTCATGTAATGTCTTTTTCCCTTCCTTTATTTTCAATCTATACATTTCCTTACAGTTGAAATGAGTTTTTGCGGGCAGCATATAATTGGGTCATTTAAAAAATTCAGTCAACTAGACTATATATTTTATGTGGAAAATTTAAATTATTTACATCCAAGATTATTATTGATTATGTGAGTCTTTAGAGCTGTCATTTTATTAATTTCTGATTGTTTTCTATATACTATGTTCCTGTCTTTCTCTTACTGCTTACCATTGTGGTTTGGTAGTATTTTTGTAATGGTAATATTTTCAGTCGTTTTTATTCCTTATTCGTGTGTTTATTGTACCAGTGAGTTTTATATTTTAATGCATTTTCATAATGGTAGATATTATTCCTTCATTTCCAGTCAGAAGTAAGACTCCCTTAAACATTTTGTTTTTGTTTTTGTTTTTGTTTTTGAGACAGAGTTTTGCTCTTGCTGCCCAGGCTGGAGTGCAGTGGTGTGACCTTGGCTCACCGCAACCTCCACCTCCCGGGTTCAAACAATTCTCCTGCCTCAGCCTCCTGAGTAGCTGGGATTACGCACATGTGCCACCACGCAGGTTAATTTTGTATTTTTAGTAGAGAGGGGGTTTCCCCATGTTGGTCAGGCTGGTCTCGAGCTCTCAATGTCAGGTAATCCACCCACCTCGGCCTCCCAAAATGCTGGGATTACAGGTGTGAGCCACCATGCCCATCTCCCTTAAACATTTATTGTAGCACCAGTCTACTGGTGATGAAGTACCTCAGCTTTTGATTGTGTGGGAAAAACTTTATTTCTCCTTCATTTATGAAGGATAACCTTGCTGGATGTAGTTTTGGCTGGCAGAGGTCAGCACTTTGAATATATCATCCCATTTTAACCTAACCTCTGAGGTTTATTCCCAGAAATCTGCTCTTAATCTGATGGGGTTCCCTTGTAACTGACTAGTGTTTCTCGCTTGCTGTTTTTCGAATTCTCTCCTTACATACGCGGTAATCTCAAGGCTCAGGAAAGTTGTGTGCTGGGTGTGAGAAGTTTCATCTTCATATGCCTGACCTCACACCACTGCCAATGGACTCTGAAAACAGTCCACCTCGGCTTTATATGTCCTGAGCAGAACTTAGATCACTGATCTTAAGCAATAAAGAATATTCTTTCCTAAAAGGAATGGGGACACAGTGCAAGTTACTCTGAACACCTCATTCTTTTTTTTTTTTTTTTTTTTTTTTCACCCAGTGGCCTATAATGTTGTTTTAACCAATTTTTAAAATTTATTATACTTTCAGTTCTGAGATACATGTGAACAACTTGCAGGTTTGTTACATAGGTATACATATGCCATGGTGGTTTGCTGCTCCCATCAATCCATCATCTAGGTTTTAAGCCCCTCATGCATTAGGAATTTGTCCTAATGCTATCCCTCCCCTTCCTCGCAAACCCCCAACAGGCCCTAGTGTGTGATGCTCCCCTCCCCGTGTCCATGTGTTCTCATTGTTCAACTCCCTTTAATGAGTGAGAAAATTCAGTGTTTGGTTTTCTGTTCCTGTGAACACCTCATTCTTATTTCAGGATATTGCATTCTCAGCCCGTTCTGTGGTTTTTCTAAGAACTGCAAGAGGGAGAGGGAAGATCTGGGTTGGCCAGAGTCATTCAGACGCCTGCCTTCCTACATGTACCAATTATTTATTTTTTTCTTGAATGTCCATATTGAATAGGAGTGGTGAGATGACATACGGCCTGGTTCCTGATTTTAGAGGAAAAGTGTTCAGTGTCTTATTAAGTGTGATGTTGCCAGTAGGTGTTTTTCATATAAACCTTTAGAAATTTTCTTTGATGCTTGGGTTTTTTGAATTTTTTTTCATGAAGAGTTGTTGAACTTTATAAAATACTTTTCTGCATATTTTAATATGATCTTTTCTCTGCTAGTATGAGAAATTATGATTATTGATTTACAAATGTTGAACCAGACTTCCTCACATTCCGGAATCCTGATGTATTATATTTTTATATTTTGCTGAATTGAATCTGCTAATATGTTATAAAGAATTTTTGTGTCTATGTTCATGAGAAATATTGGTCTATAGCTTTGGTAATTTCTTGGATAAATTTGGTGATAGGGTAACCCCGTTCTTTCAGATAAAAAGTGTTCTTTCCTCCATTATTTTCTGAAACATACTGTGTAAAAATGACATTATTTCTTCCATACATATTTGGTATAGCTCACTGGTAAAACCACTTGGGCACTTTAACTTACATTCTCTGATAAGTTCAAAGAAAAGCATTTATTTTTAGTTTTTTTCTAGCCTGTGTATGTTGCAAGGAAAAGAACAATGACTTCCAGTCCTTCAGTACTTTTATAGGTCAAAGATGAATCCATAAGCCTGTTTTTCTGTTTTGGCCATTTAAATAGTTTTTTTAATTTTCATGTTCACATGTTCTTAGCCCATTCTTATAATATTTTTATATTCTTAGCAGATATGTTTATGGAGTATTTATGGTATACTAAAATTTGACTTGTTGTTTGTACCTTGAAGTAGCTATCCTTATCTATAATACTATTTGTAATTATGCTTCATTTTATATTTAAATATTTATAATAATTATATTATGTTATAATTTACATATAATAAAATTCCCTTAGTGTAGGTGTATAGTTATATGAATTTGGATAATTATACATGGAAAGTAGATATACCCTCCCCCAAAAGTAAGGTATAGAAAACTCCAATCATCCTAAACAATTCCTCTGATGCATTAGAGCTGATTCTTTCCTCTGGTTTTCTTACCTAGATAGCTACTTATTGGTTTTTTGTCACTAGAATTTTACCTTTTCTGTAAAGCCAAATAAATGGATCATTCAGACAAGTAGTCATTTGTGTTTGACTTCTTTCACTTAGCCTAATGTTCTTGAGATTTATTCTTTTCTCTCATCATCCTTACCCAATCCATCAACAAATCTTATTGGCGCTACCCCCTAAACTATTTATTATCTGTCTACTTCTCTTATAATTCATTTCCAGCAGCCTAGTCTTCCTGGAAAACTGTGTAGCTTCCTAACTGATATCTGTGTGTCAAATTTGATTCTGTTCAGTCATACTTCTATTATTTATCTCTACTGAAGCCTAAGCTTCAATCCTCCATGTAACAGCCAAATAATTTCTCTTTGGAGGTTAATAAGATTATGCTGATCTCCCTACTTAAAACCATTCAGTTTCTAGATTACTTGGGAGTAAGACTGAAATAACCGATCGTATGGCTTCTGTTGACTTCTCCAAACATGTGTCATACCATGTGCACTTAAATTCCAGCCGTGTTGTCAATCCACACTTTTGACTAACACCAAGCTCTTTTATTATTCCCTCTGCCATTTGAATGGCTTACTCTTATCCCCAAGTCTCAATTGTTCTTCTGCAGATAGTCTGTTTCTGGTTATCCTGAATAAAACAGCATTAGCCAGCCCTGTTATGTTTTACCACTATATCTTGATAATTCTTGTAAAGCACTATTGCAGTCTGTAAGTAATTTGTTCACTTATTGGTGTATATTTTTATTTTACCACCTCTAAATACAATGTAAATTCTATACAAGCATGTTGGATCCTCGGTTGCTTGTAGATTCGTTCATAATAGACACTCTTGACAGCTAAAATACACCCTAGTATTGATTCCCTCAAGTATCCCACTCCCTTATAGAATACGGCTAGCCTGTGTAGCTAAGAGAGAATTAGACTGTATTTTGGACAAAAATACATGGTCTGACCACAATGGAATTAAATTAGAAATCAATACCAGAAAGATCCCTGGAATATTTTCACATATTTAGAAACAAAATAACACATTTCTAAATAATGCATAGATCAAAGAGATAATCAAAGGGGGAAGCAGAAAGCAATTTAAACTGAATGTAAATGAAAATAAAACATATCAAAAGCAGTAATAAAAAGAGGCAATTTATAGTACTGAAAGCTTAAATTAGAATACAAGGAAGGTACTAAACCCTATGCTTATTATTCAACATTAACCTTAAGAAACTTGAAAAAGAAATTAAACCAAAAATAAGAAGAATAAAGAAACTAAATAGAGCAGAAATCAATTATATGGACAAGAGGAAAACAATGGAGAAAATGAATAAAACCAAAGATAGCTCTTTGAGATCATTACAGTTTACAACATCCCAGTCAGGTGAATCAGGAAAAAATTGACGGCTCAAATTATCCACGGCAAAAATAAGAGAAGTGACATCATTACAGATTCTACAAATAGTAAAAAGTTAAAAGCAGACCATCCTGAACAATTTTCTGTCAATAAATATAAAAATGTGAATTAAATGAGCAAATTTCTTAATAGAAACAACCATTAAAGCAATTTCAATAAGAAATAGATATTCTGTTCATATCCTTTGCCCACTTTTTGATGGGGTTGTTTGTTTTTTTCTTGTAAATTTGTTGGAGTTCTTTGTAGGTTCTGGATATTAGCCCTTTGTCAGATGAGTAGATTGCAAAAATTTTCTCCCATTCTGTAGGTTGCCTGTTCACTCTGATGGTAGTTTCTTTTGCTGTGCAGAAGCTCTTTAGTTTAATTAGATCCCATTTGTCAATTTTAGCTTTTGCTGCCGTTGCTTTTGGTGTTTTAGACATGAAGTCTTTGCCCATGCCTATGTCCTGAATGGTACTATTTCTCAAAAGAGGACATTCATACAGCCAACAGACATATGAAAAAATGCTCATCATCACTGGCCATCAGAGAAATGCAAATCAAAACCACAATGAGATACCATCTCACACCAGTTAGAATGGCGATCATTCAAAAGTCAGGAAACAACAGGTGCTGGAGAGGATGTGGAGAAATAGGAACACTTTTACACTGTTGGTGGGATTGTAAACTAGTTCAACCATTATGGAAAACAGTATGGCGATTCCTCAAGGATCTAGAACTAGATGTACCATATGACCCAGCCATCCCATTACTGGGGATATACCCAAAGGATTATAAATTATGCTGCTATAAAGACACATGCACACGTATGTTTATTGCAGCACTATTCACAATAGCAAAGACTTGGAATCAACCCAAATGTCCATCAGTGACAGATTGGATTAAGAAAATGTGGCACATATACACCATGGAATACTATGCAGCCATAAAAAAGGATGAGTTTGCGTCCTTTGTAGGGACATGGATGCAGCTGGAAACCATCATTCTTAGCAAACTATCACAAGAACAGAAAACCAAACACCGCATGTTCTCACTCATAGGTGGGAACTGAACACACCGGGGCCTATCATGGGGAGGGGGGAGGGGGGAGGGATTGCATTGGGAGTTATACCTGATGTAAATGACGAGTTGATGGGTGCAGCAGACTAACATGGCACAAGTATACATATGTAACAAACCTGCATGTTATGCACATGTACCCTACAACTTAAAGTATAATAATAATAAATAAATTTAAAAAATAATAATAATAAAAAAAAAAAAAAAAGAAATAGATATTCTGAATAGTTAATATCTATTCAGTAGTTTACTTTGTACTTTAACATGCTCAATACAACACCCAGTATTTGACAGTTTTACAAGTAAATTCAATCAATCATTAAAAGAACAATAATATCAATCCTAATTAAATTCTTCTGGAAATTTGAAGAGAAGGAAGTACTTCTAACCATATTCTGGTGCTAAAAGCAGGAAGTCATATTACAAGAAAAGAAAACTACAGACCAATATCTGGCATGAACATAGATGTAAATATTCTAAACTAAAGGCTAACAAATTAAATTAACAATAATATAAAGGATAATACATTGTGATCAAGTGGAGAAAAGTTGGTATAATAGTCAAAAAGCAATCAATAATTCCACATATTAACAAACTATTATAAAACCAAAACATGACAATCTCAAAAAAGAAGAAAAAGCATGTTGCAGAATCTAATATCAGCTCCTATGAAAACTCTCAGGAAATTAGAGAAAGAATAGGAATCTGTCATCCTGATAAAGAGCAGTCATGAACAATGATTGTAAATGACTGAACGCTCTTATCTTAAGATCAGAAACAGAAAAGCATGTCTGATTTCACTGTTTCTTTTCAAGATTGAACTCAAAGTTTTAGCCAGTACAATAAGACAAGACAAAAAAATAAAATTCATCCAGATTGTAAGAGAAGGAAGAAATAATCCTTATTTGCTGACTACATGTTTACATATATGTGTATATATATGTGTATATATATGCACATATGTGTATACATATGTGTGCATATATGTATATATGCATATGCATATATGTGTGCATATACGTATATATGCATATACATATATGTGTATATGTGTGCATGTATGTGTATACATATATGTGCATACATATATGTGTATATATGTGTATACATATGTGTGTATATCTGCGTATACATATATGTGTATACATATGTGTGTATATATGCATATACATATATGTGTATACATATGTGTGTGTGTGTGTGTATATATATATAAAGAGAGAAAAAAATGCAACGACACCTACCAAACTAAATAATAAGGAAGTTTGGCAAGGTTGTAGGACATAAAAAAGGACAATTTAAAAATGAAATATAAAAATGATACTACTAGACAGCATAAAATGTTAAATAGGGGTATATCCTACATGCTACTGAAAACCTTAAATCATCGCTGTTAGAATTTAAAGGAGCATTGGTTAGAAGTCTCAATATTGTTAAGATGACTGTTCTCTCTAAATTGATTTTTATATATTTTATGACATATAAAAGGCAATACTAATTAAAATCCCAGCAAAGTAAGGACTAAACTGTTAACTATTGATACGACATGATGAATCTAAAGATAATTAGAGTGTAAGGAGCTGGGAAAAAAAAAAAAAAACATAGTATATGATTCCATTTACATAAGATTCCAGAAAATACAAGCTCATTGATAGTGACATAAAGAAAATCAGTAATAACCTTGAAATAGGAGTGTATAAATAAGAACTAGTGGGCCGGGAGCGGAGTCTCAAGCCTGTAATCCCAGCACTTTGGGAGGCCAAGACGGGCAGATCACGAGGTCAGGAGATCGAGACCATCCTGGCTAACAGGGTGAAACCCCGTCTCTACTAAAAAATACAAAAAAAAAAACCTAGCTGGGCGAGGTGGCGGGCACCTGTAGTCCCAGCTACTCAGGAGGCTGAGGCAGGAGAATGGCGTAAACCCGGGAGGCGGAGCTTGCAGTGAGCTGAGATCCTGACACTGCACTCCAGCCTGGGCTACAGAGCGAGACTCCGTCTCAAAAAAAAAAAAAAAATTAGTGAGAGGGTTACAATGAGATTGGAGAAACTTTTAGAGGTTATGGAAACATACTGTCTTATTTGAGATGATGTTTTCATAGATGTACACATATGTCAAAACCTTTTCACGTGTACTTTCAAAATATGTTCAGTATACTCTACATTAAATATATGATGAGTTGTTTAAAAAATATCATTAAAAGTAAATATTCCTCTTTACCATTTTTCTCAAACAATATCTTCCCAAAGGTAACCATAGTTAATTGTTTGAGTCATATTCTTTCATATATTTTAATGAATTTACATACATATTTTTGTATATGTATATATTTTACATAAATTATGTAATATTTCATATCACTTCACAACTTTAAGAAGAATTAACCACTGGAAAATATAAGTAAATTTCCATAGCTGGAAATACTTTGGAATCTTTGTATTATGAAATTTACCAAGTCAGGCACAATAAACAAACTCACACTGAGATTATTCTTCCTGAGTTTCAGAAGAACAAACATATACAAAGGAGCCTAAAGACTTGAGAGGTGTTTAGGGTGAACAGGAAAAAAGGTTACTTACCAAGGAATGAAAATCAGATGGCTGTCAAGCTGCATTAGTAGTACTGGATGCTCAAAGACAATGAAGCAATTTTGAAGCCATGTGGGATAAGTATTTTGAACATAAAATTATGAATTCATCCAAACAACTTTCAATTGTGTCCTCTTGCTTAGCACCTACCAAGTATCTGGTAACTTTAAAAAGAACACTCTTGGTAGTTGGTTAAAAGAGAAAACAGTTTGCAAGTAAGAGCAGATGTATCATGAAGCCACTGAAGCTTCATCAAAGACCTTCACTGCGTGTAAGTTTCATGCCCTGCAAATCTGGATCCATGTCTGATTGCAGCAGGTTAACCAGGAGGAATCAAATTAGGAAACAATAAATGGAGACACCTTTTTCAAGAAGGAGAAAAGAGAGGGAGAGGATGGTGGCAGCAGAGGGCCACAGAGGCAAGATTTGTTTGTAAGAGGACTGCAGTAAATATGTCGATAGAAAATGTGATCCGAGGGAGTAAAAAGGTGAAAATTTATGGAAAGTGGGAATAATATATGGGACAAAGTATCAGAGAGAGAAAAAAAGGAGCTGGTTAAAAACTAAGACTGAGGAATCTGTTTTGAACAAACATGAATTTTTTCCTCTCCCCTTAGTACTATCACTCTGGAGGAAACACAGGAAAGACTGCTGATGTTCATTTCCTTGAGGGAGTAGAATTGAGGCTGGTCATGCCCTATGGCTTCATTTTACCTAATGGAATGGGGAGAATGGCATCTGCTAATATAGAGACGTTTTTCTAAAGGCAGATTCCCCTGGTGCCTAATTTATTTGTAACATCTTCAGGAATGAACAATTGTGTTGCAGAATCAACATGGCACACATATTGTGATCAGTGCCGAAACAAACAATTCTCTAGACAGTCTATTTTTATGTCCATTGATTTTACAGATAAATAGACTGAGATGCTTCTTCACACTCCTGTCTTTCAGTTCCTCATCATTACAATCATAGCAGGAGGGGCTGCCTGAGAGTCAAAAGATTCCAGTTATTCCCACTGTGTTTCTCTGGGCCTCAGCTTTTTCCTCTAATGCACATACTGGACTAAGGTCACCCTTGTTTCTAACATGTAATTAAAATTTATATCTTGTTTTCTAATTTGTTTATTGTCTAAACAGAAAAATTGGAGTGTAGAAAAGGAAGACATAATTGTAAACTGAAGTAATCAGAACATCTTCAAGAAGATAAATGATTTAAGCTGAATTTTAAAGGATGAGTAAAATATTTATAGTAAAATCCAATACAATTTATACTGTTTTTTAAGTTAAAATTATTTTTACTAAACATAATACTTTATTCTTCCTGTCACAGCTCTATAATATATTGTAATTGTTATTTTCATTATAAAGGAAGAAAAGAAATTGAAAAAAAAGACACTGAGGTTCAGAAGAATACAGAGGTCTAGTTTGTTGCATATGTTCCATGTTCAAGTCATTGTAGCTGATGCTGGAGATTTCAATATAAATGAGATGTGGTTCATATTCTAAAGAAGCTCACTAATTAAGGCAGCATGATGAAGAGATTAGAAAATGAAAACAGTATAATACAGTACCTTAAAAGCCTATCAAAATTTGTAGATATCTTTCTTCTATTAGCCAGCTATTTCAACACAAATAAATCAAGATAAGAAAAAGATTCTTAATGTGCTCTTTGCATCACTATATTATAATGCTTTATTATTTTATTAGGACAAGTATGCATAACACCAAAAAGTGGATAATCCAAAACAAATTGAATGGATATACCTGCATCCCTAGCCAAATTATAGTATACATATTTAATTAACTAGGAATCTATAATATATCTGAAGTTATTAAGCACAGTTTATGAAGAGTCAATAAAGGCCAGTCACTCATAATACTATGAAAAAAAACTGAAAGATAATCATTTAGCTCATTATGAGGAATAATATCACAATAGAAATACTTCTTTCTTAAATAATTAAATGAAACTCTTTGTAACAAAGAAGTCATTTTGTAATTTACATGACCATCTTCTAACTAACTCATATTCTCATTTATTTACTTCTTTATAGTCTACTTCTGTATTTTAAGCATATATTATGTGTTGACTTTCATTAATTATAAATAGTTATCAATGTGTGTGCCTGTTTGTTCATACCTTATATAAAAATGTTAGAAATTGAGTTATTCCTCTACACAAATAATAAACATAAAACAATTATTTTTAAATAAATTCTAAATGATGAAAACACTGTATATTGAACTATTTTTAAAGACATACATATAGACCCTGGATCACATCGCTTTGATGCAAAAGTGTTCAGAAGCATAACACATATGCTGGTAAAGTTTACTGGATAAAATTCAACTTATTCCCAGACCCAATAGAGTTTATTCAGTGCTAATTTATATATACTCATCATTCCCATCTATGCAGTTTTGCAGTATGAGGTTTTGAGTAAATCTTTCTAGTGATGTCAGTATCATTAGTAGAAAAGTCTTATAACCATCTCAATAAAAAAAAAACAAGTGTGCATGATACAAAACTTTCTTTAGTATTTTATGATCTAACATAATTTATTTTACAAATTTTATTCTAGAGTATTAGAACCTTTTGTCAGTCAATTAAAGAGTTATCTGACTACTGAGGGTTTTCTATGAAAATACAAATTACAAGGAATGATCAGGGGATACATGGCAGAAGATCCTTATCTGTCCACGTTGTTACTATTTGCATCATACATTCTATCATCTGATGCTGGTGGTCAGTTCATGAAATATTCTTATTGTTTAATCCCAAAAGCCTTTCCAATGTGTCTAAATTTCTACTGTTCTTAGGTGTTTGGAAACATTTATTGCTCCCCAAAATGCTGATACATGAAAAACACACTTTAGATCCTTAAATCAGAATTTTCCTTTAGTCTGTTGAGAGGGGAGTAAGTGTTTCAATGTCCATTACATCCTCACCTTCCAGTTCCTCCTCACCTGAGTAAGCAAAGCAAAAGGAATACATTAGGGGAAGAGACGGGAGTAAAATTTGGCAGAATGATTTAAACTGATATTATTCATAGAAACTCAATCAATTATTGTTGTGATCAAATTAAACACACCCAGTCTGAGCTATGATCTCATAATTGAAAGTTTTAAATATTTTGAATGATGTCAATTTCCCATTATCATCTAGAATCCTAGCAGAAGGTCTAAGCAGTCTGAAGTAGCACATGTATGCTCACAAGGCACTCAGGGGGATATGAAGACAGGGATTACGTTCTTTACACCTTGTTAATCTGGATGTCCCTAGAACTTACAGGTCTGGAAAAGCCTTATCTGGAACTTAAATCTATTAGAACTAAGGCATTTCTGCTGCTCCTTAACTAGCCCAGAGCAGAGGAGTTCATTGCACTTTCCATGACTCTCAGCACTGCTCCTCAAGATAGCCAATGAACAAATAAAGCATCACTCATAATGGAGCCGGTAATAGGGTTCACTTCATATCACAGAGGAAATCAAAACTGCAATGATAAACCATCTAGAAAGTAATAAAAATGAGAACCAATTTTGAATTGGGTATCTGGGAACTGGGCTGGAGTCCTGAGCAAGAGAGACCCCTCAAAGACTGTTTGCAAATTGCAGCATCTCTTGAGGCTATAGCTATAGCCTGCCAAAATAGAACTCTAGAGCCTAGGGTCTCCCTCAAATGAAAAGAACAGACAAGCAGAAAGAAAAGTAGAAGAGCAGACAGGAGAGGACATGATTGAGGACCAAATTTCTCACTGAGACCCCTCTCTAAGAATAGTATGGCTGACAAGTGGTTAAGAAAAAACTATGAAGGCAATGCAAGAGTCTTGGAAGGGAGAGACTTGCTCCAGTACAGGGACTTTCATTCACACTGAAAAATCCATCCAAATAGGCTTCTAAAGGGCTTTTTTCCCTGCTACAAATGAAACAAATCTAGAGAAATGTTCTATGATTTCCAGCACTGCCCTGACTTACACATGTCTTACACCCCAGAGGCATGACTACCATTTGAGTTAGAGGACTTACTTATACTCCAGGTACTCTTTTGTCTGTGAGTTTTAGTCTGCATCAAATGACACTGGTGTTCACCATGTCTTAGCATATCCATTACCCAAAATTAATGCGTGTTCTCTGAGTGTGCATTCCAGTCATTTGAGAAATTTTTATAACATATATGACTGCCACACTGATTACATGAGTCAGGGGATTTTCAGCCATGTATATTAATTTTGAGAATATACCCTGGGAATTCTGATAGGATGTCCCTCCTCTCACCTCTAGGCACAGCCCCATCAGAATAACCATGTAAATCAGCATAATGATGACTGGAAATGTTCACAGGCCTGCAACTGACTCCTTCCTCCTCTAGTTGTCACTAGTTATAAGCTATGTATCTTCTGGAATGTTACTTACCTTTTAAACCTCGAGCTCCTCCAGTTATATCCACATTTGGCACTAGTTCATCATGTTAGGTGATCAGATCAGCATGTTAACTAACTGCACTGGTTTTAGTGTGGAAAGCAGTAGGTCCCGAGGAGTCAAATAAGACAAGAGGTCCTTGGTTATTTGGAAGGAAGAAACTGGAACACAAAAAGGAGAGAGGAGATAGTATCAAAGCAGAATTTGCTACTTTATAATTTGGCCTAGAACTAGCCCTTAGAAAAACTGGTGGCTTAGACCACTTAACGGCGCTATCAGACTGTAACCCTATTTCCTAAATATAATACTTTGAGCTCACCTAAATATATGGAGTTTTGTGATGAGTGCACAGGAAAAGATGACTCAGAAAACTGGTTAAGATTGCCCTTCTCTTTGTTATGCTTCCTGTTTTCCTTACAATTGATGTATTTTTGGCAGAGAGTCTTGTTATAAATTGTCTTGGGCAGTAGTTGCATGATACTGTATTAAGTTGCTAAAAGGAGAATTCTGAGTTAGGGAATGACTAAGCAGTGTTTTCATCCTGAATAATGATAGACCTACTAGACAGTTGTAACTGGATTTTCCATTTCTTTCCTGACAGCAGCATTGGGCTAAGGGGTTGGAAGTCCTTTAAATAGACAGATGCATAAACCATAAATGCTTTAGTCTTGCTTATTTTCTTTCCAGTAATCTCTAGAAAAAGGTACCATCTTTGGTCAGCTAATTGTTTTTATAGAAAACCTTAGCAGTAGAATTTTTTTAGTATTGAATTTTATCTACTTTCTTTTTCACCTTTTTCTTTTCCAAAATGTAAAGATTTTGGTTATGAATAGTAAGGGATATATCTAATTTGCTGTTTTGAAATCTTGCTCTATTTAAGATGAGTAGCTTTCTCAAAAGAGAAACACACTGTGTCTCAGTTTGAAATATAATATTATCATTGTCAAGAAAGAGACTTCAAAATGAGTTCATATCACATAGCAAAGTGAATTTTAAGACAATAGAAAATCTCTTTGCTTCTCTCAGGTAAATTAAGTGCTTCTATCTATTGATCTGAGATCTAAAGTGCCCGTTGCCATCCTACCCAAGTACCAAGAAAATACATTTGCAGTAAGTCTATGAGCTTAATAAAAATGTGTGATTATTACAGTGTAAAATTACTTCACTTTGTATTACTACTTTGTCTATGTGAATCTTATCTGCTTATAAATTTATATTTGCTAATTAAACTAAATATATCCATAAAATATTTTTTTTCCACAATATTCTTGTCTGTTTCTATTAACAGCTTAAAATGTTTTAAGGATATTTCATCAAATTCTGCATGCTTCAGGAAAGTATTTTCAGAATTTGTCATAGAGGACTGAATGACAACTCAAAGACAAATGAAGTTTTACTTCATAGAATTAAATCAAATTACGGACTTTCAGATTGTTGTGGACTGAGTGGAATTTGAAATATGATGTTAAAAATCTTTAATTATTTACCTTTCTTTTCTTTTTTTTCTTTTTTTTTTTTTTTTTTTTTGAGACGGAGTCTCGCTCTGTCACCCAGGCTGGAGTGCATTGGCCGGATCTCAGCTCACTGCAAGCTCCACCTCCCGGGTTTACGCCATTCTCCTGCCTCAGCCTCCCGAGTAGCTGGGACTACAGGCGCCCGCCACCTCGCCCGGCTAAGTTTTCGTATTTTTTAGTAGAGACGGGGTTTCACCGTGTCAGCCAGGATGGTCTCGATCTCCTGACCTCTTGATCCGCCCGTCTCGGCCTCCCAAAGTGCTGGGATTACAGGCTTGAGCCACCGCGCCCGGCCACCTTTCTTTTCAACATATATTTTATTAGTTTCCAAAAGTGACGGTATGGTATTTCAAATACCTCTTTGAACCACAATAAAATATTTTATAATACATTCTTCACCAAGGTTGATGACCTCAGTTGTGGCAGCATTTTATGTCTTATTGATACTAATTGAAAATGATGTTTATTTATAATAATATGGTTTGTTTAGTGCTTATTTCTGACACTTAATCAATTTTTTCTACCATCTATATAAAATTTCCAAGTTGGAAAGTAAAAAAAGACTAATATCTCTTATGTAATTTGGTCTTGTTGAGTTTCTGTTAATGGGGTTAATCTTGAACGTTGGAGAACTTGTTTTCTTTGAAAGAAAGTCAATTCAAATCAACTCAATTATTTTTTCACAAAATTTAAACACAAAACATGACAAAACAAACTAATAAACACAATCTCTCCACATATTGATTCTTAAGTAGTAAGATTTTGACCTCGTTTCAAATCTCAGGTCTGACAGTAACTAAAGTGTTTTAACTTTGAAAAGTAATTTAATCCTCTTTTGAGCTTTCATTTCTTCATCTGTAAAATAGATGCAATAATTTTATCTACATTTAGGATCAGTGTGAGTATTAATTGTGAAGTCGAATATGTGACAGAGACTATGGTTTTATCAAATCCATTCCCCTTTCCTCTGAGTGAGAGATAGACCCACATAAATATAGTCATCTGATCTTTGACAAAGCAATAAAAGCAATACAATAGAAAAAAATAGCCTTTTCAACAAATACTGGAATAATTGAACATCCACATGCAAAAATGAATGTAGACACAGACCTTACACCCTTCACAAAAATTAACTCAAAAGAGAGCATACACTTAAATGTGAAATGCATTGTTATAAAATTCCTGGAAGATATATAGGAGAAAACTTAGATGACCTTGGACATCATAATAACTTTTTAGAACACCAAAGCCATGATCCACAAAATAAATTATTGATAAGCTGGACTTTATGAAAACCAAAACTTCTCTTCTGCAAAATACAATGTTAAAAGAATGAGAGGACAAATCACAGACTGAGAAAAATATTTGCAAAAGACACATCTGATAAAGGACTGTTACCCAAAAAACAAAATACTCTTAAAACTCAACAATAAGAAAATGAACCACTCAATTAAAAAATGGGCAAAAAACAGACATCTCACCAAACAAGATATACAGATGGTAAGTAAGGATAAGAAAAGATTTAAACTGCATTATCACTACATAATTGCAAATTAAACAACAGTAAGATATACTCTATACTTACTAGAATAGCTAAAATTCAAAATGCTGACAACATCTTTACTCTGTATATGTGGGCTTCTTTTCCCAGCCACCTTTGCAGGGGTCAGCAACGTGTAAATGCAGGTGATTATGGCTCTCCCCATACTGGACTTTAATATTCTCTTGAATGGTCCAAGAGACCATTTCATTTCATTTCATTTGCTGAATGAAAAAGACTTTTAGGACCTAAATGACAGAAAGCCCTCAGATAGAATTTGCCTGGGTTCCTGAATGACCTTGTGGGAAATCATATGCTGAATTGGAGCATCAACATTAGACTTTGTGTAAAGAAGATATAAGCTTTTATTTGAAAGCCAATGAACTTTGGAGATTGTTTAGCACTGCCAATAACTACTAGCATTGCTAACTTTTACTTATATAGAATATAAGCTCCCAAATAGACTGTGAGTTCCATGAAATCAGTGATTTATTCCATTCATTGTTTTCACCATCCTGTGAGTGAGCACAGTGCCTAGCACATAGTAAGGTATTTAAAATATGAATAAAAATATAAACAATTGAAAAAATACAAACTGGCCTGGATATATGCATTATAAATTACACCTGCTTTAGTTATGTTATTTTATCATGCAGACAATATTTATCATTGAAGAATTTATTTTCCTTTAGTTTTCACCATTGTTCTTATATAGCCTCTTATTCTTCTTGAAGATAATCACAGCTTCTATCTTGCAGATCTTCTGGTCTCTAGCTCCCACCCGTAGAGAATTCAATTTTAGTTTTTTGTGGAACATGGCTATTTTGACAAAGTGAGATTATACTCTAAGACTGTTAATTTTAATGAATTAAATTTTCAAATGAATTGTCATTCAAACTCGTTAGCATTTATAAAGTTCTTAGGACCACCCCTGACACATAAGAAGTGTGATATGGTTTGGCTCTGTGTCCTTACCCAAATCCCATCTCAATTGCAATCCCCACTTGTCAGGGGAGGTGCCTGGTGGGAGGTGATTGGAACAAGAGAGTGGACTTCCCTCTTGCTGTTCTCATGACAGTGAGTGAGTTCTCATGAGATCTGGT
Organism: Papio anubis; assembly: GCF_008728515.1. Lineage (NCBI taxonomy): Eukaryota > Metazoa > Chordata > Mammalia > Primates > Cercopithecidae > Papio > Papio anubis. The sequence goes on from NC_044981.1 coordinate 122,146,883, forward strand.
TGTTTGAAAGTATGTAGCACTTCCCTCTTCACTCCCTCTCTCTCATGCTCCACCATGGTAAGACATGCTTGCTTCCCCTTCACCTTGCTCCATGATTGTAAATTTCCTGAGGCTTACCAGTCATGCTTTCTGTAAAGCCTGCAGAACTGTGAGTCAACTAAATCTCTTTTCTTCATAAATCACCCACTCTCAGGTAGTTCTTTATAGCAGTGTGAAAACACACTAATACAGAACACTGGTACCACGAGAGTGGGGCACTGCTATGAGGATACCTGAATATGTGGAAGCAATTTTGGAACTGGGTAAGGGGCAGAGGTTGGAACAGTTGGGGGACTTAGAAGAAGACAGGAAGATGTAGGAAAGTTTAGAACTTTCTAGAGACTTGTTGAATGGTTTTGACCAAAATGCTGATAGTGATATGGACAATGAAATGCAGACTGAGGTGGTCTCAGATGGAGATGAGGAACTCATTGGGAACTCTTACTACACTTTAGCAGAGATTGGTGGTATTTTGACCCTGCCTTAGAGATTAGTGGAACTTTGAACTTGAAAGATGATTTATGGTATATGGCAGAAAAAAATGTCTAAGCAGCAAAGCATTCAAGAGGTGACCTGGATTATTCTGAAAGTGTTCAGTTTTATGCATTCAAAAAGACACTGTTTGACAATGGAACTTATATTTAAAAAGGAAGCAGATCATAAAAAATTGGAAAATTTGCAGCCTGACCATGTGGCAGAAAACAAAAATCCACTTTCTGGGGAGAAATTCAAGCTGCTGCAGAAATTTGCATAAGCAAAGAGAAGCCAAATGTTAATCTCTAAGACAATGGTGAAAATGTCTCTGGGGCATGTCAGAGACTTTCTTGGAAGCCCTTTGCATCACAAACCCAAAGGCCTAGGAGGCAAAAATGGTTTTATGGGCCAAGCCTAGGGCACTGCTGCTCTGTGTAACCTTGGGACACAGCACCCTGAGTCCTAGCCACTCTAGCTATAACCCTGGCTAAAACAGGCTGGAGTACAGCTTGGCCATAGCTTCAGAGGGTGCAAGGAAGCTTTGGCAGGTTCCATGTGTTGTTGAGCCTGTGAGTGTGTGGAAGGCAGGAACTGAGGTTTGGGAACCTTTGCCTAGATTTCAGAGGATGTATGGAAACACCTGGATGTACAGGCAGAAGTGTGCTGGAGGGATGGAGCCCTCATGGAGAACCTCTACTAGGGCAGTGCAGAGGGGAAACGTGGGATTGGAGCCCCTACCCAGAATCCTCACTGGGGCACTGCCTAGGGGAGCTGTGAGAAGGAGGTCACAGTCGTTCAGACCCCAGAATCTTAGATCCACTGACAGCTTGCACTGTGTGCCTGGAAAATCCCCTGGCACTCAAAACCAGCCTGTGAAAGCAGCCATGGGGGCAGTACCCCGTAGAACCACAGTGGTGGAGCTTCTCAAGTCCATGGGAGCCCATGCTTTGCATCAATGTACCTTGAATGTGAGACACGGTGTCAAAGAAGATTATTTTAGAGCATTAAGATTTAATGACTGCCCAGCTGGGCTTTGGACTTACATGAGACCTGTAGTCCCTTTGTTTTGGCCAATTTCTTCCACTGGGAATGGAAGCATTTACTCAATTCCTGTACCCCACCATATCTTGGAAATAACTAACTTGTTTTTGATTTTACAGGCTCATAGGCAGAACGGACTTGTCTTGTCTCAGATGAGACTTTGGACTTGGACTTTCAGGTTAATGCTAGAATGAGTTAAGACGTTGGGGGACTGATGAGAAGACATAATTGTGTTCTGTAATGTGAGAAGGACATGAGATTTGGGAGGGACTGGGGGAGATGAGATGGTTTGTCTCTGTGTCCCCATCCAAATCTCACCTCAAATTGTAATCCCCAAGTGTTGGGGGAGGGGCCTGGTGGGAGGTGAATGAATCATGGGGTTGGACTTCCCCCTTGCTGCTCTCTTGATAGTAAATTAATTCTCACAAGATCTGTTTGAAAGCGTGTGGCACTTCCCCCTTTACTTTCTCTCTCTCATTCTGTCATGAAAGACATGCTAGCTTCTCCTTCCCCTTCTGCCATAATTGTAAGTTTCCTGAGGCCTCCCAGTTCAGTCATGCTTCCTGTGAAGTCTGCAGAACTGTGAATCAATTGAACCTCTTTTCTTCATAAATTACCCAATCTCAGGTAGTTCTTTAGAGCAGTGTGAAAACAGATTAATACAAAGTGCTATGTAGAAGTCTTCCAAACAAACAAACAATGCCATCCATGTATTTATGTTTTGCCTTCTCCTTCCAGTCTGAAACAAATTATATTTTCAAAGATTTTCTGTTTCTATATGAAAGAGTTTTAACTTATACTTGATGTTATTTGTGTATTCTGTTAAAATTATGTTTAACTTTTGGCACAAAGATACATCAGTTTCTGCTTAAGCTTTACCATGCATATAATAATTGCTCTTTTTCAAACTGCAATACCACATTACACAAGAGGTTTATATTTAAGGATATAGTAGAGCCTTCACAAACTGGCTTGTAAGAGGTGATTTTTACCCTTTATTATCAACTCAGTTTTCAATGGCATCATGTTGGTAGCTTACAATTGGCCACAGTAGAAGTATTTATACCATTCAAACTGGCAGATTCTGCAAATCATGACTCTCTCGGGTTCTCCCTCTTGTGATGATGCTCTCTTTTGTGCACGGTGTGTCTCACTCGCTCTCTCTCAGTTTTTTCCTGGAGAGCCAGTTGTTAAATATTCACAAATACATCCCTATTAAACACAGTGTGCAAATCCTTAAAAAAAAAAAAAAAGAGGTTACTACCTGAGAAAATTAAGATATGACAAATATAAGGATACTATTTGTTATATAATAATGTAACGTCAAAGAAAATACATTATTTCAGGGTCTTGTCTTCATCCAGAAATTTACATGCTACCTAACAAATTTGAGTCACAAAGTACTTGTTAAATAAATGATACAATTTGAAAACAATAGTTACTTTAGCTAGACTAATAATTGCTAACTTTTGCTGAGTATTTACTGGATACCAGACACTATTTCAATTAACTGACAGAATTCTCAGGAAAAATAGCATGAATTAAACATTAGTGTCTTTGTTCTACATACATAAAAATTGAGTAACAAAATTTTTAAATTTTATTATGAACCAAATTTGTAATTGAAATTACTGAATAAATGCTTAATTTATAATTTGATATGCTTCAAGTGGAACTCAGATATCTGACTTTCCTTGGAAAATTGGAATATCTGGTTATAACCCACTTTATAGCATGGCAAATCCACCTGAAGCTTAGATGATTTACAGGACACATTCTTGTTTTGATGTATTAGCTCTTTAGTCTACCACTTTAGTCTACCTCACTACAGTTTTATACCGAGTTAATTTATCTCACTTTTTTAAATTATCTGGTCTCCATAAACAGTTGAAGTTATGATTATTGAAGCAATACTTTAAACCTACTTCAAAGCATGTGCTCTCAACCAATATCATATAATGTAGAAAAAGAAAGGTCTTTTAGTTTATTTTTATTGCTTTTTTATAAAATAAAAAGTTACTACTACATATGATTGTTTGTAATATGATATGCATGGTATTATATATGATATATATGTATACATATGATATAGATTGATGATAATACATATTTTATGTATATATATTTGGCTTCGTATATATGTGTTAATCTATAATGGTACACACATAATTTTATAACTAACACGTAGGGATGAAAAATTCCATAATTTTACAAATAACACAAAGTGTGCCCAATAATGCTCTCAAATAGACTTAGAAGGCATCATTTTGGTCAAATGCCTTTCCATCCTGGCACCTGCTGCCTAATTAAGCAACTGGCTTCTATTGAAATTTGGACTTTCAATTTATTCCCTCAGTCCAGGATTCTTATGTCTGATGCTGCTATTCCATTTTCTGAATTAACTTACCTGCTCTGACATAGATCAAATCAAATCCATGTTTCTATTATGCACATGAATATTAGAAAGCAAATACTATGATAATGATATTGATGTTACTTGTTATGAAACAAATGTTATACAGAGAGCCAGCTCCATTTTCATTTCCAGCAATACAGAAGGGAAGGTAAAATGATGTCATTCATATGAAGATTCTTAGCCAGGATTTCCACAGGGTGAGAATGGAGGTCCTGATACAAGACAGAACTCCCGCACAATAGACACAGTATCTCTGAATTAAAATGCCTAGTGTAGCTTCTGACTTCTGCAGTTTTGTCTGCCCATCACCCACAAGAAAATATTGTGGGCTGGGTATTTTGGAGGAGAGAAACCTCAGCCTTTCTTCTGCCCATGATGATTTTCCAAGGATACTCCTCAACTTTATCCTCTTATGGGAGGAAAGGAGGATCAGAAAAGGAGTGAAGAGGAAGGTTTATGTGTACTTTAAATTCACCGAGAAAGATTCAGCTCTGTAGCCAAGCACAAAGAAATTTTCTATATATTTAAGCTTAAGCTCAAAGAGAAGAAATTAAGAGATTTTTCTTACTATAACACATTTGTGTTGTATTATAATATAGCAACGAGACTTTATCAGTGCCAAACATCACTAAACTGTTTTGACATCACTATTAAGATTGGTCAGTTTTACCTCCTGGAGACCTAAAACTTAGACTTTAATAACACTGGCTAAGCAGAGCTAAGGGGTAAAGGAAGTCTGTTGTTGTGCAGAAAAAGCAAAAATTGCTCAAGTTTGCTGTGACTAAAGAGACAAAATGGAATCATTCTCAGAGATTCAGGAAATCATGGACATTAGAGTTATGTCCTGAGGCTAGGTTAAGAGAAAGTGTTTTAACAGAAGCATTCAAAAATATGTAAATTGCAATACCTTTTATTTTTAATTCCCTATTGTTCTCTATGTATTTGAAAGCTGGACTTGGATTCAGAGAGTGTTATTTATAGTCATGAGTCATCAGGGCCCTGAAACCGTTAACACTTATCCAACAGTGAGGAAGGCACCAGAGAGAATCTGATTTCCAAAAAATAATGACTCATTCTAAAATTCTGTTATAAATATATTACCAAATAACATGTTATAATAAGTGACATCCACTTTATTCCTTCTGACCCACACACACACATTTACACATCAACTAGATAAAATAATAGTAATATAATTTTTATCCATTAATTGTCTTAATATTTACCAGAACATCTAAATGTCATAAATGGCCAACAGGAATGTCTATCTGCTTATGAGGCTCCATTAAAGTTGAGTACTAGAAACACAAAGGAGGTCACAACATTTAGCAATACAGCTTCTAGCAGAAAAGAAACAGAGTGACTGAAGGGAATATTCTGTTTTGCTTATGAAGTAATATGATACACTTTACTCCTACCTGATTCTCTTTTCTCTAAATTACATGCTCTTATTTACACCCACCCACAGGAGCTCTCTACTTAGAAACTATTCTAATGCTACTAAGTTACTAATAACTTTTCCTTATTCTGTAAAATGCCATTTCATAATATTTAAGATAACTACATTAATCCTGATATGACATGCTGATTAGTTACTTAAAGCCACAGAAAAAATAAAAGTATAAATAGTAAGGTAATATTACTTATTAATAAAAAATAAGTCCCAATGAACTTCACATTTGTATCAGATTATTTTTGATAGTAGGATTACAAGTAGAGTATCAATTATTAAAAACCTATATGTGTAAGAGTTAGGTATCCAAAAAAAATAGTAACAAAATACAATCATTATTGGGTGGTTATTTACTATTATGTCAATCTGCTTTGTAAAGGGCTGATATGACAATTGCCTTGCTCGTGGCATTTCTCTACTATTAGTGATGGACTCATATGACATAGGTAGGCTGCTACTTCCTCATTCCCAACACTAACAGGATATAGGATATAACAGAATACAGAACAACAGAAATAAAAACTAAGATCCTAGGCAAATGTTTCCATGAGGGTAAAGAATAAAGTAAAATTGAAAATATCACTCAATGTTTTTTTCAGTTACAGGAGATAAGGGCTTGCATGTAATTGCAAAAAGAAAGAAAACAATATAATGTAATAAATGTCACTTTTTGCATTTGCTACCAGAAAGCATAATGAAAAAACGGGATTTTAATTATAATCAGCTCACTGTATACTCACTACATATACCCTCTCAGCAAAATTTTTTAAAGTGGTCAGGATACAAATAAAATAAGTGAGCATATTCATTAACAAAAGCATCAATAAATACATGTTATATATTGAATGTAGTAATGACAATAAAATAATAAATATTAACTGAGTGTATATTATATACCATTGTTCTATAATACTTATACATATTAACTCAGTCAAACTTTACAAAAATCCTATGTAATAGATACAGTTTTTGCTCCTGTTTTGTAGATGAGGCAAGAGAGCAATTTGCTGAGCTAGTAGATACTGAGACCAGGATTTTTGTACAGTCTGACCCCAGGACCAGCTTTCTTAATCCCTCTGCTATGCTGCCTCCTGACTTCAAAGGGGCTTTATAAGCTGATCATATTTTTACATACACAACAAAATTAAAACTTGTTTTCTTTTTTTACGTATCTATACAGCTGTATGAAAAGCAGTCCAATAAATTGATTAAATTAAGGACAAATATCTTGTTATTGAGCTTGGTATCTTTTAATTTGGTAAATATCTTTAAGAATCCAATCTAAGGTTTTATTTTGTTTTTAAATGAATGAACAAAAAGAGAAACAACCTGAAAATGAAGCATTATGACATGGAGGAAAATTGATACACATATTTTGTTTTTGCAAATGTCTTAAGTATTGTATAACTTTTGCTCATTTGTGGTACCTAGGTTTTGTTAGCTCAAAAATGAACAAAGCAATTAATTTACTAACTAACACATAACAAAGTTATCAATGCCACCCTTAAATATTTGGATCAACTACAGAACATGTAGACTCATCCACTTCTGAGAACAGAAAATTAGCATGCCCTCTAAGCACCTTCCCAGGTAGTCCTTGGAACTGTCATATTTGGAGTCAGAGAGCTCTGTTGCATTATCAGCAAGTCGAGTCACAAACACGAGATGAGTGGAATTAGTTAGTATGATAGGATTAAGGAAGATAATTAAAGGACATACAAAATCAATACAATATGTACAGTGTTATATGAAAAAGGTCAGTATAGAACAACTAAGAACCAGTGGAACAGAATATCAACAAGCAGGGTGTTGGGCAAAGGAATCAACAGAGAAAACAACCTAGAAAGAAAGGTGGAGGTATCAGAAGAAATTATAAACATTATATATCTGATTACAAAATTGCATTTTGGGCAGCAAGCATAAAATATTGCTTAATCCCATTGATAGATTCAGTCTTTAACTGTAAGGTCAGAAATATTTTGACTGTGATTCTGATCATTATTTTGCAGCTCTCTTTTGAGTATTCAGATGAGTGAATCACACACACTATGCTGCACAAACTTTCATCAGTTTCTTTATTTCTTGTCCATGTTTAAGGCTAATGTATTAGTATCTAAAGAGATCATGTAGAACAATGTGGCAAAAAGTTCTTGTTACAGGTTATTAATAAGTCCCCTTTTAACTCTACCTAAAGGCATAAACACAATATTAATGATGAGAAAATGATAATGTGATATGAAGTATCACTAATATGATAGAAAATTAAATTGTAAAATTTTTATATATCATTAAAAGGATTTAATATAATGAGATATTTATGGAAGATTAAGCAGTGTCCATAATGCCTCTGGATAAGAGCAGTGTGGTATTTCAAGCTTATAAATAACATTGTAGATACATCACACATGATTCCTGCATAGGAAAGTTTATAGCCTAAAAAGGAATATTTGTTACCTCATATTACCATTATCAGAAAATATTGAAGGTGCAGGATATTTAGGGATTTATATATTTCCATTAAGAGTGTTATTAAGCTGTGCTTCAAATTCAAAATCTTCTATAGATTTGGAGTAGAAACATGTACTATTATTTCATATTTACCTGTGTACAATTTATGAATACATTTACATGTATTTTACAATTCATGCTCTTTGAAATTTTGAATATTAAGACTCAATTGGTGAATGCATTTCAATATGATAATAAGCCAAAATTACTTTAGAGGTAAACTTAAAGTGTATAATTAACTTAATAAAATAGCGTTAGAAACAAATAGATAATTTACACTAAGAATCATTAGGCCAGGTGTAGTGGCTTATGCCTGTAATCCCAGCACTTTGGGAGGCCAACGCAGGCAGATCACAAGGTCAGGAGTTCGAGACCAGCCTGGCCAACATGGTGAAACCTTGTCTCTACTAAAAATACAAAAATTAGCCAGGTGTGGGGGCACACGCCTGTAATCCCAGCTCCCTAGGGGGCTGAGGCAGAAGAATCGCTTGAATCCAGGAGGCAGAGGTTGCAGTGAGCCAAGATTGCATGACTTCACTCCAGCCTGGGTGCCAGAGTGAGACTCCATCTAAGAAAAGAAGGAAGGAAGGAAGGAAGGAAGGAAGGGAGAGAAAGAGAGAAAGAGAAAGCGAGAAAGAAGGAAAGAGAGAGAGAGAAAGAAAGAATTTCATATATTTAATTGATTATTAAATGAATTTATTTAAGGATGGACACATGCTTTTTAGGGAGTTTCTTCCTATAAAGATTATTTTTACTTTGTTTCTTTTAAGTCTAGTGATGGCTCTTAGTTTTTCCCTAAGTGAAACCATAGGATTTCCCAAATTACACCTTTATTTTATGTGCAATCTTTCACTGTCTTCTTCAAAGAAAGCAATATATGTAACCAAATAAAAATCCATTAGTTAGTTTTTAGGACAAGTGACATGCCTGCTCTTCTGTGCTGTCCATTTAGTTGCAGCTGTAGATACCACAAATCCTCACAGGAACATACTCCAACCTTTTAATTTATAAAAGAAGTAGTCTATGCAAATAATAGGTTTTGTAGATTCTGAGAAGCCACTGACAACTTTCCACAATCATTTTGATTAAGTTATCAAACCCACTGGACTTTCTTAGGAGCACCAGTAAATTTCTTCTGGACCTCTTGAGTTCCCTTCTCATTCCTGAATCCTGTCAAGATTGCTTGGTGTACCCAGTTAAAACCTGCTGTGACTGTTCCGTGGGAAAATAGCATGGATTTTATGACATCTGTGAAGCGTAGTACTACTTTCTGCAATTAGTACAGCTGTTGAATTAACTGAAGAATCAATAGAATAACTCATGTGGGGACTGCTGAATCAAAATTTTGTCTCTCACAGTGGTTCGTCTCTACCTCTGATGCCTGCTTATTTGGTACTGAAGAAGTTACCATGTTTCACAACGGTTTCATATCCTCAAGGGCAAATACAACTGTGGAATGGTAGAGTTGGGAATAAAAGTAATATGTACTAACATGTGATTCTCTTTGGTAAGGGCATGCAGAGGCTACCAGTATTTGAAACACAGAGTCCTTTTTATCAACCTCTGCTCCAGCTGCTCCCCACAATCAGACAGCTGTAGACAATTGAAATTTTTGATCCTTAAGAAGAAAGACACAGAGAATGTGATTACATATCTGTTTTTATCCATCATTGAGAAATACGGCTCCCTACCCCAGACCCACTTTTCCATTTAATAATCAAATAGTAAACCTGTAAAACTTTGTATTTATATGTAATTTTAACCCTAACCTGGAGAGGTTAGACAGTGAGTGCTTAATCCGACAGGGAATAATATGCTACATGGCAATGGTTACATAGGAAAAAATAATTACACATAGACGTCAGAGATCAATTTTATAGCCGCTTCACCAATTAAAATTTAAATTCTTGAATTCCACTGAAATCCAAAAGGTATTGCAATTTTGTCATAAAGTTGTTTTACCATCAAACATTTTATTTTGTCATTTCGTTAACACCAACTAATAATGATAATATGAATAATAGGTAAATAATAATGATGATAAATACTAACATTTCTTGAGGAATTAATAAAAGGGAGGTAACATGCTAAACAATTTGCCTGTGTTATCACATCTCTACCTCTTTTTAACCCATTTTAACTCCTTTTCTGACATGAGAAGATCAAGTTCTAGTGATACAGGTGGATCAAGACTAAGGTGGTATTTGAAGCCAGATGACCTTACTCTAAAATCCTGGAATTTTAACCATTATACCACACTGTTTCCCAGTTATTTTCTTATACCCATTATATAATTGATCCAGTTATATACATAAAACTTTTTTAATTGTATTTTTTTGTAATTTTCTTTTTCTTCTTTTTCTTTTCTTTTTTTTTTTTTTTAAAAAAAAAAAAAAAAACGAGAGAATGGGAACTCTTGAGTTGCTTGGCATGGCATGGCATCTTAGCCCTGCTATACAAAAGGACTGTTTACAGTCACAAAATGTTTGGCCTTTCCAGAATTTCTTCCAAGACAAAGGAGTAATTGACAAATTTCCTGTAAATCTTTTGCTCACTGTAATTCATGACCATTTATCTTCTTTGATGTCCATAGCTCCCTTATATCAAGAATATCAGGCCCCAGAACCTTGCATATTTCCATCTCCAATGTCACAAACATTCGCTGGAAAATTTCCCCTAAGATCCATTATTTTTAAAATGTTTTTGAGTTTATATTAACTCCCAAGGCAAAGGGTAAATTATTCTACTATTTCTATATTTGAATATTTACAAAAATTATTTAAAGAAAGGTATATTTTTTTCTCCAAATCTTTGGCAACCTTATAAAATGACGCTTGGTGTGTTTAATACACAAAAACCTCATTTATATTACCTTTCTCAGGCTTGAAGTACCCACAATTTTTATGAGAAAAGAGATAAGATTTGAGGGAAAAAGAGATTATATAATTCCCTATGGGAATGTTCCAGATGGCAAGACATATCACATGCAAATTCTTTTTTAATATGTATTCCTTCATGCTGTTTCTTAAGTAAATAATGTTTTTGATAACTGGAAAAAAAATAATTTTACCCTTTATGTCTATCTACATTTGGCTATACTGAGTAGTGCAGAAGCCAGGAAGCTGAGGTCCTTGGCAAAATTGGCCTACTTCATACTTTGCCTGAGCCATGAAGATGAGTCTGACCCTATCCTCCTCCATTCTACTAACCCCTCACTTTTTCTGAACTATCCTCATGTTTCTTACACTCCTTACTTTCAAATTTCTAGTAATTAATACTTTCTCACCCCTTTCCTGTCCCATAAATTACTCTTTCATGCGATTTTAAGTTAACTTTCCTTTTTCTATTTTTTATTGTTAATTTTTTTTCTTAAGAAAGTGTTGCCTCTCTGTATCAAAATAATATTTAAATATCAGCAAGTAAGTTGTGAATGAGTATTCCATATAAGCAGATACACATATTTGCTTTCTGATAAGCCGAGTCACACATACTCAAAAACACTTACTGAAAAAATGAAGTGATTTGAAATGAAATGAAAAATGCAGTTTGGGGTGCTAGAAAGGTGGTTCTAAGACTTACTGGTCCATTTAAAGATCCTGAAGAAATGGAATTTGAAATTGATTTTACAATTGGTTAAAAGGAATGACTCAGCTTTTATTTTTTTGAAAACATTGAGCTGACACTGTCACTTAATTATCTGTGGTTGTTATGTAGATTTCATGCAATATCATCATTAAAAGAATGTTAAAACATTTTAAACTCAAAGCTTTATATAATTGTGTTGTTTAAAAAATTTTGCAGGTAAAGAAAATAGTTTCTTATTAAGACGTGGTTTTTATACATACAGATTAAAGGTTATTTTCTAGTCATTTCCTCTGTTTATTATGAAAGGTACAAAAATATACACAAATTGAAAAGAATATGATGAATCTCCATGTGGTCACAATCCAATGTTTACAATTATCAATTCATGGTCAATTTTCTACATATATAGTTCCCCAAGAAAGATTATTATGAAGCAAAGAACAGCCATTGGAACATGATTATTTGTCTATATTTCAGTATATAATTCTACAAAATTAGGGGCCCTTTTTATAAAAATAACATTTAATCATTATCTCATCTAAGATAAATTAACACTAATTACTTTAACATCACCAGTTATCTAATTAATATTCAAATTTTCTCAATTGTATCATAATTTGTATTACAGTTTGTTTGATCAGAACTCAAATAAGGTCCATATGCAGCAACAGATAGGTATATCTTAGTCTTATTTAATTGCTAAGTTCTCATTTCATCTATTTTTTATTTCAAGATTTTTGCTCTTATTGTTAAAAAAAAACAAGGTTATTGAATCAATTTCTATACTTTTGATATTATTTATTTCAGATGTATTTAAAAATACTAGGCAAATAAAGCGTATTTTTGGGAAACAGCTTAGTACAACACCTGCCACATGGTAACTACTCCATAATCCTTAACAACTCTGTATCCTTGATGACCATTCAAAGTATATCCCGCTGCAGTAATTCTAAACCAAAGGCAGATCCACAGCTGACCGTCCTTCTCTGGAGAGTGGCATTCATTGCAGTCATAGTGGCAGAATTCACATTTTGAATCGTGTCCCTCCAACAGATATAATGAAGTCCTAACCTTTGATACCTGTGAACATGACCTTATTTGGCAATAGTGTCTTTGCAGATGTAATCAAGTTATATGAAGGTCATACCTATTTAGGATGAGCCTTAGTCCAAGATGACTGGTGGCCTTATAAGAAGAGAAAACAGAGGAACAGACTGAGACACACAGGGAGAATGTCACATGATGACAGAGGTAGAAATTAGAGTGACGTTTTTACCTGTCAAGAGGTGCCAAGCATTGCCGGCAAAACTAGAAGCTAAGAGAGAGCCATAGAATAGATTATACCTTAGAGCCTTCAGAAAGGACACCCTGCCTACACCTCAACTATTGACTTCTAGCCTCCAGAACTGTGAGAGAATAAATATTGTTTAAGCTACACTGCTTGTAGTAGTTTCTTTCAGTAGCCTTAGGAAACTAATTCATATTCCATCAGCAACCCATCTTGAGTTAGGAAAGAGCATAGTCTAATATTGAGAAAATAAAGATTAATGTTCTTTAGAAGGAAGCTCATATGATGTCTTAAAAAGAAATAGGAGAGATTAATGATAACGGGAAGAAATGGACAACAAACGGAACATCGGTGCGAAGAGAAGGTTTTGTATAGATGCTCTGCTTAAAATCAGAGGATACAAAATAATAGACTTTGGGGAAACGGAAGAAACCTTAAGCCTTCTCTTCGTTGCTACCTACTGCATGAAAGCATTGACCCAATCCCTGAAATTCAATGGGATTCTGAAATTTCTGCCCATAAGTAAAGTTGAAAACTGCATAGAAATATTTTCTATGGTGCAAGAAGGAGAAAATAATAGAGATTTTGGTAAAGTGTTATGATATTCCTTTATTTTTCCAGTCTGATGGATGAATTAAGAATTGTACTGGCCTAAAAACAAATGAAACCTTTATTTCTTTCTCATGGAGAAGACTCTGAAGGTGAACAGACCAGGGCTGATAGGGGCATCTATAATCATTAGAGAGCCAGCCTACTCTTGTCCTTTTTTCACCTTTCTAACTTGTGGTTATAACTTCATATCGTCTTATGGACCATAAAGGTTGAAGCATCAGCCATTACATTACAGGTCCAAGCCTAAAGGAGGAATTAAGTGGACAGGTCAAAAAGTACTTTCTGCCTGAGATACCAATTTTAAGTAGTCTTCACAAAGGGTTGCATTTTAAAATACATCTCATTGGCCAACATTAGTCACTTGGTTACATTTAGCTAAGAGCTCATACAATTAGGACAAAAATCATCCAGGATTTTTTGACTGAAGTAGTATCATATAGAATGAATTTATTTCTGAAGGTGAACATTTGTAACTAAATTGAATTACTCCACATCAGGCTTACAATCCAGCCATCCTGAAAATGTTTGAAGCTTGCCTGGGACCAACCGGGTGAATTTGACTCAGTCAATTCTCTGTTCCAAATGTTACTTGAAATATCTATACTCCCCTCAGCTGACATTTTGTATTAGCTAAAATCAGTTTGTTTAGCACTTTTAAAAATATCCTTCTTTCTTCTTTCCACATTCCCCCATCCTCTCTACTTTGGATAGGTGACTCTTTTGAAGATTCATTTTTCCTTGTCTAGGACATGGATTCATGAATTTATGGTAAAAATTCTGCAAATATTTGCTTAATTAATCATTTTAAAGAAAATCTAAATATGCTCACATTCAAACAGGAGCATAGATTATATATTTTTAGTTATAAAAATTATGATATGAAGATGACAATTACTCCTTATGGTGATATACATAACTGATGTACTTAGTATCAAATTCTCAAAAATGAAGCTTTCTTTGCTAATTTGACTATAAAACAAAAATGGATTTATTTACCTACTCTCAGAGCAGCGCACTGTAAATTATACCTAGGTGGTCCCTGAAGTATTACACACAATCTCCTGACAATATAAATGCCTTATAAGTAAGTAGTAGCTTCCTTCATCAAAGTTCAGAATAATTATAAAAGCGAACGCAAAATATAAAAGGGAATAGCACTTTACGAAACACGTTTATGAGATAAAAATGGATAAAGAGAATTTCTCTCTACTCCTTATAAATTCATCTCAAAGTCTTATGCTAATTAAAAAATCAAAAGTTTTCATGTTATTATGCTATTTCCTTCACTTCCTTCACTAATTAATCAGTTAAAAAAAAAAAAGTGTCCATCAAGCTATTATGCTATATTCTTCACTTGTCTAGGAAGTTCTAGTTATAGTCCATTTCCCAAATAGAGATTCCTTATTCTAGAAGTGTCAGCTAACATTATAGCAGAAAGAGGTTTTATTGCTAAACTGTTGGGTTTACTAACACTTTGAATATCAACTAACATTAACATGCTGAATAATAAAAATGAGATATTATATTAACTTAAAGATACTTGAGCTATGTGCTTCAGATAACATATTTTCAAGGTGCTGTTCAAATTTATATAAATAAGAGGTAAATTAGGAATCCATCCAGGCCTAGAGCCTTTACCCCTTGGGATCAGTATAGATAATGTTTGTGTCACCCCGAAGTTTATATGTTGAAACCTCATCCCCAAGGTGATGGTATTTGAAGACACAATTTTTCTGAGTTAATTAGGTCATAAGGGTAGATCCCTCACTGATGAGATTAGTGCTCTTACAATAGAAGCCACAGAGAACTCCTTGGCTTCTTCTGCCATGTGAGGTCATAGTTAAAAGATGGCTATCTATGAACCAGGATGCTGGCCCTAACCAGACATGGAGTTTGCCTGCACCTTGATCTTGGACTTCCTAGACTCCAGAACTGTGAGAAATAAATTTCTGTTATTCATAAACTACCCAGTTTATGGCATTTTATTGTATCAGCTAAAATAGACTAATACACGGATGGTGGCCAAAGGATTTTTGCTAGTCTTATATTCAAACATTAGATTAGAGGATTCCTGGTTAATTTATGCTGACTATAAGGGTAACCTAAGTGGGCTTCTATGATATTACCAAATCTGACAAAATTGAACCCTTTATGTGAGGTATTGTCAGAATACATGCAATTCCAAAGCAATAGATTTCATCAAGATTAAATAACAGATTGCATAGGCTCTTATAGTTTTTAAAATATATGACTAGTAAATGACTGAATGTATAGTAGAATTAAGTGTGATATTTGCTTTCACTGATAGTGAAAGTGGGCATGAGGCCCCCTTTCTAGGCCCTAGCTCCCAGCTGACATTTCTAGACATACCCTGGCCTAGAAGAGAACGTGCTCCCTTGAAGGAAAGGACTCAGTCCTGGCAGGACCTATCATCTGCTGAAAGAATCAGTGGGCTGGCCGGGCGCGGTGGCTCGTACCTGTAATCCCAGCACTTTGGGAGGCCAAGGCAGGTGGATCACAAGGTCAGGAGATCGAAACCATCCTGGCTAACATGGTGAAACCCCGTTTCTACTAAAAATACAAAAAAATTAGCTGGGCATGGTGGTGGGTGCCTGTAGTCCCAGCTACTCGGGAGGTTGAGGCAGGAGAATGGCGTGAACCCAGGAGGCGGAGCTTGCAGTGAGCTGAGATCGCGCCACTGCACTCCACCCTGGGCGACAGTGTGAAACTCTGTCTCCAAAAAAAAAAAAAAAAAAAATATTTGGGCTCCAAATAAGCCGCAGCAATACCAACGTAGTAATACCATAGCTGAGACCGTGAGACTTCTGGCTTCAGATGAAACACTGTACATTCCCAACTGTAGTGACTATGGTGAAAGACTCTTGCTTATGAAAAGCACAGGGAAAAGTAAAGGGACCTTTGTCTTGCATCTTAGGTACCAACTCGGTCACAGGAGTATAGAGTACCAAGCAGATGCTTGGGGCTCCCGATTCCAAGCTTTGGCTCTGCAGTGGCATTCCTGGATCTTTCCTCAGTCAAAGGAGAACACACTACCCTGAAGCGTGAGACCCAGGCTAGGCAACATTCACCAAAAACTGAGTGAAGAGCCCGTAGGCCTGAAGGGAACATCAGTGATACCTGTGCATTACTTTCTATGGGCCTGTGGTGGTGGTGAAAGCAGACTGAGGATACTCTGCCTATGGAAAGGGGAGGAAAGAATGTGAAGAATTGTATCCTGTGGTTTGAGTGCCTGCCCAGCCATATGACACTAGAGTAGCAGGTATACTTCTAAGATTTTTGGCACCAGTCCTTGACTCCTAGACAGCACCTCTGGACCCACCCCCAGCCTGGGAGACCTCGCCACCCTGAAGGGAAGGACACAGGCATGACTGGCTTTGTCACCTGCTGATTGTAGAGGCCCAGAGCCTTGAGTGAACATAGGCGGTATCCACATAGTGGTTACCACAGGCCTTGAGCATGACCCAGTATGTGCTGGCTTCGAATCTGAGCCAGTGCAGTCCTGGTGGTGGTGGTCACAGGGGTACATGTTTCATCCAACCCGCAGCTGCAGGTAGCTCAGTAAAGAAAGACATAGACTCCATTTGCTTGGGATAAAGTAAGGGAAGAGAACAAGAGTTTCTTCCTGGTAATACAGAGAATTCTCCCAGATCTTGTTTGAGACCATCATGGTAGTACCTCTATGTGTCTGCAAGAAACACAGCATTACTGGGCTGAGGGTGTCCTCTAATGCAGACACAGCTTAGATCACAATACTCGTGTTTTTTCAAATACCTGGAAAACTTTCACAAGAAAGACGATAATAAACATGCCCAGGTTGTGAAGACTACAATACCTGACTCTTTAATGCCCAGACACAGGTGAACATCCACAAGCATCAAGATCCTCCAGGAAAATACGACCTCACCAAATGAACTAAATAAGGCACCAGGGCCCAAGCCTGGAGAAACAGAGATAAGTGACTTTTCAGACAGAGAATTCAAAACAGCTATTTTGAGGAAACTCAAAAAAAAATCAAGACAACACAAAGAAGGAATTCAAAATTCTATGAGATAATTTAACAAAGAGATTGAAATAATTTAAAAGAATCAAGCAGAAATTTTGGAGTTGAGAAATGCAATTGATATACTGAAGAATGCATTGGAGTCTTTTAATGATGGAATTAATGGTGCTGAAGATTAGTCAATTTGAAGACAGGCTGTTTAAAAATACACAGAGCAGATAAAAGAAAATAGAATAAAAAACAATGAAACACACCTACAGGATTGAGATAATAGCTGCAAAAGAGCACATCTAAGAATTATTGATCTTAAAGAGAAGGTAGAAAAAGAGATAGGCTTAGAAAATTTATTCAAAGGAATAATAACAGAGAACTTCTCAAATCTACAGAAAGATAACAATATCTAAGTACCAGGTTATAGAACACCAAGAAGATTTAACCTAAATAAAACTGCCTCAAGGCATTTAATATTCAGACTCCCAAACATCACGGATAAAAAAAGGATTATAAAAGCAGAAAGAGAAAAGAAACATACAATATAGCTCTCACACATCGGGCAGCAGACTTTTTGGTGGAAACCTTACAGGCCAGGAGAGAGTGACATGACATATTTAAAGTGTTCTAGGAAAAAATAATTTTTTTTTTTTTTTTTTTTTTTTTTTTTGAGACGGAGTCTCGCTCTGTCGCCCGGCCTGGAGTGCAGTGGCGCGATCTCGGCTCACTGCAAGCTCCGCCTCCCGGGTTCCCGCCATTCTCCTGCCTCAGCCTCCCGAGTAGCTGGGACTACAGGCGCCGGCCACCTCACCCGGCTAGTTTTTTCGTATTTTTTAGTAGAGACGGGGTTTCACCGTGTTAGCCAGGATGGTCTCGATCTCCTGACCTCGTGATCCGCCCGTCTCGGCCTCCCAAAAATAATTTACCCTAGAATAGTATATCTGGTGAAAATATCTTTCAAATATGAAGGAGAAATAAAGACTTTCCCAGACAAACAAAAGCTGAGAGATTTCATCAACACCAGATATGTTCTACAAAAAAATGCTAAAGGGAGTACTTAAATCAGAAACAAAATGACATTAATAAACAATAACAGATTATCTAGAGATACAAAATTCACTATTAATAATAAGAACACAGAAAAACAAAGAATACTATAACACTGTTATAATACTATAACTGTGGTGTGTAACCTAAGCAGAAATAGTAAATGATGATCCAATCCAGAATAATAACTACGACAACATTTTGAGACTTAGGCAGTACACAAAGATATAAATAGAAATAATAAAAAGTTAAAAAGCAGGGAGACATCAGGCTGGGCACGGTGACTCATGCCTTTAATCCCAGCACTGTGGGGGATCAAAGCAAGGGCATCACTTGAGGTCAGGAGTTTGAGACCAGCCTGGCCAACATTGGGAAACTCCATCTGTACTCAAAAAATAAATAAATAAATAAATTAACAATTGAAAAAAAAAAAAAGTAGGGAGACAAAGTTAAGGTATAGAGTTATTAGTTTTCTTTTTGCTTGTTAGTTTGCTTATCTATTTATGCAAAGAGTGTTAAATTGTTATCAGCTTAAAATAAAGAGTTATAAGACAGCAATTGCAAGTCTTCTGGTAATCTCAAATCAAAAATCATACAACAGATACACGAAAAAATAAAAAGCAAGAAAGTTAATGATACCACTAGAGAAAATTACCTTCACTAAAAAAAGACAGGCAGAAAGGAAAGAAGGAAGAGAACACTATAAACAACCAGAAAACAAAAAACCAAGTGGCAGGAGTAAGTCTTTATTTATCAATAACAATATGGAATGCAAATAGACTAAACTCTACAATCAAATACATAGAGTGGTTGAATGGATAAAAAAAAAAATTCAATAATCTGTTGCCTATAAGAAGCACACTTCACCTGTAAAGACTCACATGAACTGAAAATAAACGGATAGAAAAAAAGATATTTCATGCCAATGGAAACCAAAAAAGAGCAAGAGTCACCAACATTAGACAAATTAGACTGCAAGGCAAAAAGTATCAAGGGTCGAGGAAGGTCACTATATAATGATAAAGGGATCAGTTCAGTGAGAGGATATAATAATTGTAAGTATATATCCACCCAACACTGGAACACCCAGATATATAAAGAAAATATTATTAGGACTAAAGAGATAGACCCCAATAAAATAATAGCTGGAGATATGAACACCCCACTTTCAATGTTGGATAGATCATCTGGACAGAAAATCAACAAAGAAACATTGGACTTAATCTGCACTATAGACCAAACGGACCTAATAGATATTTACAGAACATTTCATCCAACAGCTGCAGAATACACATTATTTTGCTCAGCAGATTCTTGAGTCTATTCTGAAGAATAGACTATATGTTAGGTCAGGAAACAAGTGTTAAAACATTAAAAAAACTGAAATAATATCAAGCATCTTCTCTGACCACCATGAATAAAAACCTAGATATCAATAACAAGAGGAATTTTTAAAACTATACCAATACATAGATATTTAACAATACACTCCTGAATGACCAGTAGGTCAATGAAGAAATTAAGAAGGAAATTGAAAAATTTCTTAAAACTAATGATAATGGAAGCACAGCATACCAAAACCTATGGGCCAAGGCAAAAGCAGTACTACAAGGAAAGTTTATAGCTATAAGTGCCTACATCAAAAAGGAAGAAAAACTTCAAGTGAGCAACCTAACAATGTGTCTTAAAGAAATAGAAAAGCAAAAGCAAACCAAACCCAAAATTAAATAGAAGAAAAGAAATAATAAAAATCAGAAGAGAAAAAAATGAATTTGAAATGAAGAAAGCAATGTAAAAGATCAATGAAGTAAAAAGTTGTTTTTCTGAAAAGATAAATAAAATTGCCAAGCCTCTATCCAGACTAAGAAAGAAAGAAGACCCAAATAAATAAAATAAGAGACAAAAAAGGAGATGTTATAACTGATGCCACAGAAATTCAAATGACAATTAGTGGCTATTATGAGCAACTATATGCCAATAGATTTGAAAATATAGAATGAAATGGATACATTCCTAGACACATACAACCGACCAAGATTGAACCACAAAGAAATCTAAAGTCTGAACTGACTAATGGCAAGTAACAAGATCAAAGTTGTAATAAAAAGTGCCCCAGGACACAATGGCTTCACTGCTGAATTCTACCAAAAATTTAAAGAAGAACTAATATCAATGCTGCCCAAACTATTCTGAAGAATAGAGGAGGAAGGAATACTTCTAAACTCATTCTATAAGGTCAGTATTACCCTTATGGAAAAATTAGACAAAAAGCCATCCTGAAATTTATACGAAACCACAAAGACCCAGAAGAGCCAAAGCTATCCTGAGCAAAAACAAAAACAAAAACAACTGGAGGAATCACATTACCTGACTTTAAATCATGCTACAGAACTGTAGTAACTCAAATGGCATGGTACTGGCATGAAAAAGATACATAGTTCAATGAAACAGAATAGAGTTTCCAGAGATAAATCTATTCATCTACAGGGAACACATTTTTGACAAAGGTGCCATAAACATATATTGGGGAAGGGATCATCTCTTCAATAAGTGATGTTGGGGAAATTGGATATCCATATGCAAAAAAATGAAGCTACAGCCTTATCTCTTACTATATACAAAAATCAAATCAAAATGGATTAAACACTTATATCTGAGACTTCAAACTATAAAACTACTAAAGGAAAACATTGGGGAAACCTTCCAGTATGTTGATCTGGGCAAAGATTTTTTGAGTAATACCTTACAAGCATAAGCAACCAAAGAAAAAATGGACAAATAGGATCACGCCAATTTAAAAATCTTCAGCACTGCAAAGGAAACAATCAACAAAGTGAAGGGACAACGTACAGAATGGAAGAAAATATTTGCAAACTACCCATCTGATAAGGGATTAATACCCAGAATATATAATGAACTCAAACAACTCTATAGGAAAATATACAATAATTGAATTTAATATCTATTCAGGCAAAAAGCCTGAATAGATATTTCTCAAAACAATATAATAAATGGCAAACAGATATATGGAAAAGTGCTCAACATCATTGATCATCAGAGAAATGCAAATCTATGATGAGATACCATCTCACCTTATTTAGTATGACTTTTATCCAAAAGTCAGGCAATAGCAAATGCTGGCAAGGATATGGAGAAACGGGAACCCCTGTACACTGTTGGTGGGAATGAAACTTAGTAGAACCACTATGGAGAAGAGTTTGGGGTTCCTCAAAAAAATGAAAATACAGCTACCATGAAATCCAGCAATCTCACTCCTAGGTATATACCCAAAAGAAAGGAAATCAGTATATTGAAGAGATACATGCACTCCTATGTTTGTTGCAGCACTGTTTACAATATGCAAGATTGGGAGGCAATCTAAGTGTCCATCAGCTGATGAATGGATAAAAAAAATGTGGTACATATACACAATAAACTACTATTCAACCATAAAATAAGAATGAGATCTTGTCATTTGCAACAACATGCATGGAACTCAAGGTCATTGGGTTAAGTGAAATAAGCCAGGAACAGAAAGAAACTTCACATGGTCTTACCTATTTGCAGGAGCTAAAAATGAAAACAATTGAACTCATGGAGATAGTTAGAGAGCAGAAGAATGGTTACCAGAGGGAATGGGGGAGAAGTGGGAATGGCTAATAGGTACAAAATATAGAAAGAATGAATAAGACCTGCTAGCACAACAGTAGGACTATGGTCAAACATAATTTAAATGTACATTTTAAAATAACTGAAAGCTTATAATTGGGTTGTTTGTAACACAAAGGATAAATGCTTGAGGTGATGGATACCCCATTTACCCTGATGTGATTATTACACATTGCATGCCTAGATCCAAATATTGCATGTAACCCATAAATATTTACTCCAACTATACACCCATAAAGAATCAAAAGAAAAAAAGAAAAGAAGCAAAGGGAATCTACTGCCATCACATTTACAGTACAAAAAATATTTAAGGAAGTCATTCTGGAGCAAGAAAAATAATACCAAATTGAAATATATGTTTATAAGAATGAATAAGGAGCGCTGGAAATGGCTAATGTAAGAATAAAAGTAAATTTTATTTTCTTTGTTTTTAATAACTTCTCAGGCTACAGAAACAAGTGACACCAAACTTAGTGACTCAAAACGACAGAAATTTGTTTTCTCACATATCTGGAGATTACAAGTCTGACATAACAGTGTTGGCTGAGCCGTGCTCTCTCTAAAGTCCCTAGAGGATGATCCTTCCTGGCCTCTTCTGGGTTCCAATAGTTCCCGGCAATCCTTAGTGTTTCATGGCTTGTATACACATCACTCCAGCCTGCACTTTATCTCTTCACATGGGATGTCTCCCATGTATCTGTGTTCAAATTCCTTTCTTTTTGTAAGGAACCCAGTAATTGATTTAGCATCTATCCTAATCCAATATAAACATAATCTTAACTTGATTATATATGCAAAGACCCTATTTCCAAATAAGGTTATATTCACAGATCTGCATGTGAGCACTTCAACATATCTTTTTAGGAGGACACAATTTAACCCAAAATTGCCGGCTATCTGACCCTCTGCCATATTCACGTGCTTCTCACATGCAAAATACGTTCATCCCATCCCAATATCCCCAAAAGTGTTAACCCATTTCAGCATCAACTATAAATCCAAGATGATATCTAAATAGAATTAATTCAAAAAGTGCTGAAATTCACGTCTGGATCATTGAAATCAGCTACAGGGGAGACCCTGTATACAGTCCACCTTGGTACAAAATTCTTCTCTATCTGTGGATGGGTGAAACCTAGAAAACAGTCTATCTGCTTCAAAAATGCAATGGTGGGACAAGCATGGAATAGACATTCCCATTCCAAAAGTGTGAAGTTATAAGAAAATAGAGTCACAAAAAAGTCTGAAATCCAGAAAAGCACATTCTATTCGATTTCAAGGCCTGAGACTAATCCCTGTAGCTAGATGTTCCTGAGACAAACAGGAAGGTGGCCCCACCTCCTCGTCCTGTGAGGCCAAGGATTCCACCCACTTAGCCATGAAAGCAAAGGTCCCATCAACCTATCTTTCAGAGCAAAAACTGGATAGAGGGGGATGAGTAACTGCTAATGGTTACAGGGTTTGTTTTTGGAGTGATAAAATTTTCTGGAACTAGATAATGGTGCCGGTAGTACGACCTTGTAAATCGAATTTTAACACATTAAAACCGGGATTTTCATAGTATGTGAATTATATCTCAAATAAGAAAAGAGCTGGAAAACTCATGCTGCACTATTTTAAGTCTTATTTTAAAACTACATTAATTAAAACTGTGGTATTTGTATAACAATAAACATATAGAGCAATGAAAGAATAATATTTCTAGAATGACGCCCACATATATATGATTGAGTGATTTTTAACAAAGTTGCTAAGGTAATTTAATGGGAAAATATAATAATTTCAACAAATATTGCTAAAATATTTGGATATCCATAATCAATAACAAATACATAAGAAGTAAATATAGATAATAAACCTACCTTAATCTTATAATACATTATATAAAAAATTAATTAAAATTGATTCAAGGGCACAGTGAAAATTCTAAAATTATAAAGATTTTAGTAGCAGACATAGAAGAAAATATTTGACAATGCTTTAGATAGAAAAAACACGAAAGACAAATTTTGATAATTTTGACCTCATCAAAATTAAAATCTTATCTTTTAAGGACATTGTAAAGGAAATGAAAACAACTGACAACTTGGAAATACATTCAAAAAGATGTGTGATCAATGACTTAACAGAGAATATAAAAAGAATTCTTACAACTCAATAGTAAGAAGACAAACAGCATGATAAAAAATGAGTGAAATGTTTTCATTTCAGACACTTCACAAAAGAATAAACACGATTGGCAAATAAGCACATAAGAATGTCCAACATTATTAGTCATTGGGGAAATTTAAATTTAAGCCACAATAAGACACTAGAAACAAACCTATTAGAATGGCTAAAATTAAACAAACAAAGCACATAAAATGCAAATTGCTGGGAAAGATGGAAAATAATTAGTACATTCATGTCTTGCGGGTGAGTATGCTAAAGGATGCAAAAAGTTTGCAAATAGTGTTGTGGTTTCTTATAAGATTAACTGTATACTTCCCATATGACTAAGATATCCAATCCAAGAAGATTTATTTTATTTTATTTTATTTTAATTATTATTATTATTTTTTTGAGATGGAGTTTTGCTCTTGCTGCCCAGGCTGGAGTGAAGTGGCATGATCTTGGCTCACTGCAACCTCCACCTCCCGTGTTCAAGCGATTCTCCTGCCTCAGCCTCCCCAGTCGCTGGAATTACAGGCATGCACCACCACACCTGGCTAATTTTGTATTTTTAGTAGAGATGAGGTTTCTCCATGTTGGTCAGGCTGGTGTCAAACATCTGACCTCATGTGATCCACCTGCCTTGGGCTAGATCACGCCTGTACTGGGATTACAGGTGTGAGCCACCACTCCTGGCCATCCAAGAAGATTTTTTTAAATTAAAATGCTCACATAAAGACCTATATCTGAATTTTCGTAAAGTCTATTTTGGAATAGCTAAAAAATAGGAAAATCTAAATGTCCACTGATGAATGAATGGATAAAAAATTATGGTACATCCATACAATGAAATACTGCTCAGCAATAAAACAGAATAATGTACTGATCCATGTAACTATATGGATGAATCTCAAAATAATTATGTTTAGTGAAAAAAGCCAGACTCAAGTGACTATTTGTGTAGAATTGTATTTTCATGATATTCTGGCAAAGAGAAAATCACAGGACATAAAACAAAGCAGTGGTTATGAGGCACTGGCATTACAGGGAGGGTTGTCAACTGAGAGGCTCAGGGGACTATGCTGGAGTGATGAAACTGTTGAATATCCTAATTGTGGTGCTGATTGCATTTGTGTATAGGTAAAAAGAGTGAATTTTACTCTATTTAAATTATATTTCATAAATATGCCATGCATTGGATTGTGTTCCTCCAAAATTTACATGTTGAAGTCCTAACCACCCATACCTCAGAATGTGACCTTATCTGAAGATAGAGTTTTTGCAGAGGTCATTAAGATCAAATGAGGTCTTTAAGGTGGGTCCTAATCCAACATGACTAGGGTTCTTACAATAAGGGGAATTTTATACACAAAGACATGCATAAAAGGAAGATGCCATAGGTAGAAGATGGCCATTGACAAGCCAAGCTCAAAGATCTGGAACAGATCCTTTGTTCAAAGGCCTCAGAAAGATTCACCCTGCCCACACCTTGATTTTGGACTTGTTGCCTTCAGATTGTAAGACAGTAAATTTCTGTTAAGTCACTCAGTTTGTGGTACTTTACTACAGCAACCCTAGCAAACTAATATACCTGAATTCTAAAAATACCTTTTTATTTGAAAATTAAAATGACCATCATAATACAGTCATTGCAATGAAAACAATGAACTTAATATTGCAATGTTTGTGTATACATACCATGAAAGAAAAGCTATTTAAGTATTTCCTTTATTAGTTTTAATACATTTGAGTAGATTATCTCTGTAACATCATAAAAATGTCCTTTGTAAGATGGTCTTCAGGTGTGCCTTTGTTGTTTTGTCCAAATCTCTGCATTTATGCATTACTTAAAGGTTAAAATATTGCTTTGCTATTGCTCTGACTGTATTATGCAAGTATCCAGATGTGTCTCATTTTACATCTTTTTTATAAAGAGATCAACTCTACCACATGCTTAGTGTTCCACAGATATTGCCAAACCCTCTTAAAAGAAAGATTCTGGAAATGCGTAGGAAGAAGATTGTGATAGCAAGGGTCATGGTTTCCTTTCCATGTATGTAAGTGCAAGTTAGGCTCGTTAGAGAAGGAGTTTCCTAAAGAAATGTTCTCCTCAAACGTACTGTACGTATGAACTTTAAACGAGAAGATGGCATGCCATATTTCTCACTTGGAAATTGGCTGTTCTACGTGGTGGCGAGTCTGACAAAAACGTTGATTACTTGATGAGTTAAAATATGTGTTGCACAAATATGGAAGGAAAATCTGATGGTAACTGAAAAAACACTAAATCACACCCAAGTTTTGGTATAGCTATATCACCACAAAAGGCTGTTAGGATGCACTCAGAGAAAAGAGAAAAAAAGTTTCTAATTCTTGAAACAGACAAGTTCAAGCACATCAGCCATGAATCTCCATCTTGGAGCCAGGCCCAGGGGAGGAGGTCAGTGAATAGTTGAACATAATTATCCATCAACATAACAACCTTTAAATGAATTTCTGCCAGCATGTTAAGGAAGTTTCTTGCATGTCCAGTGCTTATAATCATTGTAATTGCACTAGAGGACTATTTTTTTACTAATGTAACCCTATTTAATACAATCCTTTACATTGCTGTTGCCCTCTGTAATCTCCTTAATGAGTGAATATTAAATTATATTACTCCTTTATCAATTTTATATTGAGTACATCTGGAGATCATGTGCTAGAACCCTTAATGTATAATTTCATTTTTGAAAACATATTAAATAATTTAAATGAACCTGATTTTCATATATTCTAATACAATTTCATAAATAATTATAGACAGAAACTTGTATGGCTTAGCAGATTGATAACGTAATGTAGAGTCTTCTTTTAGCTCACATGTTCAAAACCAACTTCAGATTATAAATCGAGAAAAAGTTATGGAAATTAAACCTCATGTTGTGAGCTGGTTTTATTTGCATGTATCTACTAATAACATTAAAGTATGAAGAAATGCAAACCTTTTTCAAGTCTTAGAAAAATTTCCCAAAAGGTAGTACTATAATCTGAAATCCTTGGAGAAAGAGAGAGAAGAGGGTGGAAGAAAGAGAGAGAGAGAGAGACAGAGAGAACAGATATTTATATATGATAGCAATTAATATCTACTTCCATACAGTAATACTCATGTATTAGTAAACTTGTACACATTTTCCCTTGCAGACATTAAAGATATAAAATCAGAATAAAAATCACCTCAGTGATTTTGAAAAATACATCTTTCTCAATGTTATTCAACGTCCCTCCTGGTGGGTCTTTTTTGTACTACCAAATGTGCTTCCCTACAAATTTCTGTAAACCCCAGTTACCACTCCTACTTTAACATAGTATGAATTTGTAGTGGTGGCTAGATACTTGTCTTCTTCTTCATGAACTTTTTAAAAATAAAAGTGAGATATCAATCAAAAGGTATATATTCTTCTTCCTTTCATTTTCAGGAAAATCTGCTTCTGAATTCCGCTTGGCTACTTACAGAACGGATGCTCACCATGTGCCTACACGGGGCCTCTATATATCTTCCCCTTATGGATAATCTAGGGAAATTAGGAAAAGATCTAAGTGAAACTATTGGAGCAGCCAAAGTCAACAATCCAGAAACCTGAAGTTAGATTCCCAGGGGTAGGTTTAACCCATGAGGGTCACAGAAAACTGTTGAGTGCTAAAATGGTAGCTACACGACAGAGTGAAATAGTGCAAATAATCCTATCAAATGTGGAAAGAAGAAAGGCTAGAAGGAGACAGTGTAGAGGGCTTGAATCAATATTAATATCTGGAAATGACAGCAACAGACAAGCTATTCTAGTGTGAAACAATTAAGGTTGACAGGGCTCAGTTTGAACAATGTGTTGCACTGGTTATAAAGCTAAGAAAGAGATCTGCAAACAATGACAAGCTCTGTATACAGTAACCACCATCATTGACTGAGTGATCAGGAGGTTTAATTGGTGACCAAGGAATCACTAATTGGGCATTAATCTTTTAATCGGTAATGTTTGCTTATAGAAATCACTCTTTGGTAAGTTTCATTTTCTTTCTTTTCTCACACAGCCAGGGAAGCTTTGACTTGTACATTAGAAGACAAGTTTACTTTAGTAGTTGATCTGACTTTCAAAAGGACAAAGCCACTGACTCCACAACTAGAAAGCCGTAAAATGTCAAGAAACCTGGTAAAGTAATACCTTTCTTTAAATTGACAGTGAGAGATGAACAAGTGAGACTGAACCCTTTGCTGAGAGCAAATTTAATTGGCAGGGGTCAGGGAATTTCACAATGATATAGAGGTCCTTAAGGATGCAAAAAAAAAAAAATATATATATATATATATATTCTGAAGTGGAGGAAAAAACTGCCTAAAGTAGTTCTGGTGATGTCAATGTCAATCTTCTCCTGCACAATCTTGCCTGGGGCTGGTTCTGCCAAAACTAAAGAGACGATGACATCTGTATGGCATATTCATAGTACTGTAGCATTTTATTGTACACCTTGGTAAAAATAAAGAAATTTTCGGCTTCTTAAGAAAAAGATGAGGGAGAAACTAAATTATGTGTTTGTTGTTCTAAAACGCATATTGCTCTACATTCAGTAAATGCAAAATAAGTGCTCATTAACTGAAGTCTATACTAAAATTTTTAAACAATTTTCAAAAGTAGAAAAATAAATTTTATCACAGACCCAGTAGTTGAAGTTCTAATAGTTCTTAAATAGTCTAAAATAGTTTTGCTCTTAATAACAGAGCTCTAGGGTTTAAGAAACATGCTTATTTGCTAGGGAAAAGTTTTCAATACCTATGTTTCAGGAAGGGTGTATTGGTTTTATATGTATCTTTTATTTTTCTTTTTAGGACATATTTCCAAAACATGATTTACATTGTGAATTGCATCACGTATGAACAGTTTCTAGACTATTTGAAAATGTACCAAAATAAAACATTCTAATCTGTACAAAATAAATGTCTTGAAACTGAATCCTGTTCTAAAACATTACACATGTGACTGGGAAACATGATTATTAATATCATCATATTTTCCATGTTAATCTGAATTAGCCACAAAGATAATAATAGATTCAACCTTGGAAAACTATGCAGATTCCAGTTTAAAGTGCTGTGCTACTTAGCAAAGATGTACGGTTCTTTATACACCATCTATGCTAAAAATCACAGGTATTGAAAACTTTTTCCCATCAAGTAATATACATTCTAAAATGCATATTGCTGTATGTTCAGTAAGTGCAAAATAAATGCTCATTAACTGAACTCTTCCATTAGTTTTTAAACTAATTCTATTAGTTTTTAAACTAATTCTTAAATGTGGAAAATGTAAAACATGTGTTCTCTCATCAAATACTATTTTTCATTATGTATTTCAACACATAATTAAGTTAGCTATTGTTTCACTTATATTGAAAACCTAGAATCTGAAACCAGCGACTTATATACAGAGTTGTTTTCCAGGCTTTTGTGTCTTCGGTGATCCAGTCTTTTAAGTCATTCACTCTCAATTTATGTAAAGCTGTTCACAAAAGCTTTACTAGGAGTTGGTTTGTTGCTAAGATTCATCCATGTTACGGTGCGTTATTAAAGTTCATTTATTTTGCCTACTACAGAACATGCCAACGTGAGAATGACACATGGTTTATTTATCTAGTTTGCCACAGGGGAGTGTTCAAATTATTCCCAGGTGTCTGATGTTATGATCTTCTCAGGCACGTCTCTGGTGGTACCATGTTTTAAGAGTTTCTCTTGGGTGCATACCTCCACGTAGCATTCTGGGATACAGAGCATATATATGCTCAACCTTAGAAGGAAATAGGCAACAGCAACTTTCTTCATAGGTTCTTTCACCAAGGTAAACCTCCACTTTTTCATGACTAATCAAGTCACTACTAATTAAACCTATTATTCTTTTCACCGTGAGGCATAATCCAATAATCTCAGAATCGTTAGGGAACACAAAAATACTGTAACATCTTTGAAAATGCAGTTTTCCTAATGAAATATTTTTATTTTTTCACGTGCTTTAAACTATTCATTTGTTTTGTCAAACTAGAGAGTTTCCTGACTTAGATGTTGTTACGGACTTGTCTCAAATCGTGACTTCAGAACTAATGCCTGTTCTCATTAGTAGCCCAGTTAGTCAAATCAGACACTTTATATGAGAAAAAGTTTCACTTCATTTTTTTCAAATCAAAAGCACTTGCTAATATGCACTTAAGGAATATGGAAAACAGACATACATTCCAGAATATATGTAGTAAAATAAATTATTAAACTTAGTTCAATAAAATTAAAATGATGTGAATTTCAAATAATTAAGTTGGGTAAATTTTATGTAATACCTCATTACTTAATAGGAAATAATTTAATGGAGCAAAAAGCAAAAATTATAGACTAAGAATATAAGCACATGATAATATATTAATCTTTCAGATATTATCTTCATGCATGTGTTCAATTCTGACATTCAGTTTCTGGAAAAAGTTAAATAAGAACACCCCCCTTACTTTAATTAGACATAATGATTTTAAAAACTGTGTATTTACAGGAAGAAATGGGACATGCTACTATAAAATAATTAATCCAACATTTACCATTAAAATTTCATTTATTGATAGGAAGTAGAATATATTTTAACACATAATTATAATGAGGTAAGATGATTTTCTATAATTAAATACTTCAAGATAGCATTTGACAAAATAAGACTCATCTACAATGTCAAATAAAGGTGTATCACACCTAACACAAACAATTGCTCATTTGCAACTTTTGTACATTATAATTCAAAAAATATGATGTACTGAATACACTCTAGTTACTATAAAAAAATTAGAGTAAGTAATCTGTGTTATGCTGGAAATTTGTAGATTCTTTTGTTTCCTCCTAATGATGCATTTAAGGAAAAGGAATTGAAAATAACATTTAAAATTGCTTACATTAAATATGTGAATAAAAGCCATTTTTAAAAGTTTATTATTTCTCAAAGCTCACTTCATTACTCTATACTTTTTTTTTTTTTTAATTGAGACAGAGTCTCTCTTTGTCGCCCAGGCTAGAGTGCAGTGATGCGATCTCAGCTCACTTTAACATCTGCCTCAAGGGTTCAAGCGATTCTCCCACCTCAGCCTCCTGAGTAGCTGGGATCACAGGTACGTGCCACATGCCTGGATAATTTTTGTATTTTTAGTGGAGATGGGGTTTCACCATGTTGGCCAGGATGGTCTCGAACCCCTGGCCTCAAGTGATCCACCTGCCTAGGCCTCCCAAAGTGCTGGGATTACAAGCATGAGACACTGTGCCTAGGCTAACTATACATTTATAGTTAGCAATTCATTTTCAAAAGCAATTCATCCTTTGGAAATAGTAATTTGGCACAGAAGAGGCCATAAAATTAGATTTGCCATCAATTCTACCACCAATAATCTACCATGTATCTGATTTAAGAACAGTCTACAAGGACAGAGATACACCACTTTTTATTCCTTGCTCCTTTCTTAACAGAAATATATATAAGACAGGGAAAAACACAAATTTCTATAGTGGGATTAAGGTATTTTAATGAAGGCAACAAGAGTAATTTGAAATATATGATGAGATAAATTAGGTTTTTTTTTTTGTTTTTTTTTTTTTTGTAAATAGCTATTATATTCAGGAAAGGGGTTTAAGGGTTTAAACAAAAAACAAACATTATCATGCTAAAAAAGAGTAATTGTCGTAAGTGAGGGACTTTAATTAAGTATGTTAAAACTGTCTGTACTCACATTCTTGGAAATAATCCCAATTTGAAGACCACTGTTCAATGACTCCACTAGGTGAAAAATCTTCTTCCTATCAAAAGTGAGGTAGACATTTAATACTTCCAATCAAGACTTTCTACATTTAAAAAGGCAGATGATGGAAAATTACACTGGAAATCAGCTGGAATGGGGGCAGTGTTGCTCACTGGCTCAGCCTGTGTCTACCTAGGACGACCTGATGTTCTGGTTTGCTTTCCCCAGCAGGCTCTGGTGCACCTCTTGTCCCAGCATCCTGGCAGTTTTTCTTTACTTTTCTTCTTTTTCTTTCCAGACAAAATTATGCAAATTTAGATAATAAATTTTATATCACATACTTCTACCCCAATCCTCTCCCATTTATATGACTTTTGAGAGACTATGGTTCAAGGTTGATCAATAATTGTGTAGAAATGTCCAGAGCCACAGAGTTGTCACATAAAGGGAAAATGTTCTCATCCCAATTCCAGTATTATAGAACCTGAGGTTGTATGCTTTCTGATTGTAGCTTTATCCCTAGGTCCAAAATAATGAGCTATAAAAATGACCAACCTAGGACTATTTTTCAATGGGGAAAAAGCCAGGGAAACTGGATATTGAATTTGCAAAATTAAAGCTGGTCATTAGCTTCACAAAAAGATTACCAGTCTGTCGAATTCTTACATTGATGTTTCTTAAGGGAATAAGATGGAGTGAAAATGTCTGAGCTTTTTATTTCTCAATTTAGCATAGAGTATATGAATGAGTTACATTCATTTTCATTCAACATTCATTCTGCAATCATTCATTAAGCATTTAAGGCACCCCAAATGCCTGTCTTCAAGGACTTTCAAGTTAAGTAGGGGAGAGTTAACTTTCAAGTTAAGTAGGGGAGAGTTAACTTTCAAGTTAAGGTGGTAGGTGCTGCAAAAATACATAAAGTGGGAAAACAAAGGAAAAACTTCCACCATGTCAAAATGTATTAGGAAAGCCTTTTGATCCTTCCTGACTTTAGAGGAATAAACAGAGCTCTGTATTTTTGGTTCATGAACGGACTTCCTTAATTCTAACAACGTGAACACACAATTCCCCCTCCCTGACAAGTGTCTGAATCTTAAAGCTGAATATAATTGGCATCTATTTTTGAACTTTTATAAACTATTTGTGGAGAAATGTTTTGCTTCTTGATGCAAAGCCATGGGCAACTGCAATTCACCACAACTTCTCTCCTGCTGCCTGAATTCTTTGAATAAGGCATTGTGTGAAATTCCGACCTCATTAAATCTGCTGTTTAGCTGCGCTCTGTGCAGCCACTGCGAATCTGCTCTGGGTCAACCCTCCTGCTTGTGAAACCATTTAAGGCAAACAAGATGCCTGAACCATGAGGTGTAATATAATACCAAAGTCAGACAGCCACATTCTTTACTGCTTAAGTAAATTTCTACATTCTTTGCTGATCAAACTAAATTCTTTTTCCGTTTTTATTTGGTAGAATCATTCAGACAAAATGTTGCTTCCTCCAAATAATAAATTGCATTGGAGGACCACATAGTTAAAGAGCCGAGAAGCTCATTTCACTTAATCATAGTCCACAAAGGCCGAAAAATCCAAGTTGAAAAGAGTGCCCCTGGTAAAGTGGATCACTTTAATTCTGGAACAGAAATTGCCTGATGACACCACTTGGACAAATTAAGCAAAATATTTTCTATCCTTCACTAGAATTTCAGAACAGAAGATTCATTCCAGAATAATTTTACTCTGCTCTAAAGCCACCCGAGAAGTCATTAAGTGTGTGTGCGCTCACATGCATGCATGTGTTAGGTAGATGGGAAAAATGTCTACTAGAATTGAGACCATATTTTCATTTCACATGATTTGACAGTTCTTATGAGGCAGCAGTGACTGTTTTTCTACCTAACTTGGTGACAGTCTCAAATCAATCAGTGACCTAGATGGAAAAGATTTTATAGCCCATTACCCAAGCCTTCAGTCATCCCACTGGTATTGTGACCGAACTGATTTTCAACTCCAAAAATAGACTCTGTTACTGAAGTTATGAGATTTTCCAGACAGAGACAACAATGTGATCAATTTGGAGTAGACCTACAGATTTCTTCAAAAGTATTTGTGATATATTTTTATGACTTCAATTATTCACAATGCCTCAAATAAGCACCATGTTAAGTTTGAGAAGTTATATATCTGTTAAGTTTGAAAAGTTATGTATATGATGTATTAGCATGACATATTAAAATTCAATGTGGAAACACATAATAAATTCATTAAAAAGACTTTTTTAAGCTCCTTGAAGTATGTTTTTATTTATTATTTTCTAATTTTAATTTTATTTTTCCTATAATATATTTAAATAGCAACAATCTTTAATAGTTGCTTTAGCCTTGCTAGAAATAACATTTGTAGATATTCATAATTTAATTTTTTTAGAATATTATTATTTTTTATAATTTTTTAAAAGCATTTATGAGTACATAGTAGGTATATATTTATGGGGTACATGAGATGTGTTGAGAGAGGAATGCAATGTGAAATAAGCACATCATGGAGAATGGAGTATCCATCCCTTCATGCATTTATCCTTTGAGTAACAAACTATCCAGTTACCCTCTTTATTTTAAAGTATATAGTTAAGTTATTATTGACTATGGTCATCCCATTGTGCTATCGAATAGTAGGTCTCATTCATTCTTTCTATTTTTTTCGCACCCATTAACTGTTTATATCTTCCTCACCAACCCCTCATTACCTTTCCCAGTCTCTGGTAACCATCGTTCTACTCTCTATGTCCATAAATTCAATTGATTTGATTTTTAGATCACACAAATAAGTGAGAATATAATGTTTATCTTTCTGTGCCTGGCTTAGTTCACTTAACGGAAAAATTTCCACTTCCCTCCATGTTGTTGCACATGACTGGATCTCATTCTCTTTATGGCTGATTAGTACTTCATTGAGTATATGTACAACATTTTCTTTATCCATTCATCTGTTGACAGACACTTAGGTAGCTTCCACATCTTAGCTATTGTAAACAGCACAAACATAAGAGTGCAAATATTTCTCTGATATACTGATTTATTTTATTTTCAGTGTACACTCAGCATGGATTGCTGGATTACATGGTAGCTCAATTTTCAGTTTTTTTGAAGAAATGCCCAACTGTTCTCCATAGTAGTTGTACTAATTTACATTCCCACTAACAGTATGCAAGGGTTTCCTTTTCTCTACATCCTTGCCAGCATTTGTTATTGTCCGTCTTTTTGTATAAGCCATTTTAATGGAGATGAGATAATATCTCATTGTAATTTTGATTTACATTTCTCTGATGATCACTGATGTTGAGCACCCTTTTTATATATCTGTTGGCCTTTTGTATGTCTTCTTTTGAAAAATACCTATTCAAATCTTTAAATAGGCTTGTAACTTTTTTCCTATCGCGTTGTATGAGCTCCTTATATATACTGGCTATTAATCCTTTATCAGAGGGTAGATCGCAAATATTTTCTCCCATTCTGTGGGTTGTCTCTTCACTTGGTTGATTGTATCCTTTGCTGTGCAGAAGCTTTTAAACTTTAGGTGATTCTATTTGTCCATGTTTACTTTGCTTGCCTGTGCTTGTGGAGTATTGCTCAAGAAGTCTTTGCCCACACCAATGTCCTGCAGATTTTCCCCAGTGTTTGCAGTGGTTTCATAGTTTGAGGTCTTAGGGTTAAGCCCTAAATCCATTTTAATTTGATTCTTGTAGATGGTAAGAAATAGGGGTCTAATTAAATTATTCTGCATATGAATATCCAGTTTTCCCAGCACCATTTCTTGAAGGGACTGTCTATTCCCCAGCGTGTGTTCTTAGCAACTTTGTCAAAAATGAGTTCATTGTAGGTTGTTTCTGGGTCCTCTATTCTGTTCCACTGGTCTACGTGTCTGTTTTTATGCCATACGATGCTGTTTTGGTCACTACAGCTCGGTAGTATAAAGTCGGGTAATAGGATTCCTCCAGTTTTGTTCTTCTTGCTTAGGATATATTTGACTATTCTTGATCTTTTGTGGTTCCATATAAATTTTAGAATTGTTTTTTCTACCTCTGGAAGAATGTCATTGCTATTTTCACAGGGATTGCACTAAATCTGTGGATTGCTTTGGGTAGTATGGTCATTTTAACAATATTGATTCTTCCAATCCATGAACATGCAATATTTTTTCCATTTCTTGGTGTCGTCTTCAGTTTCCTTCATCAGTGTTTTATAGTTTTCATTGTAGAGATCTTTCATTTCTTTGGTTAATCCTTAGGTATTTAATTTTATGTATAGCTACTATAAATGTGATTACTTTTTAAATTTGTTTTTCAGATTGTTAACTATTGGCATAGAAATGCTATTGATTTTTCTATGTTGATTTTGCATCCTGCAACTTTGCTGTATTTGCTTATCAGTTCTACCAGGTTTGTGTGTGTGTGTGTGTGTGTGTGTGTGTGTGTGTGTAGTCTATAGGTTTTTCCACATATAAGATCATATCATTAGCAAATGAGGATAATTTGACTTCTTCTTTTACAATTTGGATGTCCTTTTTAGCTTTCTCTTGTTTAATTGTTCTAGCTAGGACTTCCAGCACTATGCTGAATAACAATGGTGACTGTTAGCATTTCTGCCATGTTCCAGATCTTAGAGAAAATGCTTTCAGATTTTTCCCATTCAGTGTGATACTAGCTGTGGATTTGTCATATATGGCTTTTATTATGTTGAGGTATGTTCCTTGTATACCACGTTTTTTTAAGGTTTTTGTCATGAAGAGACGTAGAATTTTATCAAATGCATTTTCAGCCTCAATTGAAATGCTCATATGGTTTTTGTCCTTCATTCTGTTATATGCTATATCAAATTAATTGATTTGCATATGTTGAGCCATCCTTGTATCCCAGAAATAAATCCCACGTGGTCGTGATGAATAATCTTTCTAATGTATTGTTGAATTTGGCTTGAGAGTATTTTGTTGAGGATTTTTACATCCCTGTTAATTGGAGATATTGGCCTGTAGGTTTTTCTTTTTTTCTTTCTTTTTTTTTTTTTTTTTTCCGTATGTGTCTTTGTCTGGTTTTGGTATCAGGGTAATACTGGCTTGTAGAATGGGTTTGGAAGTATTCCACTGTCTTCTATTTTTTGGAATTAGTTTGAGTAGAATTAGTATTCTTTCTTTAAATGTTCAGTAGAATTCAGCAGTGAGGCCATTGTGTTCTGGGTTTTTCTTTACTGGAAGACTTTTTATTATAGCTTTGATCACATTATTTATTGGTATATTCAGGTTTTTAATTTATCCCTGGTTCTATCTTGGTAGGTTGTATGTCCATAGGATTTCATCCCTTCTTTTCTTGCTTTTACAATTTATTGGCACACAGTTGCTCAGAGTAGCCACTAAGGATCTTTTGAATTTCTGTAGTGTCTGTTGTAATATGTCCTTTTTCAGTTTTGATTTTATTTGTTTGAATCTTTTCACTTCATTTTCTTAGTCTGGATAGAGGTTTGTCAATTATGTTCATCTTTTAAAAAAATAACTTTTTGTTTCATTGATATTTTGTATTTTTTATTTTAATTGCATTTATTTCTGCTCTGATATTTATTATTTCTCTTTTCCTACTAATTTTGGTTTTGCTTTGGTTTTGCTTTACTAGTTCTTTAAAATGCATCATTAGATTGCATATTTGAAGTTTTTCCTTTTTTGATGACCACAGTTTTAAGTATATACATCTTTCTGTGTACTGCCTTTGCTATATTCAATAGGTTGTTTATGTTATGTTTCTATTATCATTGTTTTAAGAAATTACTCAATTTTATTCTTAATTTCTTCATTGACCTACTCATTCCTTGTCATTCAGGAGCATATTGTTTAATGTCCATGTATTTTTAAAGTTTCCAAAATTTCTCTTGTTATTATTTTCTAGTTTTATTCCATTGTGATCAGAAAAGATGCTTGATATTATTTCAAATTTTGAATGTTTAAAACTTGTGTTGTGATCTGTGGTCTATCTTTTAGAATAATCCATGTGCCAAGAAAAATAATGTGCATTTTGCAGCTGTTGGATGAAATGTTCCATAAATATATTTTAGATCCATTTGTTCTGTAGTATAAATTAAGTCTAATGTTTATTTGTTGATTTTCTGTCTGGAAGATCTGTCTAATGTTGAAAGTGGGATGCTGAAGTCTCCAGCTATCATTATATTGGGGCTTATCTCTATATTTACCTCTAATAATATTTTCTTTACATATCTGGGTGCACCAGTGTCGGGTGCATATATATTTACAATTATTATATCCTCTTGCTGAATTTTTATCCTTATATAGTGACCTTTGCCTCTTTTTATAGTTTTCGTCTTGAAATCTATTGCTTCTTACATAAATACATGACTTTTTTTTTTTTTTTTTTTTGGTTTCCAATTGCATGGAATATCTTTTTCCATCCTTTTAGTTTTTGTCTATATGTGTCTTTACAGGTAACGTGTGTTTCTTGTAGGTAACAGATTATTGGGTCTTGGTTTTTTTTAAAACACTTTCAGCCCATCTATGTCTTTTGATTGGATAATTTAGTTGATTTATATTCAATGTTATTATTGATAAACAAATACTTACTCCTACCATTTTGTTATATGTTTTCTGGTTGTTTTGTGGTCCTCTCTTCTTCCCTTTAGTGAAGGTGATTTTCTCTGGTGATATAATTTAGTTTTTTGCTGTTTATTTTTTGTATTCATTGTATGTTTTATTTTTTGAGGTTATCATTAGGCTTGCAGATACTATTTTATAACCCATTGTTTTAACTTCCAAACCCAGAATGGGTCTAGAAGTGCTGTCCAGGATTCAGGGACTAGAGTCACTGAGCAGTCTACCTGGTGTTCTATTGTATTGTTACTGAGCTGGCACTCAAACCACATAATTCCATCCTTCCCACTCTTCCCTCCCCTTTCCAAAAGCAGAGGAGCCTCACCTTGTAACCATTGCCATCCTAGGCCACAAACAGTACTGCCAGACTAGCACTGGTGTTCCCATAAGGCCCAGCGTCTCTTAAGTTAACTTGTCATTAATTCTGCCTGACCTGAGCCTCAGCCTTTGGGGTAGTGGGCTCCCCTCTGGCCCCAGGCAGGTCCAGAAATGTCATCCAAAAGTCATGTCTTGAATCAGAGACCCCAACACCCAACTTGGTACTCTACCCTACTTTGGTCATGCTGGTAACTAAGGTGCAAGACAAAGTCCCCTTTACTTTTTCCTCTGCTTTTCTCAAGCAGAAACAAAATTGCCCTATGTCCACAATAGCTGGTTATGTTCTGAGTCTCACCTGAAGCCATTAAGTCTCAGAGGTTCACTTAAGGCCTTCAATGTAGTACCTGGGTGTCATTGTTGGTTATTCAGGGACCAAAGACTCTTCAGTTAGCAGGTGATGAATGCTGTCAGAACTGAGTTCTTTCCTTTATGGAAGTTGGTTCTCTTCCAGCCCAGGGTGTGTCTAGAACTCTCCTTTGCAAACTAGGGCCTGCGATAGGGGCCTCAGGACTCTGTCCAGTGCCCTATCCTGCTGTGGCTGGGGTGGTATGCCAGATGCAAGAGAAAGTCCTTTCCACGCTTCCCTGTCTCCTCCTCAAGCAGAACGAAAGGATCTCTTTTGGAGCCAAGAGCTGTGCAGCCTGGGGTTAGGAGAGAGGTGATGCCATCACTCCCCTGGCTGCCCCAGTTGATGTCTCAGTATGTCACATGTCCCCCAAGTCCACTGTCTCTAGGCCTTATTTAGCACCAGGACTTGCCTAAGAGCTGCAGTCCTTATGGCCCAGACTGCTTTTCAAGTGTACTTGGAGACATAGAGTATAGTATCCTGCACTGGTAAGGTTTGTGGGAACTCAAGTTTGGATCTCTGGGATTGGCGATTCCCCTCTGGTTAGTGCTTATTAAATGTTCCCTCCATGGTAGGCATCAGCTGAGTTTGGTCTGGTTTTCCTTTCTTCTCTAACAGGATAATGCTAAGTTCAGTGCCTCATAATTGCTATGTTCTCCCTCCCCCA
The DNA here is from genome assembly GCF_008728515.1 of Papio anubis. NCBI lineage: Eukaryota > Metazoa > Chordata > Mammalia > Primates > Cercopithecidae > Papio > Papio anubis. The sequence continues at coordinate 122,187,002 of NC_044981.1, forward strand.
ATTCCCAGAGATGCTCTCTGGCATCACCGAAGAAGCTCCCTTCAGTGTCTGTTCCAATTATATAAAATTAAAACCAGGTACTATGTATGCTCACCCAATTTTTTGGTTCTTGTGAAGATGTTTTTTTCTGAATTTGGTGTCCTTACAGGGTAAAATTGGTGGAGCTTTCTATTCTGCCATCTTGCTCTGCCTTCCATATGCGGGTTTTTAAAAAAGCCAAATGTCCCAGTATTTTGGAAGGTTTAATGGTATAACTGGAATAACAGATGTGTGCATTTTTGCTTATTTATATTATCACATAAAAGCCATTACAAATTAGAATGTGTCAAATGAAAAAAAAAAAGTGAATAAATTCAATATGTCCACATACACCCATCTTAATACATTATAACGTGTCATTAAAAATGTCATTATAAAATATGTCACTTCATAAGAGATTATGTACAAAATGTTTTAATATGTAAAACAGGGGAAACAGATGATCAGGAAAATTAACAAAACTTAAAAGATATTTAATTTTGTGCCAATTTAGAATGAGGAAATGTTTCCTCACATTTTTATTTTTAATAAGTTCTTAATTTCTTCATATTCTTTATTTTTCTTGTATATTTACAAGCTTGAAATAATAGTAAATAGGAAACTAAATAGATGTTACATAAAGAAAAGTTTAAAATATAGTAAACTTGAAATAGGTTTTCTGAGTGATGAAGATAAATCCATTCAACTTAGAATCCATGAGTTGGTAAAGATGTTAAGGAACTTGATGTAACCATAGAAAAAGGAAAAGATATAATATCAAGACCTTTATGAATAGATATTCATTATTAAGAAAACATTCTTCAAATGTCATTTCTGGAAAATACTGAATGAGATTTGAATGACATTGTTTTAACTAATTTTATGATTTTTTTTCTACCTTCAAAACCTATGTAGGAATTAAGAAGTTTTAAGGAATTGCCTTATCTCTCTCTTTTGTCATTTCAGGAAAATCTGAAGACTAATCAGCCATTTTATTTTATTTTTAAAAATGTGGTTGGTTTTCACTACTTTTCTCTTACAATTAAAACCAGATAGACTAATCATACACACAGAAACTATATTCAACAAACATTAATTTAATGTCTATTCTATCTAGGTACTAGCCAGTATCTAGCTAGCACCTATCCCCAGTACTAGCAATAGCAGGACATTAAAACTCTGTCACTGTCTGCCAGTGGCTCATGATCTAGTTTAGGATTCTTAAAAGAAAATAAGTAATCATCACAAAAGTAAGTAAGTGAGTGCAACAACAGAGTTGCACTTGATACAATGGTTGTAAAGAAGATAAAGGGATCAAGTTTACATAGGAGAAACAGAAAATAACATATAAAGGAGGTTCCTGAGAAAAGGAAATTAGAAACACTTAAAAGGTCATATGGAAATGTCAAGACTGGTACTTGAGGGAAGGATGAAAGGAAGGTAGTTATTATATTCTATTTTCTTCCAGTGTAAATCCCATAAATATCAACTATCAACTTCAGAATGCCTAAGGTGACAAGACACAAAGATGCAATCCTAACTTCTAGAAAATAACAGAAAATATCTTTATATTAAAAAAGACAAATAGTACATGATCTCATTTATATGTGGAACCTAAAAAAATCAAAATGATAGAAAGAGAGTAGACTGCTGGTTACCAGGGGCTGAGTGAGGGAGTGGGCAATGGCAACATATTGGTAAAAGGGTGCAAACTTTCACCTATAAGACGAAAAATTCTGGAGACTGCATGTAGGGCATGGTGACTAGAGTTAATAATAATGTATTGTATACTTGAAATTTACTAGGAGAGTAGATCTCAAGTATTATCACCACACGAAAAAAAAAAAAAGGTCACTATGTAGTGAGGTGATATGTTAATTAGTTTGATTGTCATCATTTCACAACATATGCATATCTCAAAACACCTTCAACATCCAAACACATTGAACAACTTCAGTAGAGACAATTTTGGTTTGTCAAACAACCTCAATAAACTAGAAAACTTAAAACAAATCACAGATGGTAGGTATCTTCATAAGATGTGTTAAATATGATCCATTGTTAATAACTATACTTCACTTCTGGAATAGATGATAAGAAAATCTAACTAGAAGGATGTTATATTGATTGATAAGTACATACATACGTAGAAAAATGGATAGATAGCTTACATTCAAGCTATCAGTTCAAAAGTTTTAAGCTGCCCCAACAAGATTCACAATGACCACATTTCATTAGCAGAAAACTAGTAAAAGGTTTGGCTTTAGCTTGAAAGTCCTCCTGCCATTGAGTAATTTTCTTATGCCATATGCTTAGCTCTTGTTATGACCCAATTATACATAATTCTTTTAAAATAGGATCTTTACAACTGTGCTTATGACAAGCTCAACAATCATTTAAAAATATTCACCAAAGGTGTTCATGTGGCTAAGCAGGAACGTGAAGTCTGCATCCAATTTTGATAACCACAGAAGAAATGTTAGAATAAAAATATTTTTTGAAAACAGTATTTTGGTTTACCCTAGACTGAACCAAGATTGACACAAACAATGTATTTTTTCAGATATTTAAAAAAAAACAGATAGTTGACTTTTAAGACATTATGCTCAGAAATTGTATGATCTAATACAATACAGGGATCATTCAAGAGAGAACAATAATTTCATTGGGTTCTTAGTCTCATCAAATATACCTCAGGAGATGGAAAGGTCTACCATGAGCAAATAGCCTTCCCCACATGGGTTTTGGAGACTCTCCATTACCTCAGCAGTGAAAGAATAATTTTGAGAATTTGAAAAATAAGCACTTGTTGATTTGATAACTTAAGAATTGTCCATTTCAGTACATAGGCTAGTTATATGATAGGAAATAAGGAAATAAGCTGAATGATAAGGAAAACTGTAGCACATAGAACTTCAAATAGAGTCATCCATTTCACAAGTGTATCCAATTGAATATTAGAGGGCACCCCATGAAAATAGGATAAGTGATTCTGTTGACCACTAAAGATTAGTGAATGATGAATTAATGAATGATGCTTTTATCATTTATTTTATTTTAGAGACAGGATTCTCATGCAAAACCAAGTGTCTAACTTATCTCTCAGCAATGTTAAGTTCTATCAATGCAAAACCATCGTCACTTGTAAAAAGTAAAAAGATTCATGTTGTATCTATATAGTACTTATCATTTTCAGATTCACTTCATTTCCATTTCTGATTTAATTCTGTAGTTGTTGTGATGAACGGTAGAGTTTAATGTTAACAGCTAAAGATGATGAGCTAAGACTGAAGACACCATAATGTTTGAGAAATCAACACATTTGACTTCCTTGGCTCATGAATGTGTATAAAAATTTTATAAAAGAAAACAAATGTGTGTTATAATAGTGAAAATGAGCACTAGGGTAATTTTCTACATTATTAGGTTAAAAGAAATTTTTGCACAGAATTCGCAACTCAGTAGTTTTCAAACATTTTGAGCAGAGAAGTCCTCCTTTCAATAAAATACAGTGTAAATAAAAATTGATATAGTGAATATGCTTATGTTATATGATCAAGTTATAATGTTTTTATTTTCTAAATTAATGGAAATTTCAGCTAAAGATATAATACAGAACATATGAATTCATGTCCTCCCCTTCCACAATTCGAACTTCAATGATCAGAAAGCAAAATTTTCAAAGGCCTCAACCTGTAAGCCTAAAAACGTAGGGAAAGAGAAGATAAGAACAAATTGTGAAGTTAGAGTTAAGTAAAAAGGCAAATGATAGCTGATATTATCAGACATGTGAAAGCACCATCAAAACTGGAGAAATCAAGAAGAAACTCAGTTTCAATCACAAAACCCCTTCAAAAATGCTAAGAAATTGGCAATCCCCATTACCTATGTATATAAGAATTCGGTTGAGGGTCAAAAGTGGTCTGATTACGGCTATGTGAGAACGTACAGGTACTGGTTTTCTGTGACATGCCTGCCACAACAGTATACCCACAACTCGGTGGTTTAGACCACAAAAACTGATTGTCTCCTGGTTCTAAGGGCAGAAGCCTAAAATTGTGGTACAGACATGGTTGGTTTCTCTGCAGGCTGTGAGGAGGAATCTTCCTCATGCCTCTCTTCCAGCTTCGGTGGTTTGGTGGCAATCTTAGGCACTCCTTGGCTTGCAAACATATCACCCTGATCTCTGCCTTCATCGTCCCACAGTGTTCTTCCTGTGCGTTTTCTGTTTTCAAATGTCTTCTTTTTGTAAAGACACCAATAATATTGAATTGGGTGCTGCTCCAATGACCTCATTTTAACCTGATTATCTTTGTAAAGGTCCTCCAAACAGGATCACATTTTGAGATACTGGGGCTTATAACTTCCACATACAAATTTTGTGGGGACACAATTTAACCTATAGCATTGTGATGTCTATGTTCCCTCCTCATCTTCATATAGATGAGATACTATCTCTTCTCACTTCAACATCAAAGAGAAGGTTCATACTCTGGATAAAATATTACAAATGAACCTAATAAACTGTTCTGATTAGCTGAACTTTTGCCTCAGATTTATAGAAATAAAGACTTAACTTTTATAAAGAGATTTTCATTTTTTGGATGGGAGATGAGTATACAACAACTAAAAAATCTGAGTAAGACAAGTAAGTTGCGATGGTGAATTGTATTGCAACTTTTGAATAATTTTCAATGAGTGATAACAAGAATTTTTACATTAGCACCAAAAGTTAATGTTTTGATTTATGTAAATTATTAAAATTTGGCATGGAACACACCTGTGTGCCAATTATGTGTAATTTCAGCTTTTAAGATAATTACAAATAAATATCCAAAGTAAAATTCAAAGGTACCACTAAAATACCATATCAGTAAAAACAAAGGAATCCACAGGAAAAGATTTAAAAACCCCAAATCTATAAAAATTTAGAGCCATTTTTTATTTCAATTAATATTCTTTATTAATACCTAAGAAATTTTATTGCCCAATACCTTTTTTGTTTGTTTGTTTGTTTGTTTGGTTCACAGACCCATTTAAGAATCTTATAAAAGCTATGGTCCCTCTCTCCAGGAAAATGCAAGAATACCTTTTATCCATAAATATTCAAATTTTCACAAACAGCCTTCATGAAATTGAGGTACAGAAATAATTGAATTTCCTGAAGTTTGAAGTTTTTGAATAAAAATAGAGCTGAATTAGAATCTGCAGTCTACCATTTAAAAGCAGTATGATGGCTTAATCTCTAGGTTTCAGTTTTGTATATGTATAAAATTAGAAAATTATGCCTATAAGTTTTTGCAATTATGTAATTTATGTAAAATGTTGGAAACATACAGTTGCTGTCGCTATATATATTTAGAGGAGGGTGTTCTTTTAACATTAACACTGTGATTAACTCACTATTTTTCTTAGGTTCTATATTTATAATTCATTCATGACATTTTTTATGTCACCTTCAGCTTGAGATGTACTGTGTTTCTGCTGATGCTTCATCCTAAACCTGACAGTAGGTCTAAATATCAAAATGATTAAAATAAAATGTTCCTACCTTTTCACATATGAAGTAATGAAGCTTTGCACCTAGAATGATTGCATAAATTGAGGTTTTCTAGAAAATATTAGAAAATTATTTTAGTCCCAAAGATCTCTAATAAGAATATGTATCGAGTGCAGAAATTGGTATTCTTCACTTTAGAAACATTGTTTACATATCTTTACTTAATGTTTGAATCACTTCTACTGTATCCTACCAGGAATTTATTCAGCTTTTCTATTCATTAAGATAGAAACTTCTTGTCTCCAGAAGTAGACCATTTACATAAATACAATTCTAAGCAAATTCAGACAGACTGAGGGATTTGGGGGGTTAAGCAGTGTGTCTTATTGAGAAGCCCAGATGTTAGCATTGGGCAAATTTAAGATTAAAGCATTAATAACTATCCCGTGTTATTTATGAAAATTAAATGAGATTGTGTAGCTTAAGTAACTACCAAAGACAATGCCTTCACATATTTGGTTTTCAAATAAAATTGCCTTTTATTAAATCCAAATTTCTATTCAAACCAAAGCAGTTTTCATGTCAGCAGGAATTTCTTTTAGAAATATACTTAATCTTTCCCTCAACATTTCATATTAGAGCTCTCAAATACATATTATTGAGCATCTCATACTCAATTATTTCTTCAACATTCTTCATATCATAGCATTAATTACTTCTCCTAAATACATTTTTTCATGAATGTGTTTCTTACCCTGATGTTTTAATTAACTTAAAAAATTTTAGATAATTATCAACCAAAACAAATTCTAGAGACTAAATTACTATTGGTACACCTTTGTATTAATCTATTTTCACACTGCTGACATACCTGAGACTGGGTAATTTATAAAGAAAAGGAGGTTTAATGGATTCACAGTTCCACGTGGCTGGGGAGGCCTCACAGTCATGGCAGGAGGCAAAGGGCACATCTTACACAGCAGCAGCAAAAAAGAAAAAAATGAGAACCAAGCAAAAGGTTTTCCCTTATAAAACCATCAGATATCATGAGACTTATTCGCTACGACGAGAAAAGTATAGGGGAAACTGGTCCGGTGGTTCAATTATCTTCCACCAGGTCCCTCCACAACACATGGGAATTATGGAAGCTACAATTCAATATAAAATTTTGGTGGAGACACAGCCAAACCATATCAACCTTATTTGGAAAAATTTTGGCAGCACAATCATACTTTTGATTTCCTTGAGTTTATTGTTACTTAAAAACAGGCCTTCACTGAACCTTACTGATCACTGATCAATCATAAAATCAATATAATTCACATAAATATAACTTTTCAGAAACATTTAGGGAATTGTGTAATAGAAGTTTGCTTTTAAGAATAATATATTTGCACTCATTGGACCCTCTCTAATTCAGTCTTTCTTCAATAGCAACATGCTTTCCTAAGATAGCTAATTAATGGTAATCATTCTGTATCCACATAGTAGAACGGAACTTAGTTTTGTAGGCAATATCAACAAACAAGCTCAAAATGTTTTATATTAAAAGGCTATCAAAAAGCTTCAACACAGCTATCGTCCTGAAAGAACTTGTTCAACGCCTTCTGTTGTGAACTGAATTTTGGTGAATGATCAAAATTCATATGTTAAGCCCAAAGCCTCAGCATGTCTGTATTTGGAGACAAGACCTCTAAGTAATTAACATTAAATAGGGTACCATTACCTTACGGGGCATGCCCTGATCTGAAAATGTTAATGTTCTTCTAAGAAGAGACAGCAGAGCACCAGAGATCCCCCGCTCTCTCCTTCTCTCTCTCTTTATTTTTGTCTTTCTCTATGTATGCCCACACACATACCAAGGAAAAGCACGTGAGCACACTGTGAGAAGGTGGCCATCTGCAAGCTAGGAAGAGAGCCCTCACAAGAAACTAAATACATTTTCACTGTGATGACAGACTTCTAGCCTCCCTAACTGTGAGAAAATAAATTTGTCATCGAAGTTATTCAGCCTGTGATATTTTATTATGGCAACCCAAGCAAACTAATGTGCTTTCAATACTAATTTATTTTTTATGCCAGAGCTTGAGAATGTATGCCTGTACCAAATAACTTTTGAGAAAAACACATATAAATTTTGAGTCAACAGATTCAGAATTATATTACAAATTGATTGATATCTGTTACAATACAAACAACTGGATAAGAAATATAAATGTCCAAGGAATAAAACATATTATTGTGTTATATCAAAAAATTAAAGTGTAACCAAAATTTGAGTAATCTTTTGGAAACTGATAGAACCTTTTCAAGATATATGAATTTTTAAATTCTATTAAACGTACCTACTCAAAAGGGAATCTAACAAGCAAATTCAGACTTTTATGTCTTAATAGAAATAATATAATTGGAGGTTTTGATTTTCTTCTTAACAACAAAAAAAATTCATAAAGAACATAAAAAATTTCTTTTCTTTTTTTTTTTTTTTGAGATAAAGCCTCACTCTGTTGCCCAGACTGGAGTGCAGTGGCGCAACTTCAGCTCATGGCAACCTTCACTCCAGGTTCAAGTGATTCTTCTGCTTCAGCCTCCTGAGTAGCTGGGATCACAGGCATGTGCCACCACGTCTAGCTAATTTTTGTATTTTTAATAGAGATGGAGTTTTGGCATGTTGGCCAGGCTGGTCTAGAACTCTTGGCCTCATGTAATCCACCTGCCTCAGCCTCCCAAAGTGCTGGGATTACAGGCATGAACCACCATACCCAGACAATTTCTGAAATTTTTGAATTTGCTACTGATCTATTTGAATGAAAAAGAAATTGCACATATTTGACATGCTGTATGTTTCTCACCCCAATTTCTTTTAAATGAAATCAATTGGATCAATGTTCACATTTCCAATGTACATTAACACTTGCTGCTGTTGATTGTATCGCCGCCCCCACCTACCCCAAAAAAGATATGTTGAAGTCCTAAACTTTAGTACCTCAAAATGTGGTTCTATTTGGAAATAAGGTCTTTAGGGAGCTAATGAAGTTAAAATAACATTAGGTAGGCCCTAGTCCAATGTAACTACTGTACTTGTAAGAAAGGTAAGTTTAGACAGAGACAGACATACGCAGAGGAAAAGACAATGAGAAGACACACAGGAAGATGCCATTTGAAAATAGAGGAACATGCGAATTCAGCTGTAAGCCAAGGAATGCTTAGGGTTACCTGCAACCATCAGAAGCAAGGAAAACGGAAGAAGGAGTCTACTTAGAGTCTCAGAGGGTACATGGCTTTACCCTACAGATTTCAAACTTATATTTTCCAGATCTGTGAGGTAATTCATATTCACTATCTTCAGTCACTCAGTGTGTGTACTTTGTTACTGCAGCCCTGGGAACTAATAAACTTATATTATAAAATAACATTTGCCAATGTATAGAGTTATAGCATACCTTCCAGGTCTCAAATTAAATCAAATTCCATCAATAACAAGAACATAAATGAACCAATGGAAAAATGCATCGATAATTAATAGAAATGTGTGGCATAAAGTAAATAGATTGCCTAAAATTATTTTTGTTTAAGAGAGTATTAATAAATATAGCTCATCTGAAAGTATTTTTAATAAAAACATATTTCATACTTTTAATTAATAACATATTTATGTGTCATTGAACCCATCCACTTTATTTTGGAAGGTAAATATCATTTGATATCAAATTAGAAGCTGACTGAAAATTAAACAGTTCTGTTTTTAAGATAAACCACAATAACATGCTTAAATAGGATTTGTGTTGCTATGGTGTGTACAATTCATAACAAAATTTTTCGAACTAAACATTCTTAATGGATGCTATGTTAAAAGGTCTATGGATCATTTACCAAAGAATAGAAAGTCTCATTTCTAAGAGTTCTTTGATCTAGATAATATCATATTCCCATGTTTTACGTAGAAAATTGTTCGTATGCATATAATACTTCCCTACTAATTTAAACTCTTTAAAATAACCCCGAGGCTATGATGAAAGCTACATACCTCAAATTTTCAGAGATATTGGCACTTCTTAATCTTTCATTTTAAAATGGAACCATTTCAACCTTAGAAATTGTCATTCTCACTTATATTTATGAGCAATCAATGGTACCTGAGCATCATAACAAAGTTTCATTTCAACCATAGCAAGAACTATAAAAGAAAGTGGGAGAAGCATTATAGACTATGTCTTATTCAGCTTGTCAGGTATAAATAAACTCCTGTACACATGAGCACTATGACAAGAAGAGGAGAATGGTATTAAGTTTCCTTGTTCATTTTTCACTGAAATCATTTTAGTACTGAAGTGCAATTTTGTACCTAACTATTCTTTATTTCAACATAGCATCCACTTGCATTAACACAAAGATACACTATGTGTTTTTATGCTTTTTCACATGTTTCCATAGTAGCAAAAAGACAAATCTTTAACTATGTAATAAAGAAAAATAGTGACAATAATTAGCAGTCACCTAGGCTTTATTATGTGCCAGGCACTATTCTAAGCTCCTTACATGTATTAAATCAATTAATTCTCATAATAACCCTTAGAGCATATAAAATATAAAGCTGAGAACCAGTCACTGATCTAACATTGGTGTGCTTCCTTATGTAAGCGTATTTCATATTCATTCATGTGCTGACAGAGCAATTCGGAGAAAAACACAGACCCATAGAAAATATATAATTCCTTTATCGGTGAGGAAATCTGCAGCTGGAGATATTGCCTACCATTGCCAAAGAAACACTGCATCAATGTAGAAATGAAGATTCTAGAAATATCCCAATATACTCAGATGCACTGTGTTGCTTTCTACATAGACAGTGATGATGAAAGAGCAATGTGTTGGAAGTTTGGATACCTGAATTTCCACCTTGATGCTACACATCTCTCTAGTTATGTGTAAGCATAAAGGAAACATCACAACACTTTGGCTAGACCTTGATTTCCCTACTTTATAAATAAGGATGAAGGCTGACATTTTTTCTAAATGCAATAAATTTGCCCATTTGATACTTAATGAGTACAAACTGTGATAGATGCTTGCGTTACACAGATTAATGAAATATTTTCATGGTGATCATATTCTTATTTTAAACATTTTTATTAAGTATAATTGATATACCCCAATGGCACATATTTAATGTATACAAAAATTTGATAAGTTTGAACAAATTCAATGAAAGAGTTTAGAAAACATCACCCTAAAAAATGTCACTCTCTTATATTGATTCTTTTGAGTTAAAGGCACTAAAAAAACAGCAGATGTAAAGAAGGGTACTGTCATTTCCTTTTTTTTTTTTTCCTGAAAAACAAGAGATGAGGCCAGGTGCGGTGGCTCACGCCTGTAATCCCAACACTTTGGGAGGTCGAGGTGGGCGGATCACGAGGTCAGGAGATCAAGACCATCCTGGCTAACATAGTGAAACCCGGTCTCTACTAAAAATACAAAAATTAGCCAGGCGTGGTGACGGGTGCCTGTAGTCCCAGCTACTCGGGAGGCTGAGGCAGGAGAATGGCGTGAACCCAGGAAGCAGAGCTTGCAGTGAGTGGAGATGGCGCCACTGCACTCCAGCCTGGGTGACAGAGCGAGAATTCGTCTCAAAAAACAAAAGAAAACAAACAAAAAAAGAAACAAGAGATGAAATTCCCATGTGAGAGCTGCCCTCCCTATGCGACCAAGAGAAAAAAAAAAGGAAACATTCTTATCGTTAAGGACAGGAAAATGAGACAGAGAATTCTGTACAAATACATTTTGTTAAAATAATTCTTATCTTCCTTTAGCCTCCTCATATATTTTAACTGCTTTTCAACTGTTGCCTTTTTTTTCAATCTGTATTAGTCCGTTTTCATGCTGATCAGAAAGACATAGCCAGGACTAGGCAACTCACAAAAGAGGTTCAATGGACTTACAGCTCCACGTGGCTGGGGAGGCCTCACAATCATGGCAGAAGGTGAAAGGCACATTTCACACGGCAGCAGACAATAAAAGAGAGCTTGTGCAGGGGAACTCCTCTTTTTAAAACCATTAGATCTCTTGAGATTAGTCCGCCACCACGAGAACAGCACAGGAAAGACCCGTCCCCACAATTCAGTCACCTCCCATCGGGTCCCTCCCGCAACACATGGGAACTCAAGATGAGATTTGTGTGGGGATACAGCCAAACTGTATCACAATTCAATACAAAAGTATGTAGAGTTTGCCAGTTCTTTTGGTCTTCATTTCCTTATGAGGGCTCCTGTGTCACATAAAATTGTTATTAAACAAATATGTATTTTTTTCTCCTGTTAATCTGCCATATGGCAAATTAATCTGCAGGCCCATTCAGAGACCCTAAATGGATAGAAGCAAAGTTTTGCTTTTCTCACAGCGTACACCATGAAACTACCACCACAGTCAAGCTATTAGACACATCCATCACCTCCATATGTTTCCTTGTGTCCCTTGGTTTTTGTTTGTTTGTTTATTTATGGTAAGAATACTTACCATGAAATCCACTGTCTTAACAAAATTTTAAGTGGATTATACAATATTGTTTACTATAGACAATACATTGTAAGACAGATCTTTAGAATTTGCTTCATAACTGAAAGTTTAGACCTATTGAGCTACAGGTCCCCATCTCCCCTCTTCTCAGCCCCTGTCAACCACCATACTACTTTCTGCTTCTATGCGTTTGACTGTTTTAAATACTTTATATAAATGAAATCATGTAGTATTTGTCATTCTGTGACTGGTCCAATCAACAGAACAAAAAGGCAATCTTTGGAATGGGAAAAATATTTGCAAATCATATGTCTGATAAAAGGTTAGTGCCTAAACTATGAAGGAAAATCTTATGACTTAATAGCAAAAACACAAAAGAACTGATTTTTAAAAAGCAAAGAACTTGATGACACATTTCTCCAAAGAAGACATACAAAAGTCTAACGGATAATGAAAAGATCTTCAACATCACTAATCATCAGGGAAATACAATTCAAAATCACAATGAGAGGTCATTTCACACCTATAAAATTTGTTATTTTTTTAAAAAGAAAAGATGTGTTGGCAAGAATGTGGAGAAATTGAAATCTTTGTAAACTGTTGATATGAATGTCAAATGGTGTAACTATTATAGAAAACAGTATGGAGGATCCCCCCAAATTAAAAATACATCTACCATTTGATTCAGCTATTCCACCTTTGAGTATATATACAAAATAATTAAAATCAGGATCTCAAAGACATAGCAGCACATCCATGTTCATTGCAGCATTAGTCCCAATAGTCAATATATGAAAGCAATCTAAATGTTTACTGGTAGATGAATGAATAAAGAAAATGTACTAGACACATTAATGAAGCATTATTCTCTACTTTAAAAAAGGAAATCCTACCACATGCAAAATCATGAATGAACCCTGAGGACATTATACTAAGCAAAATAAGCCAGTCACACATGGTATTCATATTCTAATTTTCAACTCAGTATTGTAAGTGCTGTGATAGAGTGAGGCCAGGTTACTATGAGAAGCAAAAGGAGAACATTTAATCCAGACTAGGTAATTATAACAGTCTTTCTGAAGGGGATGACAATAATTCAAGTCTTGAAATTACTTAGGGCTTAAGTATGTTATACAAAAAAAAATATATATTTCAGGAAGAAAATCATTACATTATAAGGTAGGGAGAAATGAAAGATGTGGACTTATGTGTTGAAGAGCCCATATAATCTAGCGTGGTTGACATATAGGAAATAACCTGGAAATAGAGAAAACAGAAGCTGAGAAAGCTAGTAGGAGAGAGGTCATAAACAGCATAAGTAGTGCCAAATAATTTTGCACATAGATTAATATTTTCCAATATGTATTCTCCAGAAGTAAACTGGGGCATGGTATACAATGTATTACATTTTTACAAGGAAAATCCAAATTAATATTTTAATGGTTTAAACATTATGAAGTAATTGAATTTATTAAATGTTAACATATTTCCCAAATTTGTTTCTAAACTTATTTGATCCTGAAATTTGTTCATCAATTATTATTGCAAATTACCATGCAGACAAAAAATTTTACAGATTAAAAATGTATACTGGGATGAATTGTGTAGGCCAAAAAGCTGAGAGAGAGAGAGAGAGTGTGAGAGAGAGAACAGACAACACACTAGAAGTTCCATTTTGTTTCTTCATAATTATGATGAATTTACTTTGATTACTTTTATCGCTTTTTTATTTACTTATATTACTTTTATTTTGGAGCCTTACTCCAAAAAGATTACTCCTATTTCAATTGCCATATAACTTTTTTCTTTTCAGAAAATGTATGTAAATATAATTTTAAATCAACTTATTTGTGGCTTGTTTCCTTTTACTCAAAATATGTTTCATTCATGCTGCTGTGGGTAGAGATATTTAATTCATTTTCATTACTGGAGAGTATTCATTGTACGAATCTACTACAATGTAGACATTCCACTCTGGCTGATAGTTTGGAGATATTATAAATAATTCTACAATTTCTATTTTTGCAAAGGTGTTCTGTTGCATGTATGTACTCAGTTCTGTTTGGTATAAGCATTGGAGTCAAAGTGCTACATTAAATAACTTAAAATACCCAGCATTAGTAAATACTACAAATTATTTTTTCTCAAGTAGTTTTCCAATTTATACTCCCACCAGGAATATGTTAGAGTTGATATTGCTACACATATCTGCCAACAAATGGTATTGTTTGTGTTTGTTTTTGTTTTGTTTTGTTTTGAGACAGAGTCTCGCTCTGTTGTCCAGGCTGGAATGCAGTGGAGTGATCTGGGCTCACTACAACCTCCATCTCCCAGATTCAAGCGATTCTCCTGCCTCAGCCTCCTAAGTAGCTGGGATTACAGTAGCCCACCACCATGCCCAGCTGATTTTTGTTTTCGTTTTTGTTTTTTAAGTGCAGACGGAGTTTCACCATGTCACCCAGGCTGGTCTCCAAGTCCGGACCTCAGGTGATCTGCCGCCTTCGCTTCCCAAACTGCTTAGATTACAGGCGTGAGCCACTGCACCTGGCCTTGTGTTTTTTATTTAAACCATTCATGTATCTTGTTTGTGGTATCTCAAAGTGTTTAATTTGTATTTTTTCTAACTAATAATGAGGTTAAACATCATGTCATATAATTTGGCTGTTTGACTATTTTCTTTTGGAAAATGAACTTTCATATTTTTTGTCCATGTTATTATTGAGTTGATGATTTTTGGTTGGTTGGTTGACTGTTTCTTTTTCCTCCCTTGTTATTGATTGTGGGTGTTGTTTAAGTATTCTGAAGACTATTACTATGTCAGTTACATGAATTATAAGTATTATTGTCATATATGTTGCTTAGCATTACATTCTCTTAGTGTTGTCATTTCATAACTAGAAATCTCTTTGTTACTAGAGGGTGAGGTAGGTATCAAGATGTGTGAGTTTTTAGCTTTTATTTTTAATTTTCTTTTTTTGAAACAGGGTCTTGCTCTGTCGCCCAGGCTAGAGTACGGTAGTACCATCCTAGCTCATTCCAGATTCTACCTGGGATCAACCAGTTCTCCTGCCTCAGTCTCCTGAGTAGCTGGGATTAAGGGCACACACCATCATGCCCAGCTAAAGGATATGTCTTTAATAGGTATATCCAATTAATTTAGCATCTTTTGAATAAAACGATTATTTCCTTTCTTCTGTGCAGTACAATTTTTCAGTAAAACAACTGTACATGTATGTAGACTTTGTTTCTGGATGACCCATTCTCCTCTATTATTCTCTTTGTCCTTGTGCCAACACCACCATACTGTTTTAATAACTAAACACCAAGTATATTAAATTTTCATTTATGTGAAAATTTAATAAAACCTAGAGTAAATAATTTCAAAATTAGTAAAAAAAAATTAGGGACAAATTTGATTTCCTGAAAGAAAATGCAAAATTACATTTTAGAGAATTATTTGAATGTAAATAAGTCAAAAAACAAAACAAATTTCATCTTCTAATATACCAGAGCATCAAAGTTTTGTCTCTAATGTAAATCTAAGTCACACAAAACAATGCGTTTTCTATGTGAACGCCTCAGTGAGGTGCCATTTTGAGATAAGATCCTGGGCACAAGTTCTTTAAAATAACTTTTGATATCCATAAAAATAAGTCTTTCCACTACTTTTTCAAGATCAGCTTAGTTACGTGTGGTCCCTTGTATTACACATACTGCCTACACAAAGTTTTTCTGGCATCTCATTAAGACGACATTTGATATAGAGAACATTTTGATAAATTGATAAATGTTGACACACAACATCACATCTTCAAATTCATGAAAGGACCTCTCTTCTTTTTATTCTACTAACATTTTGTGAATTTTTTTATTGAAGTCTTGTGCATCTTTTTTCAGATTTATAATTTTTATTTGATGTGCTTGATATCATTTTAAGTTACATAATTATATTTATTTACTATTTTATTTTTATTATTTTTATTTCAGTAGGTTTTTAGAAAACAGGTGGCATTTGTTTACATGGAAATAAGTTACATAATTTCAAATATATTTTTTCCGCCTTTTGTCTTTGGTATATGGAAATCTAATTGCTTTTGTATATTGACTTTTTAGCCAGTGATTTTGCTAAATGAATTAACTAATTCTCATGATGTATGTGCTGATTTTTTTGGAGATTATATATCAAAATCATATAATCTGTGAATGAGAAGATGTTTACATCTTTCTTTTAATGTCCATACATTTTTCTATTGCCTTATATCACTATATAAGTCTTTAATAAAGTGTCTAATAAAAGTGATGATAGGTATTATTGTCATTTTTATTCTCAAAGCAAAGTTTCAAAATATCACAATTCAATGTTTGCAATAGAACTATTTCAGATATTTTTATCAAATTAAGAAATTTCCTTCCTATACCTAATTGGCTAAGAGTTATTTTCATGAGTGGATATTGAAATTTATTAAATGTTTATTCTGAATTTTATTGTGATAATCACATTATTTTTGCTAGTATTGTGGGTTAAATGCATTGATTAAAACAGCCTGCAGTTACAAAATAAATTAAACTTGGTTGTTATACATACATATTTAATATTGTCAGATTTTTTTGGTTTATATTTAGGGGGCATTTTTCTCCTCTTGTCATTTTTAATGGCTATAAAAATGTTCTCTGCCATGTTTTCTTGTAAAACTTTTAGAGTTTCACATCTTACATTTAATGTCATGGTTGCAGCACTTAGGGTTACAGAGCTGGAGTCATCAAGACAGTGGTCTATTGTCATAGTACTATACAAATAGATCAATGGAACAGCAGGGAGTGCAGAACTAGACCCACATGTATGTGGTCAATTGAGTTTCAACAAAGGTACAAGAGCAATTCACTCGGAAAATCATAGTATGTTTCAACAAATATTCTAGAACAATTGGCAGTTCATGTGCAAAAACTGACTAAATAAAAATTAAAAACTAACAACTGAAAAAAAGAGAGAAGATAAAAATTATAAATATTAGAAATCAGAGGATATTGCTATAAACACTTTAGATATCAAAAGGATAAAAAGGAACTATTAAAAACAATTCTACACACATAAATTTAACAAATTAGCTTAAATTGATCACCTCCTCCAAAACACTAACTATCACAATTAACCAAGTATAAAACAGATGATTTGAATAGCTTTTTAATATTCAAGAAAATTAAAGTCATAATTAAATGCTCCCAAAAATGAATCTCTGGGTCCAGATGATTTTAGTAGATAATTCTACTACATAATTAACACCAATTCAAATCAAACTCTTCCAGAAAATAGGACACACTCTACTCAATTCATTTTATAAAGGCAATATTATACTAATATCCAAACGAGATGAATGTATTTTTTTAAATTACAAATAGCCTTCATAAATAGAGACAAAAATATTTAATAAAATATCAGTTAATCCAGCAATATATAAAAGTAATTATATATCACATCTATGTAGAGCTATTACATAGATACTAGCCTGTCTTAGTCTGTTCAGACTGCTAAAACAAAATACCATTGATTGGCTAGCTTGTCAACAACAGAAACTTCTTCTAGTTCTAGAGGCTGGGAAGTCAAGATCATGATAGAATTGCTGCTCCATTAGAGCTTGTTTCCTGGTTCATAGATGATGCCTCTCACTGTGTTCTCACATGGTGGAAAAAGCAAGGCATCTCTCTGGGGCCTCTTTTGTAAAGACACTAATACCATGCATAGGAGCTCCGCCCTCATGACCCTAATGTCTCCACCTCCCAATCATCATTGTCTTGGGAGTTAGGATTTCAATGTATAAATTTCAGGATGACACAAATATTCTGAACATAACAAAGGGTGGTTTAATACTTGAAAATCAATAAATGTAATCCAGCACATCAAGAAGCTAAAAAGAAAAAAAAAATGACCATATCAATTGATGCGGATTAAGAGTTTAACAAAATCCAACAATGGTTTTTAACTAAAACTCTCAGCAAGTTAAAAATACAGGGGAATTACTTTAACTTGATAAAGATAACCTACCAAAATTCTGTAGCCAACATTACATTTAATAATGAAAGACAGAATTTCTACTTTCATTCATCTTATCTAATATACTTTCAGGCCTGTCCGATCTTTTGGCTTCCTTGGGCCACCTTGGATGAAGAATTGTCTTGGGCCACACATAAAATACACTAACACTAACAATAGTTGATGAGCCTAAAACAAAAATCAAACACAAAATGTTATAATGTTTTAAGAAAGTTTACTAATCTGTGTTGGGCCACATTCAAATCTGTCCTGGACCTCATGTGTCCCACAGACCAAGGGTTGGACAAGTTTGCTTTCTATAGTACTAGAAGTCTAGTGAGTTCAGTAAGGCAAAAAAGCAAATAGAAGCATACAGACAAATAGAAAGAAAGAAATAAAACTCTTTCTGTTTGCAATGACGTGATAGGCCATGTAGAAAAAACTAAAGAATTTACAAAAACAAAAGTTTGTGAGTTTAATAAGGTAATATAAGATCAACATATAAAAATCAATTCTACTTCTATAGACTATCCATAAACAGATCATGTGGAAATTAAATATATAATACCATTTACAATTGTCCAAAAGCTAACAAAACATGTAACAAAACATACTGAAAGCCACAGGATGTTGGTGGAATAAATCCAAAAAGATGCAAATAGATGGAGAGACATAAAATATTCATAAATTGGAAAAATTGATGTAGTAAATATATCAGTGTTCCCCAAAATAATATATAGATTTAACCTAATTCTCATCATATTCACAAGTTTTTTTTTTTTTTTTTCTTTTTGAGACAGAGTCTCACTGTGTCACCCAGGCTGGAGTGCAGTAGTGCCATCTCAGCTCACTGCGATTTCCGTCTCCCAGGTTCATGCCATTCTCCTGCCTCAGCCTCCCAAGCAGCTGGGACTACAGGTACCTGCCACCACACCTGGCTAATTTTTTTTTTTTTTTTTGTATCTTTAGCAGAGATGGGGTTTCATCGTGTTAGCCAGGATGATCTCGATCTCCTGACCTTATGATCTGCCTGCCTCGGCCTCCCAAAATGTTAGGATTACAGGCGTGGTTATTATTACAGATAAGATTATTCTAAAGTTTATATAAAGAACAAAGGAACTAAAATAGCAAAAACATTTTGAAAAATATGAATATATTGAGAGGAATCAGTTTTCTAAATTCAATACTTATTCTGTAACTACAGTAATCAAGACTGTGTAGTACACAAATCCAACTAAATTCTAATAAAGATGAAAAACAATTCAACGGAAGAAGTATAGCCTTTTAACAAATGGTGCTAGAGAAATTTGGATAACCATAGACCAAAACCAAAAGAAAAATATACACATGATTCTCAGTTAAACTTTGTCTTAATCCATTCTTAGTTCATTTTGTATTGTTCTAAAACAATACCTGAAATAGGGTAATTTATCAATAAAAGAGAATTAATTAGCTCAGCGTTCTGCAGGCTGAAAAATATGAGGGCATGGCCCTGGTTTCTCACCAGGGTTTTCCATGCAGTGTCACAAACTTGGTGGAGAAGATCAAGGGGAAAGCAGACACATGCAATAAGGAGAAAACTCGTGGTGTGTCTTGGTTTTGTAACAACTTGCTCTCACAGAAACTAATCCATTCTAGCAAGAATTAGTCTAGTCTTGCAAGAGCAGGAACTCAATTCCCCAAGAACAACACCACGCCAGTCATGAGGGATCTTCCAACCTTATAACCAAAATACCTCCCACTAGGCCGTAATCTCAACCCCAACACACTGGGGATCAAATTTCAGCATGAATTTTGGTGGGGACAAACAAACTACATCCGAATCATAGCAAACTCCACACTTTTCACAAAAACTGATTCAACATAGAAAATATATTCAAATAGAAAACCTAAAAGTATGATTTTTTTTGAATAAACAATTGTGTTAAAACTTCCATGCCTGGAAAGAGTTCTTAGACATAACATTACAAGCATAATCTATAAAAGGAAAAATGATAAGTTAGACCTCATCAAAACAAAAACTTTTACTCTGTGAAACACCATCTGAATAGGATAAATAGAAGGCTACAGAGTGGAAGATCATGTTTATTAAACCACATATATAGTAAAGAACCTGTATCTAGAACTTATAAAGAACCCCCAAAACTTAACAGTAAAAATATAGATAATACAATTAGAAAATGGAAAAAAGGAATAAAGGGGTATATCACTGAAGAGGTTATATAAATGGCAAATAATCTCATGAAAAGGTGTTCAACATCTTTAGTCAAAAGAGAAACAAAATTAAAACCACAATGAAATCTCACAACACATTTATCAGAATGGTTGAAATTAAGAATAGTGATGACATGAGATGCTACTGGTGACAATGTGAAGAAACTGGATTACCGAACCACTGCTGGTGGAGATGTTAAAATTTAAAAAAAAGATACAGCCACTCTAAAAATAGTTCAGCAGTTTGGTATAAAATTAAACATGCAATTACCATATATCCAAGCAATTGCACTCTTGGATATTTATCCCAGAGAAATAAAAATGTATGTTCACACAAAAACCTGTATATGAATAGTCATTGCAGTTTTATTTGTAATAGCTAAAAACTACTGAAGCAAGTTCAGATATTTTTCAACAGATAAATGGTTACACCAACATATAATATACCGTGGATGGAATATTAGTCAGCAATACAAAGTAATAAGCTATTTATATACACAACAATTTGGATGGATCTCACAGGGCTTATGCTGAGTGAAAAAAGCCTATATCAAAGGTGACATTTATGATTTCATTTATATAACATTCTTGAAATTACAAAAGCATACAGATTGGGAATGCGTATTTTAGTGATTGTCAGAGGTTAGGGACTGGGAGGTGAGGTGGCAAGAGAGGGCTCAGTGTGGTTGTAAAAAAACAACAGAAGGTCACTTTGTGGCAATTGAGTTGTTTGTTATCTTCACGGTGGTGGTGGACACATGAGTCTATACATGTGATAAAGCTGGTGGAACTAATGCCTTTATATATACATACACAAATATAAGGAAAACTAGAAAACCTGAACATGATCTGTGGATATGCATGTACTGTTACATATAATAAAGTGTGATATTGTAAAACATTACTTTTGAAAGAAACTGGGTAAAGGGTACTCAGGATCTCTATTATTTCTTACATCTGCATGTGAATCTACAATAATTTTAATAAACATTTTAGTATTAAAAATAGTACATATGCCCTTAAATAAGTATAAATATGGTATATATCCATTAAAGTGTCTACAGTCAGCACATTAAAAAAAAAAAAAAAAAAGAAAGAAAAAAAAAAAGAATGGTTTTCATGCTGACAGACACGGTTTTGAATCTTAAGACTCCTATTTATTTGCCATGCATCCTTGAACTTGTTCTCTAAACTATGCTGAAGCTCAGTTTTCATATTAAAGTTAAATGTATAATAACACCTAAAATGTTTTACTCTAAAATTTAGAGTTACTATTTAAAAGTAACATACTTCTGATACCTTAGTAGATACTCTCAATATTTTAGACATTAAGAATTTTTTAGATTTATAACATTATATTTTGGTTAATTGTTCAACATTTCAATTGATAAATACATTTGAAATGACATTTTATGCCTTGTATAGCCTGCAATAACAAATAATAATTTATTTTAAATAAATGAAATAATTGAATAATTATTTTAATTTTAAATGAAAATAAGTTCTAACAGTATAACGTATATTTAACCTTAAATTCTTACCACTCAAAAATCGAAATTCTGATATCCTAAATATTCTACTTCACTAAAATAATAAATACCAGAAATAGATTGTAATTAGTTAAAATTAAAAAGGGCAGAAACATAACTGAGAAAATATAAATAACCTTTTTAGAAATTGGGTTTTTATATTTACTTAGCCGCTAATTTATTCAGTTAGTGTATCATTTTTTGTGTGAACTGTAATTAGCAGATCACATCAGAAGATAGAAAAAAATGTTTAACAGAAATATCTACTTCTTTTGAATATCTTTGGGATCATTATCTCTGCTATGACCTCCGTGTAGTTGTAACAACTTAGAGAATCTTTATTTATACTAAAATACATGAAAGATACATGCTAATTTTAAAGCTTAGAAATAGAACAGAAATTGAAGAAGCCTTTTCCTCATGGCTGAAAGTGCATAAAATTAATTGGAGTCCTATGAATTTACTCTAATAATATTTCAATTTGTGTGGCAAATGCTTCTAAATAATTTATACTAAAACTCTATTCTTATCTACAAATAACAAATTCCACTTACCAAATCCAACATCTGTATTAGCAAAATATGCATGTTGCCCCTTATTTGCACATAAGTATACTTGGTGATGTGGGCCTGAAGACATTTAAGAAAAATATCAAGTACTCAAAAGAACTATGGTAATAAGTATCATATAAATTGAATGGAAATGAACCAGATAGTGGCAGATCTTGTAGAGTAAAATACATTTAAGGAACATTTAAATTTAAAAAGTAAAAGGTAACAGCTAAAATACCAAATTGAGTAGTACTCAGTACACATAATAAACCCATAAAAAGTGCTTGTTAGTGCTTTTGATTAAATGTACAAATACAAGTTATATTATTCTCGAATCCACTACAATCGATTATCAAAGACAGATTCTGAGTGTGAAGACCTCACACAAATGGTCTTGGTGACTTTCCTTTAATGTCAAGAGCCTGTCCTGGAAATATTCGTCCCTAACAAGACACCATGCACAAAATTTATAATCTGACAACTCTCCCCTCTTACAGTTTACTACTGGCATCTTCTCACCCTGTTCTACACAAAACTACTGATGGTTCAGAAAGTACCTATACACTCAGAAGAGAAATTTTCATGAGCCTTAGTTCATAAACCTTAAAGTAGTTTTTATGGCATTCATTCTCTGAAACTGGGGTAGCCTCACTGTGTGTTTTGTCCATAATGTGCTGATCTCATTTTTCCTTATTCACAACCAAGCACACAAAAATAATTTATTTTTAGTGATTAAAGACATGCCAGAATTAAAAAATATATAATTTATTTATTTTGCAAGAGATGTCCAGGCCTCCATTCTACCATTGAAGACTCCTGTGTCTTTCTCTCATCCCATGGAGCCAGAATTCTGGGCACATTTGGCTTCTCAACACTTGCTAAATATTCTGTATATTTTTATGGTTCTACATCTTTAAATGTACATCTCTTGTTGTCTAAAATGCCGTTCTTCAGTCTCAATTTTCTGTCAGGCAAATGTCTCTTTAAACAAAGTCAATACCAATATTATCTCCATTACACTGTTTCCAGCTCTGACCTCATTTTCTTCCACTGACCCAACCAAATGTATCACATTTATATTTTATTCCATGGCATTTTATATTCTCTTGTTGTTGAGGTGATGATAGCACACTGAGAACCCTGACTCCAGAGTCAGATGCCCTGAGTTTGAATCATGACTCTGTCACTGATGAGCTGTGCAAACTTGCACATATTCCTCAATCTCTACAGGTTTGTTTCCTCATTGTTGAAATGGGCATAAGAGTAATTATGACTGTTGTAAGCATTAAATAAGATAATACACGTAGAAAACTTAGAATTGTGCTTAGCACATGCCCAATCATTTTACCTATTATTTACCAAGTTATTTTAAAATACACTTGACCCACCCAGGTGCCATGGCTCATGCCTGTAATCCCAGCACTTTGGGAGGCCGAGGTGGGTGGATCACTTGAGGTTGTAAGTTAGAGACCAGCCTGAGCAACATGGAGAAACCCCGTTTCTACTAAAAATACAAAAATTAGCTGAGCATGGTGGCTCATGCCTGTAATCCCAGCTACTCCGGAGGCTAAGGCAGGAGAATCGCTTGAACCCAGGAGGTGGAGGTTGCCATGAGCAGAGATCACACCATTGCACTCCAGCCTGGGCAACAAGAGAGAAACTCTGTCTCAAAAAAAGAAAAAAGAAAAGAAAATGTACTTGACTAGTAACTAAGAATAAAATATTCTTTTCTAATAACTTCTTAAAAGAAGGGATTTTTTTTAATCATCTTTCTTTCCTCAACGGTTATCGCCTAGATAACAACAGTAAAACCTCAAAAAAGGGTGATTTTAATTGCTCAATTGCTCTATATATAGGAAAAGCAGAAATCCCTCTTTATATTTTAAGTATAGGTCAATTTATTATAGTGATCAGGATCTTCATAAATCCAGTGGAATGGCCAAAGGAAGCTGAAGTTGGGGAAGACGTCTTAATTTTCAGATCCACAATTGTAGATATGATGAATATGGTTCGGAATTTGATGCTGCCAAGAATAAACCCTTTTAGGAATACATCCCTAATGGTGATGGTTGCCTTACAGGATCAAGGTGGGAGGCCCTCAGGGGTATGAATGCCTATGGAAAAACACATGTCTACCTGCCTCTCTTCTATGTTCCAAAACATATTGAGTACAAGGCTGGGGAAACCATGGAAGGATTTTGGTGAGTGCTGATTGCCTATTGCTTTAGTCAATTCAAACTGCTAGAGACTAGGTGATTAAAATGACAGACACTTATTTCTCACAGTTCTGGAGACTGGAAAGTTCAAGATCAAGGCACCAGGAAACTCAGTTCCTGGTTGAGCGCCTGCTTTCTTCTTCATAGATGGGACAGTTGTTTTATTTTTGTTTTTTGTTTTTTGTTTTGCCGTGTTCTCACAAGGCAGAAGTGGTGAGGGAGCTCTGAAGTATCTTCCACAAGGGCACTAATCCCATTCATGAGGGCTCCACTTTCATGACCTAATCACCACCCCAAAGCCTCAACTCCTTTTGGGGAGTTAGTGTATCAATACAGGTGGTCCCCAACTTAAAATGGTTAGAGTTATAATTTTTTAACTTTATAATGGCATGAAAGTGAAACATATTCTATTTTTCACTTTCAGTATAGTATGCAATAAATTACATGAGATACTCAATACTTTATTATAAAATAAATTTTGCATTAAATGATTTTTCCCAACTGTAGGCATCCTGAGCATATTTAAGCTAAGCCAGCCTAAGCCATGATGTTCCATAGGTTAGGCATAGTAAACTTACCATATTTTCAACTTATGATGGGTTTATCAAGACACAACTCCATCATTAGTCAAAGGAACATCTGTATATGAATTCTGAGGGGGCACATTCAATCGATAACGTGTATGTGCATCTGTTAGCATGAATTATAAGAGTTTGCCTATTTAGTGCCTCAGAAATGGTTGAATTTCAATAATCTCATACAATTTGACAGATAAATGGACACAGTTTAATATTTTATAATTATTGAGTAGGATAATAACTGCCAGGCCCTTACTCTTCTGTTGCCACCACAATGTTTACAACTATGATCAGTCAAATTCAAACCAGCCTATGAACATTTGTAAATTCTGTGAGAATCCAACTTTCTTAAAGTTGATGGCTGTGTCTAAAAAGAAATCACAATTATATGTACATATGAGAGCACCCTGAAGCTACTTTGTTTTCATGTCCTCCTTATTTTGCTTAGGTCTTAATTTGCTTAGTGTTCTCTGCATTCTATATTCTCGATACAAGAATTTACTGTCTGTTTGCTCTCCCCTGATTCCTTGTTCCCCATAGGATCACTAGAGGTAACGGCCCAAAGTTCTACCTTTAGATAATTTTCAGGATTCTACTTTGCCTGAGATTGGATCTTACTTCAGATAATTCCATCTATCTGCTTTAAATCTACTGATTACTGATTACAGCTAGTTCACCTACTATAAAGTCTGAAGCCCACCAGGATTCTTTTGGCTGGAAGTTTAGTTTTCAACTTCCCTTCCCAGTGGACCTCAAGGATACTGACACATGCTTATATTGGGTTTCTTATTTTTAAACTCATAGTCTTGTACTGGTTCATGTAAAAAAGACAAAATCTATTAGTATTTGAGAATTTATTCAATTATGGCAATTCTAGTTGTGAGTAAAGAGAATTACAAGCATATTAGAAAGTCTAGACTACTTGACATTAACGGGCACAGTAAGAGCTATAAAAATACACAGTAGAAGGGAAAGAGGCTCATCTGGGCGGATTAGTTTAAGAATAGAGGAGAAATCAAAGACTGAACGTCAAGGACAGAAGCTATGGCATACAACATAAGACTGAGATTTTGCAGATTTATAGATTTCATTCAGAGGTGATATGTATCATGGCACGTAATTCCAATTCACTGATTCAGAAATTTCAATAAATAGTTTGATTGATTTTGAAGTGTTTTTCCATGTCATACTTCATTTGAATGGGAAATACTACTGAGATAGTAAAAATGAGCTCAGCTTCATAGAGTTTACATTAGATTTTTGGCTAACGTAGCTTTCAACATTACCAGAACTGGCCACTAGATCTGACTCTTAATTTTCCTGGATCCTCCTTGCTCTGGGAACAGTTTGCTGCCTGCCATTGCTCAAGACTTCCCTGGAATCTATGTGGCCAGAAATATGCTATTTTTAAC
Organism: Papio anubis; assembly: GCF_008728515.1. Lineage (NCBI taxonomy): Eukaryota > Metazoa > Chordata > Mammalia > Primates > Cercopithecidae > Papio > Papio anubis. The sequence continues at coordinate 122,213,561 of NC_044981.1, forward strand.
ATTGCCCAAGAATTCCCTGCAGTCTATGTGGCCAGAGATATGCTACTTTTAATATCAATGTTTGTCTCTTCCTATTGCAATTATAAAGTGGTCCTTTTCAACAAACATATTACGTAGTATGTTGATCAATAAAGGCATTTTGAGCATCTTCTCAACTACAATCAAGCATTTCTATGTATATGATATTCTGTTATGTGCAATAATCATCCACTCATCTAATTGTGTATATTTTTTATCTATCTATCTATCTATCCATCTGTCTATCTATCTATCCATCTATCATTTATCAGTACAAGAGGTGGTATTTAGCCCCACTAGAAAAGGAGACCTACAGCACATGTAGGTTTAAAAAAAAAAAAAAAAAGTAAAGAAATGCTTTCTACAATACTGTGCTCCTTCATGAAGTAGGATAAAGCTTCTCATATTGGCTGTATATAGTAAGCGAAGTATATTTTTGAAGTCACTCTTAGCAGGATATATGTTTCAGACATACACACAAGAAAAATAACTTTAGTTGAGCATTTTTTTATAACTATTAAAGTTTGTTTCATGAAAACAAAGTGAAAACTTCAGTAGCTATCCAAACAAAAATACATTTACATTCGCAGAATTGAAAAGGATCAAAATAACCCTCCCATTATAAATTTGTGGAATCACAGGCTTAGAAAGGTCAAGTCATTTTCTCAAGGTCATGAATTCAATTTGGGGACTCAAAACCAGGACTCGTGGACCCCGATTCAGTGACCTTTCACTACACAATATTTTGTCTAAATTAATGATAGGTATAGAGTCAAAAATATCAACATATTAAAACTACTAATATTTTCTGGCATTAATTATATGGTTTAATATCTAGATTCTCTATTTTTCAAGTGAAGACTTATGTTTAATTTGATAGTCTTTGAAAAAGGGTTACTTAAACAGGGATCAGAATGATTAATTTCATCAGTATTGTAAGAACATGCTTAATTTAATTAAATTTCTACATGACTTTGAATGCTTAATGAAAAAGAACCTTTAAAGATAAACTGAAAGCATATTAATTATATCTTCAAATTAAAATAGTAAAATTGGAAATTTTTTACAAACATTTTTTCCAAAACTATGAAGTCCTTTGAAATTGTAAGTAACCTCTAACAGAAAATTGCTGCATAATATGAAATGTGACTTTTTAAGTTGTCATAATAAGCATCTATACCAAAAATAAAGCATTTATACTTGTGAGCCATTAATATGCCTTACAGAAAGACTGAAACCGTGATTTGGGATTTAAGCAAATGAATTAGTAGTGCAGACTGTTAATTATAAACATTTTTCCAGACTTTCTTTTGTCACAATTCACAGGACATCAAAGCTTTTAAGTAATAAAATAGCTCATATTTGACTTTTTTCAATTATATATATTTCTATTACCTATTACACATGATTCAATATTAAATGATAGAGGCTATTGAAGTCTCACAAAAATGTTTTACTGAAGCATATTAAAGGAAAAGTATAAATTACCAATAAAGAGCATACAACTCAAACACACTGATCTATGACTTGATTTCATAGACTGGAAGTCATTAACTTGTGTCAGGGCAGATGCCAAGTTAACCTTGTGTTACCTCTGCATATATATCTCCACTTTTCCTTTTGTATCCCTTACTACCTTGCTACGATAATCAGAACAGCTATCCCACCTCTTTCTATTTACTGTGTTTCCACTAAATATTGGAAAGCCCCATTCCCTTCTCTTTGACTTGCTGCTGTCTTAAGCTACTAACGTGCTCAGTAAGGATTTGTGGCATACAAAAAGGAATGGGGGAGAAATTACTTCTAATTCCCAACACCTCCCCCACACCCGACCTACATCTTACCACATTTTTAGCAGTAAGTATTATTCAAACAAAATGTTATGGGGAAACAGAAAACCGATGAGGATGAAACAGTTGTTGTTGATATAGAGAAGACACCCAAGGCCAGAAATTGGTATCCTTCTCATTCTCAATGGCAGTCTTTGTGCTACTTCTAGAACTCTATAGAATATGGCTTAAAAATCACTCAATCAAGAGAATGAAAACAGAAACCGGAGATCAGGAGACAAGTATTTGCAACAGACATATTTGATAAAATAATGTTATCCAAAATATGCAAATAACTCTTAACTCTTTTCCCGTTTTGGAAAAGAAAAAAAAAGTACACTCACTGCCAACACTCATTTAATTTTACATAAAGATGCTCTTTGAGGCTGAAGCAAATCTGACTGATGACTGATTTTCAATGTGAAAATAAAATATAAAAACTGTTCTTGGAGTTATTTCTAAACAGAACTAAAATCAGAATCCTCTGAATCAACAGAGTCACTTATTTTGGAAAAATCAGATTCATCAAATGATTCTTTGACCAACAATTGTTCGAGAAAGGTGTTAACATCATGCATAGGAATGCTACGTTTTCTAGGATTTGCCATGTTCAGCAATCAAGAATTCCTAAATTTTGTAAATGGAAATACCACTACTAAAACAGAATGTTATAAACAGAATGATGTCTTTTCTTTCCAAAGCCAATACACTGGAACAATTCAAAAATAATAATAAAAGTGAAATAGTTTGTGACAAAGTTAGCTCAGGGTAAATGCTGTAGCCACAAGCACCCTCGGCGAGTATTCTCGGAGCAAATAGGAAAAGGGTTAAAACTCAGTAATAAGAAAACGAATAACTGGAGTAAAAAATGAACTAAAGTCCTTAATAGACACCTCACTAACAAGAATATAAAGACTGCAAACAAACATGAAAAGATGCACCATATCATATATCATATGAGAAATGCAAATTATGACTACAATGAGATATCACCATCCACCTATTAGAATGGTCAAAATCCAGAATCCCAACAACACCAAATGTTGATGAGAATGTGGAACAACAGGAACTCTCATTGATTCCTGGTAGGAATACAATATGTTATAGCCACTTTGTAAGATAATTTGGCAGTTTCTCGCACAATTAAACATACTTTTACCATATGATGCAGTGACTGCGCTTTTTAGTATTTAAGCAAAGGAGTTACAAATTTATCTTCACACCAAAACCTGCACATGGATGTTTATAACAGCTTTAGCAATTCTTAATTACCAAAAGTTGGAGGCAACCAAGATGACCTTCTCTAGGTGAAGAAACAAACGAAGTGTGGTATATCCAGACAATGGAATATTATTTGGTCCTAAAAAGAAGGGAGTTATCACACCATGAAAAGATATGTAGGAAATTTAATTTTTTTTTTTTTTTCTGAAATGGAGTGTCACTCTGTAGCCCAAGCTGGAGTGCAGCGGCACGATCTTGGCTCACTACAAACTTCACCTCTGGGGCTCAAGTGATTCTCCTGCCTCAGCCTCCCAAGTAGCTGGAACTAGAGGCATGTGCTACCACACTGTTTAATTTTTTTGTATTTGTAGTAGAGACGGGGTTTCATGTTGCCCTGGGTGGTCTCGAACTCCTGAGCTCAGGCAATCCACTGGCCTCAGCCTCCCAAAGTTCTGGGATTACAGGCGTCAGTCACCACGCCTGGCCACTTAAATGTATTTTCGTAAGTGAAAGAACCCAGTCTGAAATGGCCGCATACTATGTGATTCCCACTATATGTTATTCTAGGAAAAAAAAAAAAAAACTGTGGAGACAATAAAGAGATCAATGTTTGCCAGGGATTAGGGGAGAAGGAGAGATGAATAGGCAAAGCACAGATTATTTTCAGGGCAGTGAAACTATTTCGTATGATACTGTAATTGTGGATATTTGTCATACATTTGTTCAAATCCGTAGAATGTACAGCACCAAGAGTGAACCCTAATGTAAACTATGGGCTTCAGATAAAAATGATGTGTCAATATAGTGTCATCGATTGTAACAAATGTACCAATCTGGTAAAGAGTGTCGTTAATAGGGAAGGCTATGCTGCCATGGGGACAGGGAGTATGTGGGATGTCACTCTACTTTCCTTTCAATTTTGCTGTTAATCTAAAACTCTCAACAAAAAGTAGTCTTTTCTCCCAAAAAAATCACTCTGCTATAAAACCTCAAAAATAACATACAATTACGAGTAATTTTCAAATGTCCTGCTCTCAAGCTACAAAAGGCCAATTAGTAGTATCCTTCTAGATAAATCAGTCTCATATATGTTGACAGTTATACACTAAAAGCTAGAAAGGGCAGGGCAGTAGAAGATACTTTGAGAACATTCTTCTAAATTACTTCTGAGAAGTGCCTCTTCAACCTCCTTTTATATATGGCTGTTCTCTTACTGCATGAGAAAAACAAAATGAGACGTCTTGGATGACAGTTCCAATTCTCCTAACTAGTTAGATGTTCCCTAGACGATGAAGTATCATGTCCTACTGCAGCAGAATAAGAAAGCACAGGTTTCCTCTTATTAAAGTCACCCAACTATCTGTTACTTTCGTTCCTCCCATCCTCAAGAAGGACATAGCCTTTTCTAAAACTCCATACCCAATGGGTATTAACCAGTAAATGTCAGCATATCTGTGCCCTTCCCTTAACAGCAGTGCTTTCCATCCTAGACATACACACAATTAATATAAGAATAACTTCTTTCTGGATGAAAGAGTAGGTAATGTCTGGATAGTTGACCCGGAATTATAAGTGAATTAAGTTAGTAATAATTTTGGTGCATTGATTAATATTCTTCTTGAGAAGACAGCCTTGACTGTTACATCTATCTGACCTAGCCAGCCCCTCTCAATTCAGCAGTAGTTTGCACTAATTACAGTTTACAGCAGGAGTCAGATTCCCAAACCAGTTCTGTGTACAACGTGGTCTGACAAGAAAAGAAAAAATAACAACTCTGTGTAGTTATAACTTGGGTTGTTCTCGCACATTCCCACTTCTCAAAAGAGCAATACCTGAGATTTCTTTCATTCCTTTACAAACGTCAAACATGTAATCAACTCAACACAGATATTGATTTAGGGGCACAGCAACTTCATTTCAGGTGGAGTCAAAAGATTGAACACAGAGATATACTTTTTTGTCTTACAGCATACTTGTTACATTGTGGGAGAATACAGAATAAAGCTATGACCAAGAGAGCTAGCTAAAACAATCCTACTTGTTTCCATAAGTAAAATGTATTCCATATCAACAAATATTTCCTAGCCCAGAAAATTCTGAAGGCTGCATTGAGAATTTGAATACCTTGTCAGTATTTTGTGTTTAAACATACTTGCTGTTCAGAAAGATGGAAATCATTTTTCCAGAGGAATAATGACACATATCTGATAAAATAAATCAACCTTCCCAAATCTGTTTTACTTAAAGTTTGTATATTGTAATTCTCTTAGTTCTCTTCAATTTACAGATATAACAGACTTCGCTGACTTTGTTTCTGGCCCTCATACAGAAAGAAACTATCTAAAGATCATGGTGAGTGACAAAATGAGGACCATATAGATTGACAATGCAAGCAAGACTCAAATATCTAACAGTAAGAGTGTAGTAATTAATTAACACAATATCAGCCTCTCATATTCTATCCTAATTAAATAGCAAAATATTGAAATCTTTGGCTTCACCAACACATATATGTTTATTTCAATGTGCTCCATATAATATGCTTTCTTGACAGTATGCTAATATGAAAATATTGCCAATATAGCTTAATGGTGTGAGTGTTCTATTAATGACAGTAGGTTTCTAAGCCTGTTACATTATGAGTCATGTAATAGGAAATATGTTTATCCACATACTTCAGCATATTAATGAATGTGAGCAGCCTACTGGTAAATAATATTCAGAATAATATTGAATAGAAAAGGGATCTGATGTTCATATTGAATAGTGCAAATAACCTTACACTGAACATAAACCGTAAGTTACCATAGAATGTGTTCACTGTATCTCAGTAATATGAAAAGAAATAATAAAATCTAAATGAAATAAGCAATAAAAAATTTCAACTTGTATCTATGTGAATAAATGCCTTGGAAAAATAATACAAATTGCCAAGATGTGTGGAATATGCAATTTATTAAGTATACATTGTTGAATTTCTTTCATGTGCTGAACACATTCCTTATTGCAATAAGGCTCAAAAGATATGTTAGTCACGGTCATTTACTAAATGAATATGTAAGAAAAAAGTAAGCACATTAGGTGATCATTAGTAAATTATTTCTAAATGTTAGTAAAACATATATTCTACTTATATTCATACTGGATATATGAATGTAATATCTTGCTAACCAAAACAAAATGTTAGGAATTAAGATAGCTTATTAAAAGAGTGATTCATTACAATGATAATTTTATTTCTATTCTATGGTACAGTGTTTTTACTTTTTAGAAAAAAAAATCAGAAAGTAGTTTATAATTTTTTTTACCAACAAGTTTTCTTTAATTTTCTTAATAGTCTTCACTTTTATATATTTGTCAAGATGGAAACATTTTGTACAATATTACTTGAAAATAGCACAGGACAGAAAAGAAGAAAACATGAAAAACACATGGAATATAATGAAAGCAATTTCACCTCAGTGAAATTTCTAGGGCTCTAGTGGTGTGGAGCATGTTGAGTTATTCAAGATACAGGATAAGTTGTTACATATCCAAATCCTATAACAAAAACACAATCAGAATGCCCAATGGGCCTCTTCGGATTTCGGAGGCCATATTCCTCACTGGGATGTGTTACTGCAGCACATACACCAAGTGACCTGAAAAGCAGTTAGAGTTGAGTGGTGACCAGAACAATAGAAGACTCTGCAGCAGGTCCAGGCTGCAGTGCAAGCTGTTGTGCACTCAGACACATGATCCACCAGATCCAGTAGTGTTTGAAGTGCTGGTGATAGAAAAGGATGCTGTTTCCTCCTTTGGGTTTTGGGAGCAAAGTTCTGCCATCCTCTGCAGATAACTATTCTCCTTTTGAGAAAACAGCTCTTGGACTATAATTGGGCCTTAGAAACTGAACAATTAACTGTGGGCCACCAAGTTACCCTGTGACCTGAACCCCCATCATGAACTGGGTTTTATCTAACCCCAAAGTCGTAAAGTTATGAGTACACAGCACATCAAATGGAAATGAAACATGTGTGATGAAGCCCAAACAGTCCCTGAATATCCAAGGAAGTTACAATAAGAAGTGGACCAAATGTCCATGATACCCATTGCTGCCACATTGCCTTCTCGCTTCCAGCCTGCACCTGTTGGCTCATGGGGATTTCCTATGATCAAAAGAGGAAGAGAAGACTCAGGCCTACATTACATGATATGATATATGCAGGCATCACCCCAAAGTGGGCAGCTGCAACATTACAGTTCCTTTCTGGGACATCCCTGAATGACAGTGGGGAAGGGAGATCTTTCCAGTGCACAGAACTTTGCACAGGGCACCTGACTGTTCACTTTGCTTATGATGATTAATCTTCTGTGTCAAATTGACTTTGCCACAGGGTGCCCAGATATTTGGTTAAACATTATTCTGCACATGTTTATGAGGGTGTTTCTGGGTGATACTAACATTTGAATGGATAGACTCAGTAAAGCAAATTGCCCTCCCCAATATGGGTGAGCCTCATCCAATCCATGGAAAACTTGAATTGAACAAAAAGGATGAGTAAGGGAGAATTCACTTTCTTTATCTGACCGTTTTCTAATTGGGATGCTGGTCTTCTGCCTTTGGATGCCAGATTTGGAGTGCAATTACATCACTGCTATCTTGGGTCTCCAGCTTGCTAACTACAGATTGTGAGACTTCTCAGCCGAGACTTCTCAGCTTCTATAATAGTGTAAGCAAATTCCTTTTACTACACACACACACACACACACACACACACACACACACATACATACATATATATCTCCTATCGATTCTGTTTCTCTGAAGAACCCTGAATAATACATTTTACTTTCACAAAAACAAAGCTCAGGGTTATATTTAGGTAATTGAATCTGAAAATTTATACTTCCTTTCTGTCATCTTCTAATCTTTTATTTCTAATTTAAGGAGATCACAGATGTAGAGGCACTCATTAGTTTTGAAATCTTGAGCAAAGGTTTTCCTGACTTGCTGGGCATGGTGGCTCACGCCTGTAATCCTAGCACTTTGGGAGGCTGAGCAGAGTCCTTTGCCTGAGCACAGGAGTTCCAGACTGGCATGGCCAACATAGTGAAATCCCATCTTTAGAAAAAATACAAAAAAAAAAAAAAAAAGTTGCGTGTGGAGGCTCACGCCTATAGTCCCAGCTACCCAGGAGGCTGAGACGGAAGGATCGTTTGAGCCCAGAAGGCAATGGTTGCAGTGAGCTGTAATCACACAGCTGCATTCCAGCCTGGATGACAGAGCCAGATCCCGTCTCAAAAACAAACAAACGAACAAACAAAAAAAGATTTGCCCCAATTGCCTACGTTATACCCATGATATGTTTATTGTATCAACCAATTGTCTTTCCCGTGAAGACTGAAAAGTGCACTATGTTCTTCTGTGATTTTCTGTGCAATATTTTCATCAAAATGTCCATCATTGATAAGGATACTCAATTTAGGTGTCTATATTTAGAACCTACAATTATCATGCAATATATTTTAAAATATACATGACCTCTCAAAAATGCCCAAAGTTTAATTGTCATAGTATTAGAAGCTCTATTCGTTTTTCTACATTGATTCTATGTTATTTATATTGAAGAACAATTTGTATAGTTTGCAATGAACAGATTTTCAAGGTACACATCAATGAATTTTAATAAATGTGTAATCTATGCAACCAGTGCCTAAATCAGGGTATAGTACACTGTCATTACAACAGAAAATGATCTCATTCTTTTTCTAGTTGCACCCACTGCAGACAATTCTTATTTCCACCACTAAAGATTGGTTTTGCCTGTTTTTAAACATTATAGTAAATTATTCATATATACAATTTTCATAATATTTAACATATTTCATTGTTCCACATTGTTTAAAAATTAGCATGTTTTAAATTTTGTTCTGTTCTTTTGTGTATCTGTAATTTATTATTTATTTGATTTTTTCTTGATAAATATTAGTCTGTAGTAAGAATATATTATGTGTGTTTATTTATTCTCCTATTGATGGACATTTGCTTTGTTTCCCATCTTTAGTTAATATGAAGAAAGCCACTAAAAACATTCTTGCACAAATCTTTTGTATTCTTTATCTCAGATAAAAACATAGAAATTAAATTCCTTGATCAGATATACATACACATACACACACACACACACACACAAACACACCTAGCCCTCTATCTGACAATACGTTTTTCAAAATGTTGAAATGTTGCTTTGCATTCTCAACATTTATTATTGTCACCGTGTTTAATTCTGAGCATCATAGTGGCTGCAAAAATTTATTTCACCTGATTATAATTTTCATTCCCTTCATGACTAAGATGATGAGCAATATTTTATGAGCTTTTTGTTCATTCATGAATTTTTTTTTATTTTGAGAAGGATCTATTTAACTTTTTGTTTTAAATTTTAAAATTGTTTATCTTTTTTAGTATTGAATTCTATATATAATTTTTAATATTCTGGAAGCAAGTGACTTGTTACATAGTCCTCCAGACTATGGGTTGCACTTTCATATTCTTAATGATGTTTTGTGTTGAGAATGTTGAGAAGTAATTAAATTTGATTATATCTTAATATGTGCTTATTTTGTACCATCTCTAAGGAAAATAGCTTATATAAAGTTTTCTTCTCATTTAAGCTGTTGGCTTTCACCTTAAGTCTATGATACAGCTCAAGTTAAATCTGGGCATAGCCTGAGGTAGGGACAAAAGTTAATTTTTCCCATATATTTACAAAGATGTCCCAGTGCCGTTTATGGAAAAGATTCATGATTGATCATTGAATTGCTTTTATGCCTATGTTAAGAATTCACAGACTGGAATTTTGCTTCTGGCAAAGATTGAGTAACAGGGCTGGCTTAATGTTCATACTCAAAATAACTAAAATAGAAGAGACAAAATATATTAAAGCATGACTTACTGATACTTGACACTAGGCAGCAAGGTGATCTCTGAGAGAAGAGGAAAGTGAGGTAAGTCCTAGAAGTGCTCCAGCTTAATATCTGCATAAAGTCTCCAGAACATTGCCTAGGGCAGTGGGGTTGAGATGCAGTGCACAGGACTTGAGTTGAGAAAATGAGAGTAGTGAAGCTGATACAGGTAGAAATTGCAGGGAGCAGCACTAGGAAAGAGAGAGTTAAGCAGAGAGAAAGAGTTCTGAAAACCAGTGAATGGTATCCCGAGTCAGTAGATAGATTCTAATCAGTAAACACATATAAGGAAAATAGCAGAGGCCAGAGCAAATGCGCTCAAATAAAATGGAGAGAAAAATCCTCAAAGATTATACAACGTCAGGAATAGTCTGTGCTCCAACAAACCAAAGTAGTAATCTAGAAAGTCATAGGGCATTGGGAAAAGTACTCAGATGAGTGTTGCCTCAGTCAAGAAGTAAAATAAAGGCTATTGTGATCACTTACAACAATTTTTTTTTCTTTTTTTTGTTTTTGAGACGGAGTCTCACTCTGTCGCCCAGGCTGGAGTGCAGTGGCATGAGCTAGGCTCACAGCAACCTCCGCCTCCTGAGTTCAAGCAATTCTCCTGCCTCAGCCTCCCAAGTAGCTGAGACTATAGGCACCTGCCACCTTGCCCAGCCAATTTTTAATTTTTATTTTTTACTTTTAGTAGAGATGGGGTTTTACCATGTTAGCCAGGGTGGTCTTGATCTCCTGACCTCATGATTCACCTAATTTTGCCTCCCAAAGTGGTGGGATTACAGGCATGAGCCACTGCACCCAGCCCACTTATAACAAATTTAAAAGCAAGATTAGAAAGAATCAAATTATACTCATGTGAAAAATAGTGCTTCAGAATATAATTCAAGTATATTTATAGAAATACAAAACTATTTAGCACCTGGCCGGGCATGGTGGCTCACACCTCTAATTCCAGCACTTTGGGAGGCCGAGGGGGTGGATCACCTGAGGTCAGGAGTTCAAGACCAGCCTACCCAACCTGGCAAAAACTCATCTCTACTAAAAATACAAAAAATTAGCCAGGCGTGGTGACAGGTGCCTATAATCCCAGCTACTCAGGAGGCTGAGGCAGGAGAATTGCTTGAACCTAGGAGGTGGAGGTTGCAGTGAGCTGAGATCACGCCATTGCCTGGGAGACAAAAGCAAAACTCCATTTCAAAATAAATAAATAAATAAATAAATCAGCAGTAAAAAATATAAAATATAAAATTTAAATGTCTGACATCCTTTTATGATTACTAAGTATGCAAAGTAGCAGAAAAATATGACATATAATGAGAAGAAATTTCAGTCAATAGAAACACACTCAGAAATGACTCAAGTAATAGAATTAGATGGCAGACTGTTATAAAACAGTAGCTAATTCTATCATTCAAGTGTTAGCTAATAGTAGCTAATTCTATTATTCAAGCAAACTGTTAATAAAATAGTAATGATAACTATATTTCATTCAAAAAGAGAGAGGACAAAATTGAGTATTTAAAGTACAGAGTTGCAACATTAAAGATGAACATTTAAATAGAACTTCTAGAGCTAAACAATACAATTTGGAGTTAAAAAATATACCACTTAAGATTAACAGCAGATTAAACATTGAAGAAAAAAGTCAATCAACTGAAAGTATAGTAATATAAACTGTCCAAAATAAAATACAAACAGTAAAAAAGAATTTTAAAATTGAAAAGAGCACTGTGAGTGGCAAAACAACTTCAAGGGACTGGCTACATGTATACTTAGAGTCTCTCAGGGACAGGGAGCATTATAAAATATATATAAAGGAATATCGGGTACATTTTCCACATTTCATAAAAACAATAAACTCATCTATCCAATATGTTCTGTGAACTCTAAGTGCAAAAAGCACATATAATTTTATTGTTTAAAATCAAAGATAAGGAGAGCATCTTAAAATCAGCCAGAGGGGGGAAATGTCATATACAGACAGGGAAACAAATATAACAGCACATTGTTCATCCAAAGCAATAAAAGTTAGAAGGCAATGAAGCAACATTTTTGAAGTACTAAAAGAAAAAAATGACAACCCAAAATTGTATATCCAGCCAAAAGGTTTTCAAAATCTTTCTATTGTCAAAAAATAAAGACAATATAAAGACATCTTCACATATACAAAAGTTGAAAGAATTCATCACTAGTAGACTTTCACTACAATAAATATTTTTAAAACTTCTACAGGAAGATAGCGATTTCAGATGCGAGTCTATATCTACCGAGAAAAGCGGCAAAAATGTAAACATGTGATTAAATATAACACAATTTCTTATACATTAAATCATGAGAGCTGTTTAAAGCAAAAAATGGCAACACACTGTAGGATTTACATAAATAGTGTCTGTATGACAATAACAGCATAAAGGCTAGGAGGGGAGAAATGAAAGTATACCATTATAAAATCTTTATACTAAATGTGAAGTGGTATAATATTACTTGCAGACAGACTATGAAAGTGAAATACGTATACCAAAAAAATCTGAAGCAATCACTAAAATAATGCAAAAAAGGTACAGATAATAAGCCAATAAAGAAGATAATTTAAAAAAATAGTATTCAGTCTAAAAAGAAACAGAAAAAGAGGAACAGTGAAACAATGATGATATGGGAAAAATATAAATTAAATACCAAGATCATTCATATAACCCAATCTTGTTAATAACCACATTAAATATGAAAAGTTTAAATACTCCCAAAAAAAGTGACTCAGATTAGAAAATGTGAAAAAAATGACCCAAATATGTGCTGCCTACACATAACTAATGTTATTGTAAATAAAGCAAAAGTAACAGAATAGAAAAATATTTATCATGTAAATAATAAAAAGAAACCTGAAGTTCTGTGTTAAAATCAGATAGTTGATTTCAGAACAAAGACTATTGGATGGGGTAAAGAAGGCTATTTCATAATGCTAAAGGAATCAATTCATTAAGAAGACAAAATAATTCTAATTTTTTTTCACCTAATAAAAGGACTTCAAAATACATAAATCTAAATATTTGCATAACTTTAAAAGAAATACACAAATAAACAATTCTAATCAAAATTTTCAATGACCTTGTCTCAATAATGGGTAGGAAAGACAGGCAGATATTCAGTAAGGACACAAAACATTTAAACAACACTATTAAACAAATTGACCTAAATTGTAATGTATAGGACATATCACCCAACAAGGGCAGAATACACATTCTTTACAAGTATACATGAAACACTTAAGAAGATTGATATACTAAATGTTATAAAATAAGTATCATTATATTTTAAAGTAGTTCAATGATACACCATATATTCTGTGACCAGTGTATTTGAATTAATAAGAACTAATCGAACCATTTTAAATCAAGTTTAGCCTAAAGTTGCCTCCTTAAATATTTTAAGTTTGGCTTAAAGGTTTTTCTGCGTATTATGAACTATATAAAAGTATATAAACAGACTGTAGCTTACACTTGTGCCAATCACTGAGTCTTGGCCAATCATATGTATCCAACCATCTGAATTGTATTCAAACAAATAAGGCAAACGATGAGCCAACTGTTCCTGTACCTCACTTACATTTTCTGTTTGTCACTTTCCTTTTCCGGTCCATAAATGTTCTTTCACCATGTGGCTGTGCTGGAGTCTCTGAGTCTACCCTGGCTCAGAAGGCTGCCTGATTCATGAAGCATTCATTGCTCAGTTAAACTTCTCTGAATTTAATTTGGTAAAAGAATTTTTCTTTTACCAACCATATCAAGAAAATCGTGAAATATTTGAAAGTCACATAATCTAATTCTAATAAGCAATCAATAAAACAGGAAATTGAAAGAGAAATTAAAAATAATATGCAGGAAAAGAAATTAAAAACCAAATATATCAAAGTTAGTGAAATGCTGCCAAAGAAATATTGAGAGAGTAATTTGTAACACTAATAGCATATATTAGAAATGTAGAAAGGTCTCACTCAAGTCTATTACCTTAGCCCCTACCGTTAATGAAAGAGAAAACAAAAGAAAACAAAAGTCAGCAGAAGAAAGGAAAGAAGATGACAGGAGCAAGATTAAATGGCACAGAAAACAATAACAGTAGTGGTAGCCAATGAAGCTAAATTCTGACTTTCGACAAGATTCCCTTTCACTAAAAGTCAATAAATAAGTAAACAAAAAGTTGTTAACATTTAATCAGACTGACAAGGAAAGAGACATGAAATGCAAATAACTCATAACTGTAAATAGAATAGTTACATCACTACAGATATTTACAAATTATTAAGGAAATATTAATGACTTAATATCAATAAATTTGCCAATTTGGATGAAAAGGGAAAATTTCTTGAAAGACATAATTTGCCAAAGTTCATTCAAGAAGAAATAGGTAATCTGAATTGACATATATATCTATAAAACAAATTGAATGTATAACAGAAACCTTCTCAAAAAAAAAAAGAAGATACCAGTCCCATATATTTAACTGATGAAGTCAACCAACATCTAAGGAAGAAGCAATACCAATTTTACACAAACTATTTAGAAAAATAGAAGAGGACAAAATATTTCCCTGTAACTTCTATGAGTCAACATTACTCATAACAAGAAACTAAAAGAGAAATATGGACCAATGTCTTTCATGAACATAAATGAAAAAACTCTAAAAGACTGTTAGCAAATAAAACTCAATATATAAAAAAGATAATATATTGTGACTTGTTGCAGGAAATCAGGGACCCCTAATGGAGGGACTGGCTGAAGCCGTGGCAGAAGAACATAAATTGTGAAGATTTCATGGACATTTATTAGTTCCCCAAATTAATACTTTTGTAATTTCCTATGCATGTCTTTAATCTCTTAATCCCATCATCTTCTTCGTAAACTGAAGAGGATGAATGTCACCTCAGGACCCTGTGAGGATTGTGTCAACTGCACAAATTGTTTGTAGAGCATGTGTGCTTGAACAATATGAAATCTGGACATCTTAAAAAAAGAACAGGATAACAGCAATGTTCAGGGAACAAGAGAGGTAATTTTGAACTGGCCGCTGGTGAGCTGGACGGAACAGAGCTATATTTCTCCTCTTTCAAAAGCAAACAGGAGAAATATCACTGAATTCTTTTTCTCAGCAAGGAACATCCCTGAGAAAGAGAATGCTCCCTGAAGGTAGGCTTATATACAGCCCCTTTAAGGCATGCTGGTCTTTTATAGTCGGAGCCAAAGGGGTGAAATAAGCCCCGGTCTCCTGTAGCGCTCCCAGGCTTATTAGGAGGAAATTCCCGCCTAATAAATTTTGGTCAGACAGGTTGTCTGCTCTCAAACCCTGTTTCCTGATAAGATGTTATCAGGAAACTTCATTAGCAATTTTAATTTCATCCCATCTTGTGATCCCGTGATCTCGCCCTGCCTCCACTTGCTTTGTGATATTTTTGTGAAGTATGTGATATTTGTGAAGTATGTCATCTCTGTGATCCACACCCTATTTGTGCACTCCCTCCCCTTTTGAAAATTACTGATAAAAACTTGCTGGTTTTACAGCTCGGGGAACATCACGGATGCTGCCGACATGTGATGTCTCCCCCAGACACCCAGCTTTAAATTTCTCTCTCTTGTGCTCTTTCCCTTTATTTCTCAAACCAGCCGAGACACCTAGGAAATAGAAAAGAACCCACATAACCATCAGGAGCGGATTCTCCCGATAGTGATTGTATAGTATTTGTCTCCCAAACACAGTTCATTTAATATTTTTAAATCAAATTAATGCAATACACCAGTTAAGAGACAAATAATAATTACCTCAAGAGACGTCAGAACAATCAGTTTAGGAATTTAGCATGCATTTCTGTTAGAATTTCTCAGCAAACTAAAAACACAAGTAAAGTTTGTAAACGTGATCAAGGGAATCCAGACAATACAGCTAATAATAGATTCAATGCTGAAAAAGAGAATATATAATTGAGGATCAGGAGCAATTCAAAGACATTTGCTCTCATCACTTGTATTTCACATGTCATAAGAAGTCCAACAACTGGAAAGAAAAGGGTAAGAAGAAAAGAGGTTATAGACATATAGTTAGTAAAGGAAAAAATAAATATTGTGTGTTTTAGCTCATGACAAAATTGGCAATGTAGAAAAACCTATCAAATTTACACAAAACTAC
Source organism: Papio anubis (assembly GCF_008728515.1). Taxonomy (NCBI): domain Eukaryota; kingdom Metazoa; phylum Chordata; class Mammalia; order Primates; family Cercopithecidae; genus Papio; species Papio anubis. The sequence goes on from NC_044981.1 coordinate 122,229,754, forward strand.
TAGAACTAATAACTGGACCTTGTAAGTTTATTTAATACAAGATTAATATACTAATACTAATATACTAATATACTAAATGTATTAGTATAATATCTATAGTATTAATATACTAATATATAATAACAGCAAAAATAAGAAATTAAATTGAAAGGCAATGTCATTTATATAAGCATTAAGAATATGATTTAGTAAGGAATAAATTTGACAAGAGATGTGTAGTAACTGTATACTAAAAACTGCAAATGTGGATAGAGAAATAGAAATGATTAAAGGAGAACTAAATAAATGGATAGATATACCATTATCATGGATCAGAAGAATCAATATTTTTATAAGTGGTCCATTCTCTGCAAATTAATCTACAGAATCAATGCAATACCAATCAAAATTTCAGTAGACTTTTTTTATACTAATTTACAGGCTGATTTAAAACATATATAAATATGCAAGAAAATAGAATATGTTAAAAAGAAAAAACTTAAAGAACAAGAACAAAATGATAGTACTACATTACCAGATTTCAAGTTTGATTATAATGCAACAGTAAATAAAACTGTGATTTTAGATTTAGGATACACAAACAGAACAATGAAACTAATAATGCCCAATTTTATTATTTTCTAAATGCTACAGTAATTCAATGGGAGAAAATGCCAAATTGAAAAAACTCAAAGAGCTTTCAAAAGGTTAATGAGTAACACAGTTGTGGTACAACCATGCAATAGAATACTATTCAGAAACAAAACATGATGAAACTTCTGATACATACTCCCACATCATGGATGATCTTGACAATAATTTTACTGACAGAAATTAGACAAAAAATAATATCTACTATGTTATTTCATTCAGATAAAACTTCAGAAAATACAAACAAATCTATAGTGACCAAAAGCAGATCTGTGGTTTCTGTGGGTGGGGTAAGGAATGAATTGAAGAAATCAGGGACAACAAAATTGTATGGGAAAACTTTGGAATTTGGGGAATAATTACATTCATTATCTTGTGATGACAATTTTGTGATGAGGATTTTAGGAGTAGAAATATATCTTAAAATTCACCCAATTGTGTAACTTAACTATGTGCTATTCATTATATCCCAGTTAAACCTTGCTAAAGCTATTATTCAAATCCCAGTGGTTTAATACAATATTCATTTATCCTCACAGATACACAATGTTGTGAAGCTTGGCTGATTTAAACCAGGATCACGTACAGAGGTTTGCACTAATATGCATCTTTCTGAAAGCCTCTAGATAACACTGGGTGGCTCTGCCTGATACGTTTGTCATCCATTTTTGACTGGCAGATTGACTAGCACGGATTCTTCTCATGATAATGGCAGAAGTGAAAAAGGGTAAGCAGAAACAAGCAAGGGCTCTTAAATCCTTGACTTGAAAATAGCACACTAGTTCAACGATTATGGAAAACAGTATGGCGATTCCTCAAGGATCTAGAACTAGATGTACCATATGACCCAGCCATCCCATTACTGGGTATATACCCAAAGGATTATAAATCATGCTGCTATAAAGACACATGCACACGTATGTTTATTGCGGCACTATTCACAATAGCAAAGACTTGGAATCAACCCAAATGTCCATCAATGACAGACTGGATTAAGAAAATGTGGCACATATACACCATGGAATACTATGCAGCTATAAAAAAGGATGAGTTTGTGTCCTTTGTAGGGACATGGATGCAGCTGGAAACCATCATTCTTAGCAAACTATCACAAGAACAGAAAACCAAACACCGCATGTTCTCACTCATGGGTGGGAACTGAACAATGAGATCACTTGGACTCAGGAAGGGGAACATCACACACCGGGGCCTATCACGGGGAGGGGGGAGGGGGGAGGGATTGCATTGGGAGTTATACCTGATATAAATGACGAGTTGATGGGTGCTGACGAGTTGATGGGTGCAGCACAGCAACATGGCACAAGTGTACATATGTAACAAACCTGCACATTATGCACATGTACCCTAGAACTTAAAGTATAATAATAATTAAAAATAAATTTAAAAAAAAAGAAAATAGCACACAGTCACTTTCGACACTTTGTATTCATGAAAGCAAATCACACAATCAATTCCAAAGTCAAGGGTACGAAATATGCTCCAACCATAATGTTGTCATAGTAAGGGAATGCCTACAGGGATGGTTGAAGAATGAGGCCAATAACGCCACCTAACACACACAAGAAATAGGATTTTGTCCAAAAGAACCAATAACTTTTGAAAAGTACTTCAGAGAAACAGGAAATAACTTTTTTCTTTTACCTTAATCACTTTCCATTATATTGTGAGCTCTCATCTTCTAAAACAATGTCTCAACACTAATCAGGAGTCTTCAATGCTAAGTCGATAGTTAAATGTACCTCAAGATTGGCTTTGTCTAATAAATGATAAAAAAGTAATGCTTGAGCATATTATTTAAAAATAACAGATTCTTGAATCTGTTTCTGTGAAGATTCTTGTCTCTATGAAAAAACAAAAATTAAAAACACACCCTCCTAACTACCTCAATTAATAATACAATCATCTCAAATTAGCCCTCGGCTATTGTTGTTGAAATGCAAAACTGCTGAGACACTGAGATAAGTAAATTATCAACTACTACAACTTGTTAGTATTGAAATCTCCATGTAGTTCATTGTATTATTTTAAAACTGTTTGGAATTAACACATATTCTAAATATCCTACATACTTCACATTTTCCCCATTTCTCTAAATAGTGTGTAGGGGAATAGTAAGGCAATTTGTGTGTACATAGGGTTGGAAAATGTTAAGAGGTATTACTCATCACCATGGATTGGTGATTCTGCTGACTAACATCGCTGCCCACACAGTGGCCTACTTAGTATAAGAGGAAGTTGGAACTTCTAATATCTCTTGGCTAGATACACACTCTAAAGTATAAACACATAATTTTGAAGGGAGCAAGTTACATTTGTTAAACTGAGTTAACAATAGTGTCTTATCTGCATATAATTATTTATTTGAGGTGAAACACGTGAGGTTTCCAGAGAATTTCAGGTGAAATAAAACTCATATTTGTAAAATATTGCAACAGTCTTCCTCAGAAGTACAGTGATAACATTCAAGCTGAAAGGACAAGAATCTCTCAGGAGATTTTCCTTCTCTGACATTTATAAGTATTTGCTTACAGCAAGAGAAGAGAGCAGAAAAACAAAAGATTTAATGACATCATTTTTCACGTCGATGTGATTCTCTCTATTAACTGTTCTTTAAAATTGGCTAACTCAAGAATGATTGTTATATACAAAACCTGGTCTGTATATATTACTTGGAATCTGCTGTCAAAACAATATTTGTTTTTCTGGCCATTAATGCTGTAGAAAAGCGGAGAGGGAAGGTGGAAGGAAAATATGAGAGTTCAGAAAACATTCATTACTTGGTCCACGGGCACAATTCAAAATAAGCTAAATGTAAAAGAGTAATAGTTCTCACCTTGCAGACTTACCTACAGTAGAGATCAGGCTGTGAGCACCCCACATCTACCCTTTTGATCTTATTATTGTGTGGCACAGAAGGAGAAGAAGGTCCCGCTGCTAGGGAAAAACAGATCATGGATGGAAAGGTAAATGTCAAGGAGGAAATAAGGTTAAAATATAAAATCATAACCAAAGGTAACAACAGTGGTTTTCATGGAATGCCAACTAAAAGAAAAAAATTATAGTTGGAAAACAGAATAAGAGTGAAACAGGAGGAAAGAAATGAAAGGGTTGCAAAGGTCATTTCTCTAGAGCACACGGAAGTGCTAACTTGCCAGTTTCTTGACTTTTAGTTGAAGAATATTTATGAAAAAAAAATGTATTGCACACAAGGATTCACGTTTTTCATGAGAATAAAGTGGGCATTTAAGGTGTTTTGTTTGTTTTTTATTCCATCCACTGGACTGTAGCTGCATATTGGCTCATTTTTTCTCAAAATAGTTTTCACCGCAATAATTTCATACAGAGATTTTTCACATTTATATTTCTGTACCTATCTGTTGTTAAAACAGTGAGGCCTGTATAGGGAGGTTCTGAATTGAACACAAGAACACAAATACTCTCTTGATGTAGGACAACAGTGACAACACAAATTAAACCCTTCTAAATCTCTTGCCTCCCAGAAATGCCTGCATTCAAAGCAGTGCTTGTTTGCAGGTCATATCATCTGTTTCTTTGTTTAAGTAATAGCAGTAAATCAGAATGGTTCAATTATCAACATGATACTGAGAGAGGGTTTTACTCAATGTGTTTACATTATTGACCTTGGCATTTACTGATTCATCATTGCTATTCTGACTACTCAAAATGAACCTAATGGTATGTGTAGGATTTTCAAATCAGACAGACACATATTTTAGGCTGGGAAATTTCCTCTGTGCCAGGAAGAGGAATTAGGATTATTCACCTAGCCAGCCTTTGCCCTATAGGGGCATTATAGAGTCATTTATATAATGCAATGTAAGACCATTTAATGACATGCAAAACATTTTTAAATATATTATTAGTTGGGGTAAAGAAAGATGCTAAAATAAAGAATCAGTTTAATCACATCAGTCAAATCAATCAAATCAGTGTGAGTGTGAACATGCATAGAAAAGAAGTAACTAAATATACCCTCAGTATATTTATTTTCTATATATGTATATTTAGTATTTTATTTTCTGGATATTATTAATAGTGGTTTATATTTTTTTATTTGTTATTTTCTATACTCAACCTGGATGGCATTTGCAAGATAGAAAATATACTGACATAGAAATTGAACAGCAGACATGTTTAGCTTTTTAGCCATATGTTGGACTCCCACAAAAAATATTAACAAGCAATCCACACATGTCAAGACTATTACTTGCTTTTAGTGTCAGAAATAATATCATACTACTCTGACCACCTTTCCTGTCTCATGCTTTTTTTCTTTTTTCCCATATCATACCACACCACACACATAATCAGTGGTGGAACTCTCACGACTATCATTATCTCATAAAAAAATTACTATTGTTACTGTTGTTGTTATTATAATACATCTTTTTACGCTTATCAGGAGTTGTCCTGTTTTAGATTATCTGTAGAAACACAGCAATACAATTCATTAAGGAAAAAGTAACAACTCAAGGCAAAAGGGGAAAAACAGTTTTAGAAGAAAACTTGAGTACATCACTTTCATATTTTAATGAGCAAAGAAAGCAAATATTTAATAAATTAATAACATAAATATTAAAAAATTATATTATCAAATTTATAGAATAAGAAAAATATGCATGTTTCAAAGGGTATAGAAAAAATAAATCATTAATAATTATATACATATTTCAAACCACATTATAGCAAAGAGAGTAATATTTTTTTAAGTAACCAAACCAAACAGAGGCATTGAAAGTGCACACACACACACACACAAATGAGCTCAGGAAAAAAAATAAAGATATCACTAATACATTTTTAAATGCCCAACATATACTCTACAGCAAAACTTTGGAGTGTGAGTAAAGTATTTCATTCCTTTAAATGTTTTTATGAATCAAAAATGACGAGAAAAAATTAAGAAATTAAAGATGCGCATTTTGTTTTTAGCATAAGAACAAGTTAACCAAGGAATAAAGTAGAAAATAATGAAAAGTTAAAGCAAAATTACTAGATCAATACAAAATTTAATGGTTAAAAGAAATAATGTTAGTTTTTCTACTTTCAATACTGATTGAACAATCTACAAATTTCAGTAATATTAGTAGAAATTTTTAAAAATAATCAATGTACATAAATACAATATATGTATATATGTGAAGACTTCTGAAATCATGTTTAAATAGATACTTTTATTTTAAAATGACAATTACTGGCTGGGTGAGGAGGCTCACACCTGTAATCCCACCAGTTTGGAAAGCCAACGAGGGAAGGTTGCTTGAGCCTAGGAGTTGGAGACCAGCTTAGGCAGCATAGCGAGACATCATTTCCAAAAAATATTAGCCAGGTGTGGTGGCATGGGCCTATAGTCCCAGATACTCAGGAGGCTGAGGTGGGAGGGTCCTTTGAGCCCGGGGGGTCAAGGACGCAGTGAACTATGTTCACGCCACTACACTCTAGCTTGAGCAATAGAACAAGACACTGTCTCAAAAACAAACCAAAACAAAAGACAATAACCACAATTGACATATCAATGAGACAACTTAAATAGGACAGTAAAAATTATGAACAAAATAGGTAAAAGTTCTAACAGCAACAAGAAACTAAAGAATATCCAATGGATATAGGTCATTTCTTTCTAACTTGTAAAAAAAGAAAACAAAATCATCAGGTTGTAGAAAATACCTTTAAACAAAAAAGAAAAATGTATCATCTTCAACTAATTTGTTAAGGCAAATATGGTCTTCAGTTTAAAATAAGACAAAGAAAATAAGAAAAATATAAGTCATTCTCACTTGTCTATGAAAATAAAGACTAAAAGTATTTGTAAAACTATTACATTAAAAGATCATTTTTGAATAGTGAGGTTCATTCAAAGAATAAAAGGTAAGAAACAAGCAATTCAATTATGCTCACCAAGACAATATATAAAAGTATAAGATTATACAATTATAAGAATAAAATATAATTTTTAAAAGTGGATTTAAAAAGTGAAGTATTAGCTTCAAAGACAGAGGTGACACAAAGCAGATCAGCACGTATTTGATATGATCAAGGAGAACTTTTGGTTTAAAGAACGCATAGGAAAATATTACTGCTATTCTTTTTCTTAAAACCAGTATAAAATCTGAAGAGGTCATTTAACACTCCAGGAAGGAAACTATAATGACAAAATTAGCCATTTAAGAGGTTAAAGGCAAACAGAAATATAAAAGTAATTAGTGAATAAAAATGCTGTACTTTTAACAAAGCAACTAGATAACATAATTTTTTAAAAATACAGAACATTTACATAGAAAATCAGAAATGACAAAGGGAGGTTATTAAAACAAAGCAACAATAGAATTATAAAGGATATTTTGCAAAATTTTAGACACTTTTTTTTTTTGAGATGGAGTCTCACTCTGTCACCCATGCTGGAGTGCAGTGGCGCCATCTCGGCTCACTGCAACCTCCGCCTCCTAGATTCAAGTGATTCTCCTGCCTCAGCATCCCAAGTAGCTGGGATTACAGGCGTGTGCCACCACGACCCACTAATTTTTGTATTTTTAGTAGAGATGGGGTTTCACCATGTTGGTCAGGCTGGTCTTGAACCCCTGACCTCAGGTGATCTGCCCACCATGGCCTCTCAAAGTTCTGGGATTACAGGCATGAGCCACCGCACCTGGCCCAGACACATTTTAAAGCTTATATAAAATATGTTATATAAGCATGTTAATAACATATTTTATTTTATAGTGTTTTTAATAAAAATATTTAATTAAAATAGTTTAAATTATTAAAAAATTTGTTTTACAAATTATTTTCCTGAAAAAAAACTTATTAAAATTGACCCCAGTAGAACTGATTGAGCACTTAAAGGAATCAATTTCCTTAGGAGTAACACAATGTATCAAATAACTACCCATACAAAAGACAAAGGTCAAATAATGTTTTATGTAAATGCTTAAGACCTTCAAAGACCAAGCAATTCTAAGTTGTCCCCAACTCCTAATCCCTACCTGTCCCCCATCCCTGCCCTCACTCTTTTTTTAAACAATGTAAAATCTGATTGTTGTCACTTTCTGGCATAAAAGCTCTGTAAAGTAACTTCTCACCTGTAAAGTAACTTACCATTGCATGTGAATAGAACTTATGAATATAATGAAATATCACTCCCATGATTATGCTATGTTATATAGCAGAAAGGAAATTATCCCGATTTGTCCTGTCTTAATCAAGTGAGGGTTTTCAAAGTACAGTGTTTTCTCGGGCTTTTTGGTGAGGGAGGAAACAGAAAATTGCTCCTGCTTGCCGGAGAGAGAAGCAGCAGCTATCCATCTGCATTGCCCGTGGAAGCCACGTGGCAAGGAATTATGGACAGTATCTGGAAGCTGACAGTGATCTGGCCAAGAGTTAGCAAGCAAATAGGGACTGTGGTAATACAGCTGCAAGAAAATGATTCTGCCAAGTTGAAAGAGGAAGCTGACTTTTCCCTAGTCCAAGCCTCCAGATGCATCAGACAGATGCTTTGATTTCAGCCATGTGAGACCCTGAGCACAGAGCCCATTTAAAATGTGTCAGACTTCAGATTCTCAGAAATTGTCAGATAAATTTGTATTGTTTTAAGATACTAATATTTTGATAATTTGTTGCACAGCAATAGAAACCTAATACAATGACCAAACATATTAACAAAATGAAACACAGTGGTATTCCCAAGTCTCCAAGTGTGAAACCCTGAACATGACAATGCAACAGACATAATCTAAGTAGAATTCCTGCCAAAAATTTTTAACCTGAAACTAGCCAGACAAATTCAGATTAAGAGATAAGTCTTAGAACTTACCTGCTTTTTGTTAAAAAGTCAATGTCATCATCAACAACAATGGGGAAAATGCTCTGTAATGATGGAGACTAGTGCAGCACGTCAGTTAAATGCAACATACAGTCAACGACTGGGAAAAAGTCCATTAGATAAATGAGGAAATTTAAATATGGGGTCTATAGTAGATAATGTTTTTACTGCTAAATTTTCTGAGCATAACCATTGTATTATGGCTATGTAGGAGAATGCTATAACTTAAGTAACATGTAATAAAGTGTTTAGGAATAAATTAGTATCCTGTCTGTGAAATATCTCTCAAATAGTTGAAAGGAAAAAAGAAAGATGTAACAAAAGCAGTAAAATATTCAAAGATAGTGAATCTAAAAGTATATACAACTGTTCATTGCAATACTCTTGCAATATATAATACTCTTTTCTGTGCATTTGAATTTTAAAATTACTGAATAAGCAATTATGTTGCTGATACTGTCAGGTACATGCATTGTATATACAAATATTTTCATTATGTGTCTGGCTCACAGAAGGTTGTTTTTCAATAAGAAATGGTGCTGAATTTAGCATTTTGGTATCTTCAGTATAATCATTTAAGTTATTTTCCTTTAAAAAGTTAAAGTAATGAAATATATAAAGATTTTTATTATAAACCATCATTGAATTATTGAAATAAACTATTCATGGCCATAAGAAATTAATCTGGTAGATTAAATTGCTATTGTTTTTTCAGCTGCATCTCATTCACAAATAATATTGGCTTCTAATTTTCTGTTTGTTATCCTGATATTATTCATTATTTAAAATCAAAATATGAAAACTTAATAGACATTATTAATAAGGTTTCTATTTCTTCTCTGTTTTGTCTGCTGTGTTCACCAATAGATTGTAAGCACATCAAGGAGAATTCCTGAAAGTGGGAAATAAGGTCATGGTAGACACTATTAGTTAAGGTGAGGTCCTCCTGGACTTTCTTCTTTGTACAACTAATGCCAAGTTCACATATTGTTCTTCATAATGTTATAGTGAAAAAAGAATGAGGACAGGTACAAAGGATTAATAATGCAGATTTAAAAACCTGTTAAGAAATAAATTTCATAGAACAAGGGAGTGGTTATACTGGCAAAGAAAAGCAGCTGAAATGACACTATTAGGTTCGTCTGTTGACCTGATTGATAAAATGCAGAGAAGTAGTTGAGAGTGACTTCAAAGTTATTTTCTAGGTTCTATTTCAAACACTAAAAGTTAATGGGGTGCTTTCACCAGTTATCTTTTGACTAATAGTTTATTTAGTTCCAAATTTATCCTAAAGGGTTGATTTATATTTTAGTTGGTAGTACATGTAAAAAATAATCACAATTTCTTATGAGTTAACACAAAATCCCTGCGAAGTAAACAAAGCTAAAATTTTTAGCTCCATGTTACAGATCATGTAACTGAGGAAAAGAAATTAAGAGATTTTCCAATTGGAGTGCAGGTAGTGAAGAACCAAATTTGAAGATAGGGTCATAGGTATTTTGAAATTTTATGTCCATTTTTTTCTGCCATGTTGTTATTGGTTGAACACCCATTAATGCCTCAACCCAATCCCAAATAAATATTTTGAAGTTCTAACCACAGTACCTCAGAATGTTACCTTATTTGGAAATGGGGTCATTGCAGATACAATTAGGTAAGCTGAGGTCATACTGGAGCAGGGTGAGCAGCTTAAATGACTCTAGCGTCCTTACAGAAGAGAAATTTGTCACACAGATACACCCACAAAGAAAATATCATGTGAAGATGAATGCAGAGATCATGGTGATGTTCCTGCAAGCCAAGGAATGCCAGACATTACCAGCAAACCAACAGAAGCCAGGGGAGAGGCAAAGAACAGATTCTCCCTCCCAGCCATCAAAACGAACCAGCCCTGCCATGACCTTATGCTTGTACTTCTAGGCTCCAGAAATATGAGACAATACATTTTTATTGTTTATGCCACTCAATTTGCATTTACAGTCCTTTGTTATGGCAGCCTTAGCAAATTGGTTAATATGTGTTGCTACACTTTCATGTAGAAAATGATAATAACCAAAATTAAATAAGTAATGCATTGTATATCTCTTCCTTTTATGTCACTAAACATTCCTATATGTTGTGGTCATTTTAATCTAATCACACACGGGAATGATGTATGTTTGTTTGTTTGTTTGTTTTGAGACAGAGTCTCGCTCTGTCACCCAGGCTGGAGTGCAGCAGTGCGATCTCAGCTCACTGCAACCTCTTCCTTCCGGGTTCAAGTGATTCTTCTGTCTCAGCCTTCTGAGTAGCTGGGATTACAGGTGTGCACCACCATGCCCAGCTAATCTTTGTATTTTTACTTGAGACAGGTTTTTGTTATGTTGGCCAGGCTGGTTTTGAACTCCTGACCTCAGCCTCCCAAAGTTCTGGGATTACAGATGTGAGCTACCATACCCAGACACACATAAGAATGATTTAAACATCATAGAAAAGCAATTTAATTAAAACTTTAACTCTTAGATAGATAGAAAAAAATTAAGTTTTCTGAGAGAAAAACCTTAATTGACCTTGTCTTCTATAGCGGTTATACTTTCTCCATGACATCTTTTTCAAATGTAATTATTACATATCACAAATCCCCAAAGCATCCTTTCACTATGCATGTCTTAAAATTAAAATGTAGTAGTAATTTTATTTATTTTGTTATACAATAACAATTAATATTCTGCAACTTTTTAGCATAAGTATGTCACATGCAATTTGGGACACACTTATATTAGACAATAATTATTTGTTTATCTGAAATTCCAATTTAACCTGATGTACAATATTTTGTCTGACATACCTTGACAATCTCAGTTAAATAAAGTCTGGCTACAAGAGTTCAAGTGCATAGAACCAGAAAAATTAACAAAGCTATAATGAATCCTCCAGAAATGCCACTATGTTAGTACTAGATGGTAGAGAGAACTTACTAAATAATAAAATTGGCCAAAACAATAAATTTTAATTCCTCAAAAGTTGCATTGATATTATTTATCCATTTTTATTAACCAACCAGTTTAAATGCAGCATATCTATCCAGGGGCTTTTGAATACCTTCAGCCATTATAAGATATAGCAACAGAGACAAATTTAGAGCAATGTGTTCAAATCTACCCTACAGAATAGAATACTCTAATACCTCACAGTAACCAGAAGTAATCATCAAAATTATTCATTACTTTATAAATAATAATAAGTGGCATTTGGGTTTCCTGGGTTAAGCACTTCGTTTTAATTTTAAATGCATTTTTAGGATAGATTAGCTTAATGCACTTTATAAAATATGTTGTTGAATTTCAAACAACGTGGTGCCCTGCTTGTTTTTGCCCTTGCTAATTCTATTGGATTAGCACACTCTTCCCTCAGATTTTTCAAATGACTAGCTCCTTCATGCTTTTCTCCTATCAGTTCAAACAGCACCTTCTCAAAAAAAACCTGCACTGACTAGTCTCTCTAAAGCAGACCAGGACATACTCACATCATTCATGGAATGTCACACCATTCATGATATTATTCACACTATTCGTGTATCATGTAATTTATTATACTTTCTTCTTATTTGAGCTTGCATGTTCAACCTATTTTGAGTACATTTCTGATGAATTTTTTGTTTACTTTTTGAAAATGACGCCTTTTCCTACTAGAATCTAAATTCCACATGTCCAGTGTCAGAACTGTGCAACTCACAATAGTGTTCTCTGAGCTTGGCACTGTCCTTAACTAAATTTTAATGTGTTATAAAATGGCAAGATTTCTCCACACCATTTTTGAATTGGCCCAGAAGCAACAAGCTCAAGGGCTTGAGAGACCACAAACCCTGTCTGGCAGCCCTAGGGCTGAAGTGTCAATATCTTGGCACTCTGAAAATTCATTCAAAGCAATTATTCAGCCAACGAATGGGGTTGTGGAAGCACTTGGAATAGTCTCTCAAGTCAAATGGACCTAGACTGAAGTTCTTATTTTGCAATAGACAAAATGACAGATCTGGGCTTTAGGCTCTTCATCAGTGCAGAACAGTGATAAAAGTACTCATACCATAGGGAGATTGTAAGGAAATAAGGATTGTAATGAAGTAAAACCTGTGCTTCACATTGCAGGTTAGGAGTATTTTTTTGTAAAGTGATTTATTCCTTATATCCATTTCCAAACACATTTTTTAAAAGAAGTAGAGTGTTGAACTTAACCTCAGTAGCCAATATTCCAACTAGTAGGGCCTAAAAAAGCCAGCAATAAGTATTATTTCTACAGATAAATATAACATATTCATAGCACAGTATATACAGCATTTAAACATTTTCAATATATACATATAAAAATCTACAGAATCTAGATTCTCCTATATTTAAATGATTACTGGAAGTTTCTTCAAAATCAACCCTAAAGAAAAGATGAGTAATTATCTGTTATCGTTGAGAAAAAGAAATAGCCTAGAAACTAGAAATCAAAGTTCAGAGTTTTATTTTATAATTTACATATATAATTAAGTGGAGCAACTCTGGAACAGGCTGGACATTAGAGTTATTGATAGTAAACTTTCTCCCCATTTTTATCTAGAAAACTCTAGGGTTTTTTTCCTCCAGGTCTGGCTATTGTCCAAGTGATATTTCTTCTTTAGTAAAATTCTATTCTGTTGCTTAAAGATTTTGCTATTAATAGCTTATTAGAATATCAATGAAAACCTATTGTTTAAAAAATGACCTTCTTTCTAATTAAGTTCATTTTGAATGATTTACATCCATTTTGTTGAACACTCCCCTTCGATCTACACTGCATTGCGCTAATGATTTTGTGGCAAACAACATAAATATGTTTTCCACATTCTCTCAGCAAATGTAAATGCTAATAGTACATCTATATGAAAAATGTCAATATAATAAGCTTAGATTAAGTACAGTGCCAAGTATGGTATGGAACAATCATATTTAATTAATGAGTGATATTATTTATTTTTAGTGATTTGAGTATTCAAAAGAAATGGAACATTTACAATATGTGTTACAAAAACCATTCAAATAACCAGTCACTGTGCTTCCTTGGGGTAGAGGAATAAAATCAACTTAGTTTCTTAATCACAATGCCAGTAAATACTGTAAGCAATATTTCATGCATAAATATTATGATAACATAGATAAATTTCTTCCTTTATGCATCAAAATGTTCTAGAATATTTCCTGCTCTATTTTCCTTTACAGTTGCTTCTATATAAAGGATTTATCCTTCAAATAGAAGCCTGTGCTCTGAAACCTATGGTTATCTTTCTTCCTATGCCTGGATGCTCTGTGGTAGGCAACATTCTAAGATGAACCCTAATGAGTCACGCCTTTGCACAATTCCCTCCCCTCCAGTGTGGGCAGAGCCAAGAAAATATGCCAAAGGTGTTGGGATACCATCCTCCTAATTAGGTTACGTTCTATTGTGAATGTGATGGCACAGTTATTCTCATGATTATCTATCTCAAATAAGAGATTCTCCTATGGGCTTTGAAGGAGTAAGCTGCCATGTTGTTAAGAGAGGGGCTCTGAAAGGTTCAAATGACAAGGAATGGGGATCTTCAATAAGAAAACAGTGACCTTAATCCTACAACTGCAAGGAAATGAATTCTGCCAACAACCACGTGAGCTTGGAAAAGGATGCCCAGCTTCAAAAAGGAATGCATGTCAGTGAACACTTATATTGAATCCTTGCGGTGTTCAAAAGCAGAGTTCTCAGCTATACTATACCAAGCTCCTAACCCATGGAAACCATAAGATAATAGATGTATGTTGTTAAGTTACTTATTTTTGCTAATTTGTTATAGGAAATAGAAAACTAATACGTGTTACCTCTTTTACAAAAGTCTCTGTACCTTTTCTCACATTGCTTCCTTAATTGCAATGACTCCATATCCTACCTTTCACTCTGTTTCACTGACTCCTGTTTATCAACTGGATTCACATCATGTGACACTTATTTAGGAAACTTCGACACCTCCACACAGAATAAATGAGGTTTCATTCCTCCCTTTTTGTGTAGCAATTGTATATACTTTCTTACATTTTATTTTAATGAGTTTCCATATATGACTCTTAAGAGCAGGAATTGTGTCTTACTCTTACCTGGTCACATCTCTAAGTAAATAAAGTACATTGTGTTTTCATAATCTATCGGGATGGTCCCTAAATTCCAGGTGTTACATATGGTCCTTAAACTCCCACCTGCATCAGAATCATGCCAATTTTGAACCTATTCTAGATCTACTGTTTTCAGATTTGGATGAGTTGGTGATAAGGTTTGGATCTTTGTCCTCACCCACCTCATGTGGAATTGTAATCCCCACTCTTGGAGATGGGGCTTAGTGAGAGGTGATTGGGTCATGGGGGTGGATTCTTCATGAATGGTGTAGCACCATCACCTTGGTGCTGTTATCATGACCATGAGTGTGAGTTCTCATGAGATCTGGTTGTTTAAAAGTGTGTGACACCTCCCCCATCTCTCTCTCTCCGCTTCTGTTCCAGCCATGTAAGACGTGCCTGCTTCTCCTTTGCCTTCCGCTATGACTGTAAGTTTCTTGAGGCCTCCCAGAAAGCAGTAGCTGCTATGCTTCCTGTACAGCCTGCAGAATTATGAGCAAATTAAATCTTTTTTCTTTATAAGCTACCCAGTCTCAGGTATTTATTTATAGCAATGTGAGAATAGACTAATACAGTATGCATGGTCTTGACCTGACTAATCTTTAGAGTTTTATATTCTAATAATCACATTCACTGGGAATTAGAGATGCATGTTAGCTATTGTTTGATCAATTGTCATACTCTGTCGTACCTTGTCATTTCCCTCTTTCTTCCCATCTTTCTGAAATGCCTATCACCTTGTTTTTGTCTGGTTATGTCACTCATTGCTCAAAGTTCAGTTTAAAAGCCAGTTTCTCTAAAAAGCCTTCCTCAACCCCTTGACCTTCTGTCACTCCACAAAACATATTGCAGGATACCAGAACATGCTATCCTAAAATATGCCACTTTGACATGAAAATTATTTTGAGTTAAAGTTAACTGAGAAGAAGCAGATGTAAGAAAAGTTATCCTCCCCTGATTTGTCTAAAAGCAGAACATAAATTTACAAAAGCAAAGATGTCTCTTCTCCCCTCTCTACCAAGAAGAACAAGGATTGATCACTGAAAATAATTGTTAACCTTTATCAGTCTTGAGACAGCACCTGAGGAATCTATGTAACAAACTCCCATGTACAGTAATCTCCTCTTCTCAGTGATTTCACTTTCTGTGGTTTCAGTTAACCATGGTCCAAAAATATTAAATGGAAAAGTCAATAAATAAATAATTCATATGTTTCAAGTTGTTTACCATTCTACATAGCGTGATGAAATTTCCCACCATGTCACTCTGTTCCACCCAGGAAATAAACCTCCCTTTGCCTCCCAGTAGATCCACACTGTACATTCTACTTGCCTGTTAATCACTTAGTAGCCCTCTCAGTTATCAGATCAACTGTTGCAGAATTGCAGTGTTTCTGTTCAAGTCACTCTTATTTTATTTCAAAAAAGCCCCAAAGTGTAAGAGTAGTGATGGTGGACATTAAAAAATGCCAAAAAGAGGCCAAAAAGTACTTTTTATTAAGTGAAAAGATGAACACTTCTTTCATTAATAATGAAAGAAAATAATGTATGCTGAGTTTGCTAAGACCTACAGTGAGAACAAATCTTCTATCCATGAAGTTGGGAGGAAGAAAAAAAGAAAACTGTGCTAGTTTTGCTTTTGCATCTCAAAACTATAAAAGTTATGGTGACACTGCATGCTAAGTACTCACTTAAGATTGAAACGGCACTACATTTGTGGATAAAATCCATGAACAGAAATGTGTTACAATTAGCAGCAACATGTTGTGCCAGAAAGCATTGAGCCTAATTGAGGACTTTAGCAAAGAATCCCCTGAAACAAGTGACATCAACTAATTTACTGCAAGTAAGGGATAGTTACACAGATTCAAAAATAAGTTTGACCTGGAAAATAGAAAAATGACTGAAGAGGCTATATCTGCTGATTAAACTGCATCAGATTTATGTAGGAAAAATCCATAGCATACACAGCGTTTAGTATTAACCAAGGTTTCAGGCATCCACTGGGGATCTTGGAACATACTCCTTGTAGATACAAGGGAACTACTCTGTGTGTCTTCCCACAATTTGATATCCCTAGAGACTCAAAGTCCTTGTTCTTTATCTTGTTATCTAACAATTTACTATTCTTTGCTGCAGATACTATATAACCCAAAACTCTCACTACCTATTTGATAAGTACAAAACCTATTTGATACACATTCCTGAAGTATCTCTCATGTATATATGAAAGATGTATGTTAATAAACTTATTATTTTTCTCTTGCTAATCTGTCTTCTCTTACAGAGGTTCATACCAGCTAAGAACTCAGAATAATAGAGGTAAATTATTTTTTCCTTCCCTATGATAACATTAATTACTCATTTGTAAGTATTTCTTTTCTACAGTCTACAAAGGTTCAATGTATGTTAAGTTAATATCTGTCTTCCAAATTGGTAGTATTCTGCATGAAGCATGGGAGAGCATACACCTTTCTGAATGGACAAAGAATATGAGAGCCATATAAGCCCAAATTCCACAGTGCTACAGACCTATGACTTCAAGAATTCTCCTAAGTTGGAACATCAAAACTAGTTCCAGAATAGTGATACCTTAAGGTGAAGTGACATGTAAGATAATCACATGACAATTTTCAATAAATGTGCCACAACCCCACCTCTATTTGAGAATCATTGCCTATTGGACAATTATTGTCAATGAATGATTTTAAATTCTCCAGGTATTTTGAGGTATAAAACAAATTGGAAAACAACCACTATGAATTAATAGAGCTAATTTCCATGTTGGGCTCATGGAAATTCATCACATTACTTCGGTTATGAGCTGAGGTCACAGCCACTGGCAAATTTCTTCATCAGAAGAGAATTACTAGCAAATTAATGAATTAGAGAACTGTTCATGTTCTTAATGCCCAGAAGTACATTAAAAAGTGCTTATCTTTCAACATATTTTATACTTTATGCCAAGAGCATGTTACAACAACTCTCCTACAGACATAAGACCGAATGGGTAAAAATCAAATTTAGCAATCTGAAATAAAATCAAAATAATTTTACAATCATGCTTTATATTAAAAATATTTCAGCAAATCTCTAAATTGTAACCATAAATTTTTATGAACATGTACAATTGTTACTCTAGTATAGATTACTTCCTTTATCTCGTAGAACTAGCTTCAGATCTAGTGACTATTAGGTTGTCACTTTTTATGTTTAAGACCATGAAAAATGTTAAAGAGACATGTAACTTGATTAATAACTTCACTTCTCTTTTTGGTGCTTTTTTATTTACTATATTTTGAGCTTTAGCTCTGTTATCATATTGTAGTTAGGACATTTAAAGAAAATATGTGTCTCTGAAAATATCCTTATGATACAGGATATTTAAATGTCTAATTTCTTCTACCCTGGTATTTGCATCACATAAAACATCCTCACCCTAGATACTAATTAAGGACCGTTATTGATTTTTCAGAGAGCAATTATTGATAGTCATGAGTGAGTATAAAATGAACTATCTTTGAACTTATGATGATTGCATTGGTCAGCATAAAGAACTGTAGCCCTCTATTCAACAGAACGGGGCCTCATAACATAGTCATTTAATTTGGCAGATTATAATATGGTTTTCTATTAATACTGGCTAGATTTTAACCAAATGACTATGTAGATGTAAAAGACTTAATATCCTATTAGCAACCCTATGATTCATCTAGTCCCCCAGGCTTGTTTCTAATCACAGCTTCTAATATTACATGTAATATTAGAATGTGCACATAAAAAATTTAACAAATTGAAACTTGAATGGTTGAAATATATACTAGTTAAAAGTTCTCTGCAGATCCTAATTTATTTTACTTTATTTTCATGTACCTATGGAATCCATTTATTATATTTAGCTTAAAAATGTACACACACATTTTATAGTTAGCAAATCTACCAATGAACAATTATGTTTTCAAGTGAGTACATTATCTTACAATAAACACAAATTGGCTTGTAAAAAATTACAATCTATTAGCTAAGTGTGGCTTAAAGTGTTGCAATATATTTATATTACTTTAAATGATGATACTTAATTCTGAGGAGATTAAGTATGGTAACCAAGAAGATAGGGGAGTAAAAATAAGTTGTGAATAGTTTCCATTCCTAGCAGAAGTATATCTTTTGAATCTCACATAAAAAGCCTAGTATATTATCTTTAGCATTTGAATAATATGAATTAACCTTTTAAAGAATGACTGAGATAGTCTTAAAATAAAAACAATCTTGAACATTACGCATATCTAAAAATATCTTACCAATAAATTCAGATATTTGAAATAAAATTTGAGAATCATAAGTAAAAACTTCCTGCTCACTTTTATCCACCTGTAGTCAAGCTTACTTAAGGTGAAACACAGTAGTGAATACACAAAGAAAAATCAGTATAAGCTTATATTTTGGGCTGAAAGGATAGACTACCTCATTTGACAAAGATAGCATTAGTATAAAATCATGTGGTTTAATAACGGAATCTGCAATTATTTCTTCCCTCTAACACTCAAAAATTAAAATGGTTTATTATAAGTGAGTCTAATTAATTTAGATTATTCTATGGTTATATTTTTGATACCTATAGAATACTGTCTTATGATGAAAGCACATCATAATTCATAAAATAGTTGTCTATGAAATCACTGATTTGTTTTCCATAAAATTTACCATAACTATTACAGATTCTATGTTGACTTGTCAGGCACAAATTTTGTTGAAATATTTATGGGGTTCATAGTATCAAATACAAAATCTTCATGTATAAATATGGCCTTGAAATTAGAACAATTACAAGAGGGAAATCTAGAAACTACTTTTTTTCTTTGTTTGTTTGTTTGTTTTTTAAAAAGACTTTTGAAAATGCGAAGCAATATTATTGAATTTATTTGAGGAAAATAATAAATGCATTATTATTGTGTATGGGTGGGTACATTAGTACATAGGAGGGTCCACAGTTAGAAATGAAGGTGACCCTCTGGTTAAATAGCATGGATAGATTTTGATTTATGTAGTTCGTCGCTGGTAGAAAATAAGCCCAGGTCATAAATCTTAGAAAGTAGTGTAG
This sequence comes from Papio anubis, assembly GCF_008728515.1. Lineage (NCBI taxonomy): Eukaryota > Metazoa > Chordata > Mammalia > Primates > Cercopithecidae > Papio > Papio anubis. The sequence goes on from NC_044981.1 coordinate 122,249,482, forward strand.
AAGGGGGTAAGAGAGTATTTAATATTTCCATGCCTTTTAATGGTTTTATGAATGTCTTTTCAATTGAATAGTTTAATCCTAAAGGTTGTATAAGGAAATTAAATATGTATTTTAAAGTAAGAACGGTAAACACCTATATAATTAATATATGATTTTCAGTACTTATTAAGGTCAAAAATGTTATCCTAAATGAATACATTTTAAAAATTACAATGAATAGCATATTTCTCTTAGCCAGAATTATTGTTTAAAGGGTGTTTGCTCTTCAATACAATGTCCCTCATGACCAATTTAAAATATTCCACAGAATTAATTTCCATTAGTGATTTTCAGTGACTCTAAGGAACTTCAATGTTTAAACAAATGCATTGTTCATATACAGGAAGAATTATTTTCAGAATTGAAGTAACCCAGATTATTCTTGCCACTCACGTTTTATAAAATGGAGTTTCTATCTTCTTATAGTGGCAATACTTGGTAATTAAAATATATTGATCAAATCATTAACCAATTGATAACAAGTGCCATCCTAATTGCCTATTGTGAAAGAGATTTTGAAATTTAGTTTTTTCTTCTACTTCATAAACTTTACTTATTTTATAAACTTTTTATGGAGCCAAATAAGACCATTTAAAATTTACATTGTTTAAGTCGTTGTTTTGGAGGTGTTAAATATAAAGTTGTTCTGTAAGTATACAAAACTATTGCAGAGCAACAGAGAAAGTAGCTTGATTGTATGAGAAATAATAGACAAAACTAAAGAATAAAAGTTAATTTTAAAGTATGATAGATGGAAAATATAATGCAATGATCATCATTCTCTGTGGATCAAGTTTTGTGTCTGTAGAGATGCAAGGATGCCTTTCTAACTGAACTATTATACCACTCCTGCCATTTTCCAGAAGATGTGCCCCAAAAAATTAAAGTCGGATTTGACTTTAGAGAGATAGATAGATAGATAGATAGATAGATAGATAGATAGATAATAGGTGGATAGATAGATTATAGATAGATATATAGATAGATCATAGAGAGACCATATACATAGTGTTTTAAAATGTTTTCTTACATTCTCTTTATATTTCATCTTTTTTATTAATTTTTCTCTTTTCTTTCTGAGTATGTTATAGAAATATGTCCAGGGAAAGATAAGAGTAAACTCACCTCTTAAGTTTCTTTTAGCAAATCATGTGCTTGGCTTATTCCAGTTCTGCAAACCAAGAATATGCCTTATAACCTGAAGAAAACCAAAAACAATTTCCAGGAGGACTTATCTGTTTATGAAAATCAGCAGTGAAAACTTTAAAAAGTCAAATGCTCAGTAAGCTTACAGAATTAGAATTTCTGTGAATGGTTTGAACATTTCCATTTACTTAAAAGAATAGGCCGGGCGCAGTGGCTCACGCCTGTAATCCTAGCACTTTGGGAGGCCGAGGTGGGCGAATCACCTGAGGTCGGGAGTTGGAGACCAGCCTGACCAACATGGAGAAACCCTGTCTCCACAAAAAATACAAAATTAACCGGGTGTGGTGGCCCACGCCTGTCATCCCAGCTACTCAGGAGGCTGAGGCGGGAAAATTGCTCGAACCCGGGGAGGTGGAGGTAACAGTGAACTGAGATTGCGCCATTGCACTCAACCCTGGGCAACAAGAGTGAAACTCCGTCACAAAAAATAAATAAATAAATAAATAAAATAACCAACTCTCTGGAGAAGATAGTAATGTACAGATAGATTTGAGAAGACCTACTCTAACTAAATAAGTCAATGTTGCTACATTTGTGAATTTATTACAAATGAAACTGTAGGGCAACTATGAAGAGTTGTATTTAAATGGCTCCATAAATGGTTCAATCTTGCCATTAGCACTCTCACCTCCAGTCACATATAATTGATTCAAGTGCTCTATTTTCTGCTAACCTGTCACTCATTAAGATAGTTACTTTGCATTTGAATACTGAATGTATTCATTTTGGGGAGAGTTAGATACATTCAGATTACTTCTTTACTACAAATTTCTCCATTTTGGACCAAACTGCAGAAAGGAGAATCTCTAAAGAAAAATAATAACAATAACTCTTCCTCTCATGTTGAAGCACCTGATTTCCAACCCATCAAGATATTTTACTCAGGCAACCAGTTGCCTTCTTCCAAGTATCTGGCATATTATGTAACTAAACCACTAGAAAAATGTCAGAAATTGTCTCTCTCATAATAAATTTATGACAATATAATTCACAAATTCAATTTAACATTTTGGATGCTGCTAAGGTAATTACATGAAAAGAGTTTAAATACATATAGACATTCTTTTTTTTCTCGAATCCTCATGAAAACATAAACATTGAAAAATGGCAGAAAAAAAACCCCACTAAATTTAAAATGTTATCAAAGCATGAAATAAGTTTATAGTAATTTACTTTTTTATGACTTTAATCTAGATTCTAAGTGTAATATGATTTATCTTGAATGACCACAAAGTACTAAAGATTTCACTTTAATAGTAATACTTTTGGTAACAGTCAGTACGCAGTTAGATTATACCATGGTAAAAGTCATCACCAAATCTCAGGAACTCAATACAAGAGAAGCTAACTTCTTGTTTACAGAAAGTTTACTGTGGGTCTGGTCTGCTCTATAGGACAGTTGTCCTCTATACCCTTAGGAAATCAGTGATGGAGTCAACTTATGCTAAGAAATCTCCAACATTTTACACTTGTACCATCTAAACAATATGATCTCCTTATTAGGTGAAACGGAATGAGCACTTTCACCTTAGGATAATATACTCAATGAAACTATATTTTTAAAATAAGAACAAATTTTTTTCCCAGGAAAATAGCAATATATATAACCCATTAAAACTATACCTGCACTGCAAGAAATATTTATACAAATTCTTCAGGCAGAAGAAAAACAATCCCAGAAGGAAATTTCAATCCACACACAAAATTAAGTGTTAAAAAGTTAAATATTGTGATGTATATAAAAGATATTTTTTACCCTTTCTAAATTAAATTAGAATTGACTATTTAATGCAAACTGTAATAAGTTGTGGTGAAGTAACATATAATTGATTCCATGACTCTATTTTCATATATAGAATCTAAATTTATGGAAACAGCAATTTACATATACAGAAACAATAAAACAAAATATAAGAGGAGAAAATGATACTATACTGTTATGTATCTTAAACTATATGTAAATATATATAATATTTGAAGATAGATTGTGATAATTTAAAATGCACCATTGTAAACCCTAGAACAATCATTAAAAATAAGACAGGCATAATTAATAATGTAACACAAACAAGAAATTGAAAATTTAAAATACTCAGTAAATCCTAAAAAAGCAAAGAAAGAAGAAAACGTAACTAAATAAGCAGACATAAAAATATTAGATTTAATTTTGAAAATGTCAACCTCACAATTATATTAAATATAAATGGTCTAAATACTGCAAATGATAGGGAGACATTGTCAGATTGAATAAAAATTCATGACCCAACTCTAAACTGCCTGAAACAATCAGAATTTAAATATTGTGATATAATGTATTAAAGTGAAAAGAATTTTAAAAATATAATAAAAACTCAAAATAAAACTAGAGTGGTTATACTAATGTCAGACAAACAGTATTTTGGAAATTGTAATATTTCAAGGGAGGAGAAAAAGGGAAGGTTCATAGTAATCCCAATCAGCTTGCTTTTTTAAACACACGTATTTAAAAATACATGCAATGAAAATTGATAGAAATCAAAGGATAAGTAGACAAATTCATAATTATAGTTAATATTTTAATATACCTCTCTCAGGAACTAATAAAACACACAGAATAAAGTTAATGTAGATAAGAAAGACCAAGAAAACACTATCGAAGGGCTGACTTAATTGACATTTATATGGCATTCACCCTCAAATAGCAAAATACACATTCTTTTCCTTGTGAATGCAATATTTACCAAAACAGGTCATTTTCTGGGCATAAATCAAATCCCAATAAATTTAAATAATTTGAATCATAGAAAGTATGTTTTTGGTTGCAACAAAAGTAAGTTAGAAAGCAATAGTAAAAACAGACATTTTCTTGGCCTCAAAATTTTACTTTCCCCAAAATTTGCAAGTGAAGAAGACCTGTGGTTACTGCCCCAGCCCAGCACTCCAGCACTACCCTCATAGAACAGAAACATCACTCTGAGAGAAACAGGCCTCTGTCCCTGCCCCAGCCAGTGGTGGAGTATTACAGAGATATTTGTTTTTCTTTTTGCAATGGGAGAAGCTAGCTATAAGAAGAGAGAGATCTATAATTTTCCTTAAAGGGACTGGCTTTATTTGGTAAATAAACTGGGCTAGTTTAAGCCTATCAGTATTGTCAAAATAAAATGGAGATTTTGGTGGTGAGCAATTAAGAGGGGGCAACAAACACACATTCATCAGCATATAAGAAGTACCATGATAGGAGCAAGGAAATTGACAGACCAGCTAGAAGTTTCAGAGAACCAAAGAATGTGGCTGTAAAAAGAGTTCTCCTGGGATTAGAGCAAGTTTCAGAGATGGGCCTCTAAGAGTATCTCAGCAGAGGGGCAGTAGTTTAATTGGATTATACAGTGAAACAATTTATGCACAAAGACTTAACAAAACAATTGAGTAATTAGTTAGCAAGTAGTGGAGGCTCACAGCTGTATGTAATACTAATAGAGGCATATCACCCAGTAGTTTAACAGGGATACCAGGTAAGACACTGTCAAAAAGAGCCTATCATTTATGGGGCCTGAGGGCCAGGTTTACTGAGTGCATGCCCAAAGTTGTACCCTCTGAAAGGTGATACTAGAAGCTAAAAACTTCAGGAGAAATAAACATAACTGAGCGAATCCAACAAACTCACTAAACAAATAAACAGGCAAACAACAATAACAACAAGCCCCACAGGAATCAATATAGAGCTGCTGCAATACACTATCTAGAATGTCCAACTTTCAACAAATTACAAGATATTTAAAGAAAAAAAATTGACTTATACACATAAGACTGAAAGCAAGCATCAGAAACTGCCTGCATTAAGGTCCAGAAGTTGCACTTAGCAGGTAAATAAAGCAGCTATTGCAAACATTTAAAAGAGTGAAAGAAATCACATTTAAAGAATTGAAAGAAGGACTGATGACACTATCTTATCAAATAGAGACCCTGATAAAAAAAATTGAAACTTTCAAAAATAATCAAATTGAATTTCTGGAGTTGAAAAGTACAATAACCAAAATAAGAAATGCATTAGAGTGGCTCAGCAATATATCACTCAGCAGTACATTAGAACTCACGGAGAAAAGAAATATGAAACTGCCAACTAGATACATACATAAAAATTATGTAATCTGAAGAACAGAGAGAATAAAATAAAGAAAAATGAACTGAGACTCAGAGAAATATGTGGGACAACAGTAAAGGCATAAACATGAACATAATGAGAGTACCAAAAGAATAAGATAGAAAGAAGTAAAAAAAAAAAATCAAAGAAATTATGGGGAGAAATGTCCCAGATTTGTTGACGACATTCATCTATAAACCCAATAAGTTCAGTAAACTCCAATTAGGATAAATAAAAGGAGGTCCATACCCAACACTTTATATTCAAATATTTAAAGTCAAAAACAAAGATCTTGAAAGCGGTAAGACAATTCACTATGTACAAAGAAAACCAGTAAGATGAACAGCTAGCTTATCAGAGTGCATGAGTTAAAATATAATTTTTAAATCAATATACATGTAATATAAGACTGGATATTTTCAGCATAAACTTGCTGTTAAAATCTGATCATATTTTGAAAGATACAAAGGAAAATAAGTTAAAAAAAGCTTTTTTAAATTATCAAATACAACCTAAATGTACCCAAAAAAGAAAACAAATCATCATGATTGAGTTTTTTATATCAGGTAGACAAAGATAGTTTAACATTTAAAAAATTCAGCAATGTAAACTATTACATTTATCAGAAGAAAAAAGAAAAAGAGTAAGGTTATCTCAGATAAGAAAAACCACCAGAACTCTAGAACTGTAAGAATTTTTTTCTTTATAAATGACTCAGTATTAGTTATTCTATTATAACAACAGTAAATAGACTAAGACATGCACTTTTCTAATTACCGTGGTCTAAGTTCAAATTCCTATAAGAATTTGACTCAACAAGCTCATATTTTTAATAAAATGTTTATGAATTTAAAAAAAATTCTGCATCAAAATTAAATAGAATACTATAGGGTTTCTTTATACATTCTAAATTTACAGGACTAGAACATACTATGCAACTATCCTCCCAAATATTATAATCATAAGACCCATTTTAACAGCATATTCCAGGGTTAATGTTTAGTATCAGTAACTGTTATGATTATTCAAAAACTTTTTCTTATTCAAATAAGGGAATTGACTGATATTGAAGGAAAAGATAAAATACAGTAAACATTTAGAGGAAAGATAACTGTATACACACTAGATAATCAGTAACTGGACTATGTGAACTTTAATAGAAGACAGTCCCTGAGTTCAGAATAGGATGTGATTTGAAGGTGATTCAGCAATATGTCGTAACAGCCAAGCAGAATTCAGGAATGAATAAAGTGTATACTGAAGAAAACGAATGTAATTTTCCCATTATACACAAACTTATTTAGACCATTACCTAACAGTCTTCTTCTCTGTGACTTAACATAGTTGGGTACAACATGAATAGAATATCCAGGAGAGCAGTGAAATTGATACAAAACCTAGATTGAAAAGTTTAGCTAAGGAAGTTTATAGTGATTATTTGGTCCCAAGTGACATTTCCAAGGATGGTTGTAGCAGACTTGGAGTGAGATTTTGAGGGACTGTGAAAACAGGCTTCAAGGAAATGCAGGAATATGATTGTCCATATGCAGATGACCATTTCTGTTGATAAAAGAGCAAGGGACAAAAGTCTAAGGGTATGGCAGGAAAAACTTAGATTAGATGATGCAGAATGAAGATTACTCAGGAAATGTCATTTTCTGGGATATCAAGATAACTCATACTATGATATCTGAAGCTGATTATGGTAATGCTGCCATGAAACAACGGAAGAAAATTAACAATTTTCTGAGGTCATTTCAAGTTCTGAAGAAAATATATGAGTGTTCACCTTTGTCTTCATAAATATTCATATTCCATATGTATGTAAATATATAGTATATTTACTGAAATCCTTATTTAACATAAAAATTATTCTTCTAAATTTTAATGTAAGGATGTTGTATTTAAAAATTAAACTGAATTCCTGATGACAGGGTATTTAGCTCTAAAATATATCCTATGACATTATTGCCCTTATGGCAAAAAAGAAAGAAAATATGCCCTCATTGCTGTTAAGGAAAGGATGTTCATTACCAGTGACTCCCCAGAAAAGAGTAACAATTTCTGATTTTGTTTTTCCTTTCCATTAGAGTATCTAGTTAAAATGATGCATGTAATATATAAATTTAGTTCTGTTATAATCCTTGTGAATTGTTTCGGATCTTTATTACAGTATAATTCTTTCATTTACTTTAAGTAGAATGTTTAAATTGTCTTTGGTAAGGTCATTTCCAATAAACTGAAGTGCTCCAATTCTAAAAATTTTAAAAAGAGTCATTTTCACTATTTTTAAAAGCCATACTCTCTGTCCTGCTTTCCCCCACATGGAAGGCATGGAAAATCATTAGCAATGTTATTGTTTATTTGCAATCCCATAATTTTTGAGTGCATTCTACTTTACCTCAAAACTGAACCTCACATTTCAATCACTGAATAATACACACGTAGAGAGATTCATTCTGTTGCTAAGGACATAATCCAATCAGTGTAATGATTTTTGAGAAAGAAGTGAGCTAGTTTTGTTTCCATCTCACTTCCATAGAGAATAGAATAGCAGAGGACTTTCCGGGTAGATGAACACCCTGGAGGTACTAGAGTGGGATGCAGCAGGCAGGACAGGCTGGGTTCACTGCATAAAGAGAAAAGTCTGTCTTAATTTGTACTTTCCCCTCAGGCTTCAAATCCATTTAAAAAATGGACTGAAGCAATAACGAAAGGGATTTGCACCCCAATAAAATCACCCCTTTGAATGACAGCTTGGCTGCTTGGGGAAAAGTTACCATAATTCAACTGATTCTATAATGAGGGGGAAGCAAACGTAAAGTCAACTACCTGGACCCAGCCATGGAACTTAGATAATTATTTCCCAATCTAAAAAGAACATCCTGTTTTTCTTTGGCATGCTCTGGTGTCTGTTAGTTTTGCTTTTTATAGCTTTAATTGAAATTTCATAATCACAGAGTTCAAATACAGAACACATTTGAGTCAGTTCTCTGGAACAATATCATTCTCTTAGAGCTCTCCTTTTTCAAAAGGAACAACAACAAAAAAAATTCTCAGGCCTTTATTAGACTCTGTGCTTCTCCTGATTCTCTGTATAAAACTCTCTGCTCTAAGGATACATGCTATTAAAGCAAAGCCCGAGGCTAAATTCAACAGAGAAGTGAGTGGAAGGAGCAGGTGAGCTCACCTAGATTACAGGTTTAACAAGTTTATTGGAGAATTTAAAGGGAAAAAAAATAGAAGGAAAAACACTTGGGATTCAGCAAAAGTCAAAATGAGTTAGGACCAAATCTGTTGTGAAGGGATGTGTATTTTTAAAGGAAATGTAATCCATGTTTCTGACTCACTTACAATGACCTTATCAAAATGTCATGTAATGAAAGTTATTCAGGGTCCAATAATCCTTTTGAGCATCTAAATAGCATTTCAAAACATTTTTTCTAGTTTGATTATAAATGAACTCAAATTCCAAAAATTCCACCAAGGTCAGTAAAATTCTCAAGAGTCATCATATTGAAACAGAATTTAAATGCTGCAATTTTTTCTTTCTATCCTGAGTCATTAAAATGGTTACGGGATGTTTAATTCAGTTGGAGACTTTGGATTGCATAATTACAGACAATCAAACAAAAATCAAGAAAAAGCTTCTAGGAATAGATTTTTTAAGTGATTTTGCACATTTATTATTCATTGTAAAAAGTTACCAAAAATGTCTCCTAACTTTCTTTCTCTACAACATAATAGTAGTTTCCTAATGTTTCCCTGGGAATTAGAAGGAGTTTGGCATAAGATACTCTAATGTTGTACTGGAGTTCTAAAGCTCACACATTTTCATGTTCTATATCATTTATATTAGTCTGCTGAGATACACAGAAGGTCAGAGATGGAGGTTATTGTGATAATTTAGTCCAAACCCTGAGTGTTGAAATGGGAAATTGCAATTTTCTGCCCAAGGGGACATTAATATTTGGTGGCAGAACTAGTCTGTACTGACTCAAAGATTCCCCAAATACTTCCTAAACTGAATGCATAAACTCTGTAACATGCCCATTTCTTTTTTTTTTTTTTTTTTGGTGAGATGGAATCTTGCTGTGTCACCTAGGCTGGAGTGCGGTGGTTGCAGTGGCGCAATCTCTGCCCACTGCAACCTCTGCCTCCCAGGTTCAAGTGATTCTCTTACCTCATATTCTCGAGTACCTGGGATTCCAGGTGTCTGCCACCACACCTGGTTTATTTTTGCATTTTTAGTAGAGATGGGGTTTCACACTGTTGGTCAGGCTGGTCTCAAACTCCTGACCTCAGATGATCCACCTGCCTCGGACTCCCAAAGTGCTGGGATTACAGGCATGAGCCACCATGCCTGGCCTCATTTCTCTTTTTGAGGATTGTAAAAATCTACTGACAGCATGGCCAATAATCTAGGGTGATTGTCTAGCCCCTTACATGACTACGTCTTGCTTAGACTACTGTAATTTTCTTACAACGGCTTCTTTGCTTCACTCCTGCTTCTCTGCAGTCTGTTGTCAACTCAGCAGCAAGAGTGACCCTATAGATCTTTTTAATCCCCTTGTTTAAAACCGCTCATCAGCCATCAACTGGTTTTCCAACACATTTTGACTAAAGTCCTCATTCTGACCTGCAATACCTTATAATGATCTAGATCTTGGTACTTTAACTAACTGATATTCTATCACTTTATCACATGCTTACAGTGCTCTCATCATACTGCTTCTCTTCATGTTCCCAGAGTAACCAATCACACTGAAAGACTTTGAACTTGTGCTCCTTTTGCAGGAAATAATATTCCCTCAGATATTCACATGACCCACTCATTCATACCTCTGCTCAATGTCACCTCCCCAGAGAGATGTTTCCTCTTTTTCCTACCTAAAAAACATTTCCTTACTCTCTCTGCCTTTGTTTTATTTTTCTTTCTGGAACTCAACACTTTCTGATAGCATATCTACATCTTTTTTACTTTTGGTGTATTATCTATCTTAGTTACTAAAATATAAATATCATGAAGAAAGAGACATTTTCCCCTGGCACATTGAACAGATTTCTGGGAAAGACTGATGCTCTGATGGTATATGGTTCCAATCTCAACAACTCCATTATCATATTTCTTGAGTTAGCTTTATACGTTTATTAACTTTAAAATTCTGTTACACAAAATATCTTGTGGCAATGTCTTTATTGATCATTATCAAAAAGAACTACAGTTGCTCCTCAGATCACTAGCAATTGGGGGCAGTGCCGTTAACCTTGAAAAGCAGAGGATTTCTAGGCTCTAAGTGCATAATTGTAATGATTTTTGGTTAGTTAACCAAGAAGACACAAACAATCAAACTGCAAAACAGTAAGACAAGGTGTTTATCAGGGTCTTAGGAATTGCAATTTGGGAGACGCAGTTCAGCTAGATGCCAAATCAAGTTTTGAAGAGAGAAAGGTGAATTGGTATTTTTTTAAAGGATGCCAATAATAATAACACAAGTTGTTTTGAAAGAAATGTCATTGGTGGAGGCGGCTGGCTTAGTATATAAGTCCGTAGTTCATTGGTTGTCACTTTACAGGAGTTGCACTGCTGGTAAAATTTGTTGTTTTCCAGAATGTTGTGGTCATGGCCATTTGGTACAGTTCAGAGGTTCAAGTCAAGTCATTCATTTGCAAGTCCATAGGTCATGCAAGTAGTCCTTCTCAGAATGGTTATCTGAAAGCCTTTTAGAGCCCTGAACCAGAGTGATGCCATTTGGTATATCACATTTCACAGGTATCACAATAGATTAAGAAAGAAATATGGGAGTAATCATGGAGATGTCATGCCATCAAAAGAAGACTCTCATGCAATAATACATTTCTATTATTTATTTTTCTTCAGTTAACTGTCTAATAACATGTTGGATTGAAAACGAGGGCTTAATCTGGTTATAAATCTACTCCTATTAAGGCAAAATGGCAGGGTACATTCAAAGATGAATAAGAATAGTTGCTGGTTTTGTTGAAATGATAGTGACATAATAATTATGCTTGAAAAAGATATACATTGGCTATTAAAGTCTAATAACTTTATTAATAAGCAATAGAAAATCATGGGATATACTTCAAATGCTTAGCAGAAATACATATCCACAAAAAATACTTGCCATTGCCATTGCATTGTCTTAAGATTTTTACAGTCCCCATCATTCTTCATCACTTATGTATCAATCATCTTTACTGTTTAGTTCAAAAATGATGATAGAAAAGACAACTACTGAAGTAGTAAGAAGCTAATTCTAAGTTGACTCTAGCATCAGAACAGTTATTTGTGGGATTGGAAAAGGCCGTAGGTGATACCCATACCATGTAAACATACATAATAGTGAAAAGGGGCATTCGATAGTAATTAGTTCATTATCCATCCACATTCAAAAGTTGTGAGGTCACACTGTTTACAAGACCTAACTCCTCAGTAGCAACAAAGGTGTTGGAATTGATCTTTACACTGATCATATTGGAAGTCTAGATTTTCCATCCTTCCTTTAAGCCGTAACACATGGGGAGAAAAAACCACAAGGATGTGGCTTAACCAGTTTCAATAACATTTACCTATGGGATATTAGCATACAAAATCATCAACAAAGAGCAGCTGGATATCAGCCAGCTACTAGTTTGGAAGCAATGCCGAGGGCCATTCGCTTTTGTGAGTCTGGACATGTGGAATTGATGGATGATGGCAGTACACTGCACAGCTGGGCATACAGGAAGCTAAAACAAGGCTTACCAAAGAACAGATCTGCCTTAAGAATACCCAGAAGCACAACTGGCAACCAAACTCTGGATTTCTGGAAAACATAAAGAGCAAAACAAATTAATATGTGAAAGAATAATCACAAACAAGTCTGGGTGATCCAAGTTACACACGACTAAGTATCAAACACAGAACATTATCAACTTAGAAAAGAACAGTAATGTACCATCCATGCCTAACTGAAACAACCTCACAATAAGTCACTAAAGACACCTCACATAGGTTGGTAAATTAATCAAAACCTTCCAGTTCTCCCCGGGTGCAGCCAAGGCTGATTATTAGAAATGGAACAGTGAAGTTAACAGTATGACTGTGGGAAAATATATTATAATAGCAAAAATTATTTCTTTTGTTTGCATTTTTAAAAATATCAGCTTTTATATGTTTAACATCTAGTTTGGCCTCAACAGGCTAAACTTATCATGAAAATGTTGAATTATGCATTTCCAACGTAAGTGCTATTCTCTGAACTAAGGCAAACAGCTGTTGAAGGTATGAATCATGTTTGGAAGTTATATTCTTAATAACAATATTTTTAAAGTGAATTTTTTTCTGGAACATTTTGAGAGAAATGCATAAGAAGTTTACATGGTGTTGTAAAATAATAAACTATATGGAAGCCACTGAAAATTACTTTGGAAACTGTAGGTATAAGGGATCAAAACTAACAATTTAAGCATGTATAAATCGGTCTGCACTGAACAAAACTAGAAATAGTTGGCACACTCAAATGAGGTAATTGAGAAATTTTGATGAATGAGGCTACATAGAACATTGTGGATAGGCTTAAGAGAAACCAGTAAGAAGAGAAAACGATAAGAAATCGGGTTTATAATGATAGAAGCACTTAGCATACTTGGCTTGAAGGAAAAAGGAGAAAAACAATTACTGGAATCCAGCAAAAGTATCTGTTTGAAGAGAGCTCCCAAAACCCAACCAACCAGAGCTGTGACATTAGGTATAGAGATACAAACACTATGCAGCAACTGACAGAGAGCAGATGATGGGAATAAATACAAGAACATCATTCTCCTCCCATCCTCTAATATCCTGCCCGTACTTCTCACTGGCAAGACAGTACATTGATGCCAGACTCATAGGATCACCTCCCTTTCCCAGGCCAGAGAGATGAATGGAAAAGAAGAAGGAATTTGTAAGCACCAACAGAAGGCACATAGCAAACAGTTGATTCCAGGTTAGGACCATTAGCTACTAAAAATACAGAAATAGTTCATAGCAAAACATTCTAAGTTTTTAATGTAATCTTAACTAATTTTAGAGTTGCATGAGTATTTAATAAAATAATATATGTAAAATAGTCAATCCAGGGAAGACTGTTTCCTTCTTCTTCTTTAGTAAACTATTGGTGTCACTGCAATTGTCAGTGTCATCTTGATTTGTCCTATGTGGAGTGTTTGATATTTTATCAACTTCACTGGTGAAGGAATATAAAGCTGTGTGTGTTTATTGTATTGTGTGCACAAGGAAGAAAGAGAGGAAATAACTACGGAATAATGACTTAAGAAAGGCATTCAAAGTATTTAAACATAAGATATGAAAAATACTGATTAGAGCCAAACATTGTAAAGTGTACCTTAGACCCAGTGTGGTAGGAGACTTTAACAAAATATTCTTCATGCAAACTTTTTCTCATAACATCTCCCAAGTAACCGAACCTGGAAAGAGTCAGCCTTGCAAGAAAGGAAACTGTTAGATAATAATTATTCTCTAGTCAAATACCACAGGAAAAAAACTCTGGTCCCAATGACAATGCTACAAGCAAAGGCTAAATGGAGAGCCTAGACTCTAACCCTAGCCATATTGTAACAAGGCATCTTAATGCTCACGTTGGGGTTTTATCAGAGAAAGACAAAAGAGACAACAGCATGGTTCAGGGCTAAATTGTGCCCCCTAACATTTGTATGTTGAAGCTTCAATACTAAGTACCTCAAAATATGATTATATTTGGAAACAGGGTCTTTAAAGAGTAATTAAGCTAAGTGGGGCCAATAGGATGGTCCCTAACCCTATACGACTTGTGTCCTTATTAGAAGAGAAGAATGAGACACACAAAGAGATACCAGACATGGGGGTGTACAGAATGAAAACCACGTGAAGACATAGAAGGGAAAGACTAAAAGAAAGCCATCCACAAGTCTAGGAGAGGAGCTTCAGAAGAAACAATTCTGTAGACTTGATCATGGACCTCTGGCCTCCAGAACCATAAGAAAATTAATCCACCTCATCTGTAGTACTTTGTTATCACAGCACTAGAAAATTAATACAAAGACTTATCTTTGCTAAGCAGTAATAAGTTACCCTCTTTCCCATGGTGACAGTGGAAAGCACGTAAGAAGTTCCCAACTTAAGGTAATTGGGAACCCTCCCTTTCCCCACCAGGGTGATGTCAAGGTGGCCTAGTGGAGAGTCAGGAATTTTACTACTAACCAGCAGTAAGTGACCCTCCAAAACATACAGGCCACAGAGGGAGTGGTAATGACGTACTTCTCTCTCTCCACTTCTCTCTTTACCAGTCAGGATGGTATCAATTGAGCACACAAGGAGGTGAAACTCTATCCTCCCCCATCCAGCAAGAATTAGAAGCCCTTCACTCACAAGTGTCAATGGAAGCTATATGGGGAATTTGGGCTTCCATACCAACCTGACAATAACATAGGAAAACCATGCCTTTTCTCCACCCAGAGCAAAGTTTGATGTGACCAATGAAAACAGAAAATTTAAATATGACCTAGATTCTTAGAATAAAATATCCCAAATGGTTAAGTCTATATTTTAAAAAATCACTCATTGTATCAAGAAACAGGAAAATCTTCACTGGAATGTTAAGTTGCAATCAATAATTGTCAACACCAAGATTATAAAGATTTTAACATTATCTGACAAGGATTTCAAAGCAGTCATCACATAAATCATTCAACAAGCAACAAGCAATTATCAATCTTAAACAGACTTGACAAAAAAATCAACAAAGAAAGAGAAGATGCAGCAAAGAAATAGAAGATGTAAAGAACAACCAAATGGAAAATAAATTAAAAATACAGCAACTGAAATGAAAAGCTAAGTAGATGAGTTCAATAGAGGAATGGAGGGGACAGAATTAAAAATAAACCGAAAGATGTAGAGGAACACCCATTCTGAACAAAAGAGAGAAAATGGGCTTTAAAAAAGTCCTTAAGGATGAGTGGGATTATAACAAAATATCTAAATGTTTTACCATTGGAGTACCAGAAAGAAAGGAGAAGAAGGGTGGGGATAAAAAATATTTGAAGAAATAATAGCTAAATTGCTCCCAACTTTGGCAAAGAACATACAGATATTGATTTTAAAAACTGAGAACCCCAAGCAAGATATATCCAGAAATATATGCAAAAACTCAGCATAATCTAATGTGTAAAAATAAAAGAGAATAAAAATTCTGGAAGTAGTGAAAGAGATGCAGAAAATTTCACAACAGGAATAACAGAGATTAGGAAGAGTAACACAGCATGTTTCACATGCTGAAAGAAAAGGAGTGTTGATTCCAAGTTCTATATCCACCTAACATATCATTCGAGAATAAAAGGAAGATACAAAAATTCTCAGAAGTAAGAAGACTAAGGGAATTTAATACCAGTAGACTCATCCTATACAAGTGGCTAGAGGAAGTGTTCAAAACAGAAGTAAATGATCAAATAAGTATTCTGGAAACATCAGGAAGAAAGAACAATCGATTGAATATAAAGATGGGAAAATATAATACATTTCAATTCTCCTTTTAAGTTTTCAGTTTATACGCAGTGATTAAAACAAAAAACACTTTCTCATGTGAGATAAATGTCATGTGAGATAATAATTATAACACTACATCATGTAGGAGAAAATATGTAAGACAGTTATGTTAGAGAAGGGCAAATGGAATATACTAAATTAAACTTTCTATACTTCACTTGAACTGATTAAATGTCAACACCGTGATAAATTTTGTATATTAATACAACACTAAGAGGAACCCCTTTAAAAAACATAAAAAGATAGAAGAAAAAATACCCTACAGGTAAATTAAAATGGGACTCTAAAGAAAAATAAATTAACCCAAAGAAAGGCAGAAAAAAACACAGAAAAATGAAAAACAAAGAATAAACAGAAAATTAAAATTAATAAAGTGGCAGTCTTACACCCTAACATATCGATAATTACATTAATTATAAATAGCCTAAATAAACCATTAAGACAGTTATTGGCAGAGTGGGAAAAAAAGTAACGCAAACATATGCTTTCAAAGAGGAGCTTACTTCAAATATAACAATATATAATAGCTAAGTTGAAGGTAAAAGGATGGAAAAAGATAGGCCATGCCAACATTAATCAAAAGAAAGCAAGAGTGGCTACATTAATAACAGATAAAATTGACATTAGAGTAAAAAAATTACCAGCAATAGGCTGGGTGTGACTGCTCACACCACAGTGGTATGGGTAGGCCGAGGTGGGAGGATCACTTGAGTGCTGCAGTTCAAGATGAGCCAATGCAATATAGTGAGACTCCTTCTCTTCTAAAAAAGTTTTAAAATGTAGGAGGGTGTAGCAGCACATACCTGAAGTCCTAACGACTCGGAATGCTGAAGTCTTGACGTGGGAGAATAGCTTCAGTCCAGGAATTTGAGGTTAGAATGAGCTGTTTTTGTGCCACTGCACTTCAGCCTGCGTGACAGAGTGAGACCCTATACCTAAAACAAACAAGCAAAAAAAAAAAAACAATCTTACAGGTCTAAGCACCAAAACAGAAATAAGACATATATGAAGCAAACACTCATAGAACTTAAAGGAGACGTACTGCTTTTAAGAGCTGTAACACTCACCATGAGGGTCCACGGCTTCATTCTTGAAGTCAGCCAGACCAAGAACCATACATACATGCATATGTATGATTGTAAACTTAACACCTCTCTCTCAACAGTCAATAAAACAATTCAACAGAAAATAATATAGAAGTACAATAGAATACCATGAGTAAATACAATCTAATAGACATTCATAGAATACTCTACCCACCCTAGCAGAAAACAATTTTTTTTGAGTGCCTATGAAATATATACCAAGATAAACCATATGCTGGGCCAAAAGAAAAACTTCAACACATTTTTTTAAATGAATCATTTAGCATATATTATGTGACCGCAATGTAACCAAACTAGAAATCAATAACAATAAGACAACAGGAAAATCTCTGAACATTAGTAACTAAATAATGCACCTTTAAATAAGTCAGGAGTCAAAAAGGAAGTCTCAAGTGAAATGGGAAAATACATTGAACCAAATGAGAATGAAAACACCACATATGATAATGTGTTGGATGCAGCTAAAGCAGGCAAAGAGAATAATTTACAGTACTGTTTATACTAGTGAGCAAAGATGAAATGTCTCAAGTCAATAAGATAGGATCCAATCTCAGAACCTAGTTGATGAGGAGTAGTATAAACCCAAAGCAAGCAGAAGGAAGGAAATAAGAAAGATGAAAGCAGAAATAATTGAATTGAAAAGAAGAAAACAATACAGAAAATCAATAAAACAAAAAGATGTCTCTTTGAAAAGGTCAATACAATTGATCAACCTCTAGAAAGACTGACAAAGAAAAAAATTAACATCAGGAAACAAACAGGATATATCTATAGACTAGGTAGACATCAAAAGTAAAGTAAAAAAAGAATAACTACTACTAACAATGCTGCAAACAATGTCTTAGTCCTCTCTGTGTTGCAATAACAGAATATCACAGCCTGGGAAATAATTAATGAACATAAATGTTTTGGACCTTCCTGCTGTGTTTTCTTTATATGGCAGGAGGCGAGAGGACAAGAGAAAGCAAGAAAGCACTGAAGTTACCCTTTTATAATGGCAACAATCCAAACCAGGAAGATGAAACACCCAGCTTAATCACTTCTTAGAGGTCTCACCCCTTAATACTATTTCAGAAACAATTATATTTCTTTCTTTCTTTTTTTTATTTTTAGACAGGTTCTCCCTCTGTCACCCAGGCTGGAACACAGTGGCACAATCTCAGCTCACTTCAACCTTGACTGCTCAGGCTCAAGTAATTCTCCTGCATCAGCCTCCTAAATATCTAGGACTACAAGCATGTGCTATAACATCTGGCTAATTTGATTGTTTTCTTTTCTTTTTTCTTTTTTTCTTTTCTTTTCTTTTTTTTTTTTTTTTTTTTTTTTGAGACAGAGTCTCACTCTGTCACCCAAAATGGAGTGCAGCAGTATTGTGTCTGGAATTGGTGGGTTCTTGGTCTGGCTGACTTCAAGAATGAAGCCATGGACCCTCATGGTGAGTGTTACAGCTCTTAAAAGCAGCACGTCTAGAGTTGTTCGTTCCTTCCAGTGGGATCGTGGTCTCACTGGCTTC
Organism: Papio anubis; assembly: GCF_008728515.1. Lineage (NCBI taxonomy): Eukaryota > Metazoa > Chordata > Mammalia > Primates > Cercopithecidae > Papio > Papio anubis. Next base: position 122,268,048 of record NC_044981.1, read on the forward strand.
AGGAGTGAAGCTGCAGACCTTCACAGTGAGTGTTACCGCTCTTAAAGGTGGCGCAGATCCAAAGAGTGAGCAGCAGCAAGATTTATTGCAAAGAACAAAAGAACAAACCTTCCACAATGTAGAAGAGGATCCCGGAGGGTTGCTGCTGCTTGCTAGGGTGGCCTGCTTTTAATCCCTTGTCTGGCCCCACTGACATCCTACTGATTGGTCCATTTAACAGAGAGCTGATTGGCCCGTTTTGTAGAGAACTGATCGGTCTGTTTTGACAGAGCACTGATTGGTGCATTTACAAACCTTTAGCTAGACACAGAGCGCTGATTGGTGCATTTACAATCCTTTAGCTAGACACAAAAGTTCTCCAAGTCCCCTACCTGATTAGCTAGACACAGAGTGCTGATTGGTGCATTTACAAATCTTTAGCTAGACACAGAGTGCTGATTGGTGCATTTACAAACCTTTAGCTAGACAGAAAAATTCTCCAGGTCCCCACCAGACCCAGAAGCCCAGCCAGCTTCACCTCTCAATCCCCCCTCTAAACAGGACACCCCAACTGCTGTAGGGAATTTGGTTGATGACCGCTCTAGTTACGTCCTGCTGGATAGGTGTGAAGAAGGAGCCGTGTAGTTGTAGTGTCTTCCAGAGAGGAACTTTTTAGGCCAGTGGAAGGGCCAGCACGTCAGTCTAGGGGTCCTCGGTAGAAGTTGTCAGTTGAACTCATTTGGGGTTCCATTTGTAAGACCATCTGTAGCTTGATGGCTTGGATTCTAGAGGAAACAAATTTGACAAGCAGGTTAAAAATACAGGGTCCAAAGGCAATTAACAGCAAGAGGGCTGCCACGGTACCTAGAAAGGGGAGAAGCCATGTTGCCCAACTCCAGAGGTGGATATAAGAGTTTGAAAGGCGTTGTCTGATTTCAGAAGCCTTTTCCTGTAAGCGCCAGGCAGCATCTCATACTGTCCCTGACTGGTTAGTGTAAAAACAACACTCTTCCCCTAAGAAGATCGAGAGTCCTCCTTTCTCAGCAGTGAGGAGGTCTAGGTCTCGGTGGTTTTGGAGAGTCACTGCTGCTAAAGAGTCTATTTGGGATTGTAGAGTAAGGATAGATTTCATTATTTCTTGCAAACTGAGAAATCCTTTGAGAGTGTGTGGTAGTAGGATAATGCATGTTACACTGTTAATATTTTTAGCAAACTTTACTTTTGTTGAAAACCTTGTAAGTTTGGGATTTTAATTATTCTTTGCTATTAATAAGACCTCGTTTAGTCCATATTAACTTAGAATTGGTATAGATGGCTTCTTTCTGATTTTGTAAGTACTTTAAGGTTTGGCTGAGTGCAAACAGCTCGCACATTTGAGCAGAACAATTATTAGGCAATTTTCCTAACTCTGCTTTTGTAAGAGTTTTTTTTTTTTTTTTAATTATTTACTGAATACCCATTGTGTCTTTTTTCCTTAATCGCCCAGGAGGAACCATTTATCATCCTGTCCTGAAGGGAGTTCCTCCTAGATCTGGTCAGACCTTTGTATGGTAATTAATTAACATTTAGATCCCCTGTTAGGAAACCTGCTAGGTTAAGGGTTTTTGATAGGAAGGCTATGGGTTGTCAGTGGTCTCAGTGCTTTCAGGCTACACCCTTGTTTACACTGACAACAAGGTAGTTTTGGAGTGTTATAGGGTTACAGAGAAGACCTTCAATTATCAATTGTAGGTTTTAAATTTACCCTGGCTTTTAAAGGAATAGGGTACACTGTTTTTCTTTACTACTTCCATCTCTCTCTTTGACTTCTCCTTTGTCTCTCTTTCTTTCTGACTCCCTCTTTGTCTGCCTCTTCCTTTCTTTGTCCTTCTTTCTTTGACTTTTTATCTCTCTGTTTCTGTCTCTCTGTCTCTTCCTCTCTGTCTCCTTCTTTTTGTCTCTCTCTTTCTCTGACTTCTTGTCTCTTTCCCTCTTTACTTTCTGCTGATCTTTCCCTGCCTCTGCCAGCTGATTACGCCACTGTTCTCCTCTCTCCTTCCCCTTTTGATGGCTTTGGCTGTGTAATACTGCCACCTCCTTGGGTTTTTGCATAGTGTGCAATAACTCCATGATTTTCTTGTGGTATTTAATGAGAGTTCCCCCAGAGGTTAGGAACTCCCTTTCTTTCCATATTGCAGCATGGGCATGTAGGATTAGATAATCACACTTGCTATCTGTATACACATTTATTCTTTTTCCCTTTCACAGTTCCAAGACTTGGGTAAGTGCCACTAGTTCTGCTAACTGGGTGCTGGTCCCTGGGGGAAGAAGCTTACTTTCAAGTACAGTTGCCTCACTAACTGGCATAACCTGCCCTTCATATCCCATTCTCCATAAGTGAACTTCCATTGGTATATAGGTTAAGGTCAGGATTAGATAAGCAGACTTCTAAGAGATCATGTTGGGTGGCAGGAGTCTAGACTATAATTTGTTGGCAGTTATGCTCGATTGGTTCCCCATCCTCTGGGAGAAAAGTGGCAGGGTTGAGGGCCATGCACATACGTATTTGAAGCACCAGTCCCTCAAGGAGTAGTGCCTGATATCTAAGTAGGCAGTCGTCTGATAGCCATAAACTTTCTTTGGCATCCAGTATGCCATTTACATCATAAGTAGTCCAGACAGTGAGATCCTTTCTTTGTATTATTTTGATAGCCTCTGACACTAAGACAGCCACCGCCACAACTACCTATAAACAGTGAGACCAGCCTTTTGCTACTACATCAATTTCCTTACTTAGGTATGCCACTGGTTGGGGGGTTGTCCCACGAGTCTGAGTAAGGACTCCAAGAGCTATCCCTGCTCTCCCTGTGACGTATAAAGAGAAGTTTTGTCTTGTGGGAAGGCTTAAAGCTGGAGCTTGTACTAGGCCCTGCTTTAAGGTTTTTAAGGCTGTTTCTGCCTCTGGTTCCCATTCTACTAGATGAATATTTGCCCTCTGGGTCTCCTTGATTAGAGTGTAGAGGGGCCTGGCTATCTCACTGTACCTGGGGATCCATAGTCGGCAAAAGCCAGTGATTCCAAGGAACTCCCACAACTGTTTTAATGTCTTAGGGCGAGGATAAGCCAGCATAGGCTGTTTTCATTCCTTACTTGAGGGCCCTGGTCCCTCTGGCTAAGATTAGGCCTAGATATTTGACCTGCTGTAGGCAAAGCTGGGCCTTCAACCTAGACAACTTGTACCCTTGGTTAGCTAGAAAGTTCAAGAGATCTAGAGTGCCAGCATCTGAACTGGTAGTCAAAATTAAATCATCCACATACGGAAGGACCAGAGTGCCTGGAATTGAGGAGTGGCCTAGACCTTGGGCCAGTGCCTGACCAAACAGATGAGGGCTATCCCTAAACACTTGGGGCAAGACCGTCCGCATAAGTTGAGACGTGTGGTCTGTGGGATCCTCAAGGCAAAGAGAAACTGGGAGTCAGAGTGCAGCAGAATATAGAAGAAGGCATCCTTGAGGTACTCCTAGAATTGGAGTGTTGTAGGGACTGCTGCATTTCCTTACTAAGCCTTGAGCTTTTAAATTTTTAACAATATCCTGTAATCCTTTATGAGTTTCAGGCCTTAAGGGATATTGCCTTTGATAAGGAAAAGTGGTGGGGTCTTTTATCCTGATTTGGACTGGGCGGGCATTTTTTGCCCTTCCAAGTTGTCCTTCCAGTGCCCAGACTTCAGGGTTGATTCCCTCCTCAAGTAGGGGATAACAAATGGGTAACTTGTTCCCCATATTCATGTAGATAATAACTTCAGCCTTGGCTAATATATCCCTTCCTAATAAGGGTGTGGGACTTTCAGACATAACAACAGAGGCATGTGAAAAGAGCAAAGTCTCCCAATTACAACTGAGGAGGTGGGAGAAATACCTGGTTACAGGCTGTCCCAGGATTGCTCAGATGGTAACGGACCTGAGGACAGTCATCCAGGGCAAGAGATTAACATTGAGAAGGCTGCGCCAGTGTCCAGGAGGAAGTCAATTACCTGGCCCTCAATGGTTAAGGTCGTACCTGGGGCTCAGTGAGGGTGATAACATGAGCTGGCTCTTGCCCTGGGCACCCTCAGTCCTGTTGTTGGATCATCTGGTTGGGGGCTTCTGACCCAGAGAATCTTTGTCCTCTGGGGCAGTGCACCTTCCAGTGATTACCTCAGCATAGCAGACATGGATGAAGAGGTAGCTTGTTTCTCACTGGACAATCTTTTTTAAAGTGTCCTTGTGAGCCACACTGATAAGAGGCCCTACTGGGTTATTGGCCTGCTCTAATTTCTGTCCTTCCTGAACAGCCAAGGTTTGTTTGTCTGAGGGCCATGACTAAGGCTGTGGCCTTCCTCTGATCTCTCTTTTCCTTTTGAGCCTGTTCCTCTTGGTTCCTATTATAGAATATTGAGGTTTCCAGGTTTAATAATGCCTCCAAATTTTGTTAAGGGCCCAGGGCTTGCTTTTGGAGCTTTCTCCTGATATCTGCAGCTGATTGGGTAATAAATTTATCTTTTAGAATCAATTGACCCTCTAGTGATTCAGGTGACAGGTGAATATATTTTCTTAAGACCTCCTGTAGCCACTCAAGGAAGGCAGAAGGATTTTTTTCCTTTCCCTGAGTTATGGTGGACATCATTGAATAATTCATGGGCTTTTTCCTAATTCTGCTTAGTCCTTCTGGAACACAGGTCAACAGACGTTTACGACTCCAGTCCCCATAATCTGAGTCAAGGTCCCAGTGGGGATTCATACTGGGGACGGCTTGCTGACTGCTAGGGAATTTGTCCCTTTCTTCAGCCGTCATTCTATCATTTACTTGACTAAGATACCATGTATCTCCAAACTCTCGGGCTGCAGCTAAATCCGCATTCTTTTCATTAAAGGCCAGGGTTTGATCTAACAGTAGCATGACATCTCTCCAAGTGAGGTCGAAGGTTTGCCCTAGACCCTGTAGGACATCTATGGATCTATCAGGATCATCTGGAAACTTTCCCAGGTCTGCCTTTATCTGCTTTAAATCAGAGAGGGAGAAGGGGACATGTACCCATGTTGGGCCAAATTCCCCTCCCACTATAGCTTGAAGGGGACATAATCGATAGCCTGGGGGAGGTTTGTGGTCCTTTGGAGATTTATTTGCTTATTTCCTTCTGGGCAGGGGACATTAGAGGATGATTATCATTAACAGGAAGGGGAGCTGTACGAAGGCTATGATATGGGGGTAAGCTGAGAGGTCCTCCTGTGGGACATAAATTGCAAGGTTTGCATAGTTGTGCATTCTCCTTCAACGAAAAGAAAGCTTGGACATAAGGTATTTCCCTCCCTTTGCCTTCCCTCTTACAGAAAAAGTCAAGCTGCAGGATAGTATTGTAATTTGTACTTCCCTCAGGTGGCCATTTTTCCCCATCAGAGAGAGAATACTGGGGCCAGGCTGTGGTGCAGAAGAAAATGAGCTGCCTCTTTTTCAGGGTTTGTGGGTCAAATTGGTCCCAATGGCTTAGGATGCATTTCAAGGGTGAGCCTGTTGATGCCTGAGTGTTTCCCATCTGAAAGACAAAACCGTCCGCGGTTTTGGTTTGTTTTGTTTCTCCCCCTGCCCAAGAACCCACAAAGGTCCCTGGACCCTGCTGATCGGAATAGTTGTGCTAACTGACGCAGCAACAGAAACAACCCCTGCCCAAGAACCTGCAACGGTCCCTGGACCCTGCTGATCGGAATAGTTGTGCTCACCAAAGCAGCAGCAGAAACACTAATTTTCCTCCCAGACCACAAGGAGGACTGAGGAAGGTCGGAATTAGCGGCCCTTACCGATGCATTCTCACAACCCTACCCCCTTGCCTGTCCTCCTAGACCACAAAGAAGATGGAGAAAAATTGGATTTAGTGGCCCTCACCAACGCATTTTCGAAAACCTGTTAGAGTCCTAAGCATTCTTCTGTTAGTACTGGGACCTTACCCGTGTCCTATAAAGATGTTATGCCCCAAAAGTGAAGTGGACAGCCATAACCTGAGGGAGGGGAGGGATGTCCAGGGTTGGAAGAGTGACATCTTTTGTTCTCACTTATATGAATACGAAGGATACAATTTCTGAGGCTCCCCATATCCTAGCTTCAGGAATAGCTTTTGTTAGGCCTGCTTGTCCGAGGGATCCTAAAATTTCAGATAGTCCACACTATGACAGGGCTTTGGGCAAAAATTATGTCTTTCTGATTGGTGAGCCCAGGTGCCTAAAGAAGGGAATAGAGTCCTGGAGTTTATACTAGAAGTCATTCTTACAGGAGAAACTAGAAAAGCACCAGAGACAGGGAGTGGTTTTTAGAAGCGGGACTAGCCTCGGAAAAGAGAGGCAAGAGGAGGTTTGTCTGATAGGCATTAGGACCCAGGAGGCAAGGGTCAGGATACATAAGATAGATGGGTGAATCTCACTTGGGTGACATAACTTTGAGAGTTCCACTCATGGCTGCAAGCTTTGACATAATTTTTGCCCAAAGCCCTGTCATAGTGGGGACTATCTGGAATTTTAGGATCCCTCAGACAAGCAGGCCTAACAAAAGCTACTCCTTAAGCTAGGATATGGGGAGCCTCAGAAATTGTATCCTTCCTATTCATATAAGTGAGGACAAAAGGTGTAAACCAACTTGTCGTCGGGACCCTGGAGCTTCATGGCTTTGCTCTCTGTTGACCCTCAGCTCAGCCCAGGAGTACAGGAAAAGTGGAAGATGGTTCCAGGCAAACCAATACTCCTAACTCCCAAGAGTCGGAGGTTGTTAGAGAGCCCTTTCCCAGAAAGCCTGACATCCATGTCTTTAGTCCGGTGGCTGTGCTAGTCGCTTTTAACTGGCCAACAGGTGCCCGGTATTTAGCCCCCAAATTCTAAGGAAAAATAGGACAGAATAGGAAGCAAAAGGGGTCCAATGGTACTCAGCACTTGGTGATGGAGACAGTCTCACTGCTTGGTGATAGTCTCACCACTTGGCGATAGGTGAAAGTCCCTTCATGGTCTCCAAAATATGTCCGGAATTGGGGGGTTCTTGGGCTCACAGACTTCAAGAATGAAGCTGCAGACCCTCGTGGTGAGCATTATAGCTCTTAAAGGTGGCACACCTGGAGTTGTTCATTCCTTCTGGTGGGTTCGTGGTCTCACTGGCTTCAGGAGTGAAGCTACAGACCTTCATGGTGAGTGGTACAGCTCTAAAAGGTGGTGCAGACCCAAAAAGTGAGCAGCAGCAAGATTTATTGTGAAAAGTGAAAGAACAAACCTTCTACAGTGTGGAAGGGGACCCTAGCAGGTTGCTGCTGCTGGCTCGGGTGGCCTGCTTTCATTCCCTTTTCTAGCACCACCCACATCCTACTGATTGGTCCATTTTACAGAGAGCTGATTGATCCATTTTGACAGAGCACTGATTGGTGTGTTTACAAACTTTTAGCTAGACACAGAGTGCTGATTGGTGCGTTTACAAACCTTTAGCTAGACAGAAAAGTTCTCTAGGTCCCTACCTGACCCAGAAGCCCAGCCAGCTTCACCTCTCAGTATGATCTCGACTCACTACAACCTCCACTTCCTGGGCTCAAATCATCCTCTCACTTCAGTCCCCTAAGTTGCTCGGACTACAAGCACCTGCTACTATACTTGGCCTCTTTTTTTTGTATTTTGTAGCGATGGGGTTGAGCCAGGTTGCCCAGGTTGGTCTCGAACTTCTGAGCTCAAGCAATCAACCTGCCTTGGCCTCCCAAAGTTCTGGGATTACAAGTGCAAACCATCATGCCTGGCCTAATTTTTTATTATTTGTAGAAACAGGGTCTCACTATGTTGCCCAGGTTAGTGTTGAATTCCCAGGCTTGAGCAATTCTCCGACTTTGGTCTCCCAAAGTGCTGGGATTATAGAAATGAGTCACCATGCCTGACCAACAATTATATTTCTTTTTATTTTTATTATTTTTGAGATGGAGTCTTGCTCTGTTGCCCAGGCTGGAGTGCAGTGGCACAATCTTGGCCCACTGTAAGCTCTGCCTCCTGGGTTCATACCATTCTTCTGCCTCAGCCTCCCAAGTAGCTGGGATTACAGATTCCCACCACCATGCCTGGCTAATTTCTTTTTGTTTTTTTAGTAGAGACAGGGTTTCACTGTGTTGGCCAGGATGATCTCGATCTCCTGACCTTGTGATCCACCCACCTTGGCCTCCCAAAGTGCTGGGATTACAGGCGTGAGCCACTATGCCCAGCCCCAACAAATATATTTCAACATGAGATTTGGAGGAGACAAACGATCAAAGCATAACCCACAGATCTGACAACTTTGATGAAATGGACTAGTGCCCCAAAAGGCACAATCTGTCACAACTCACCTAATATTCAATTAGTAATATCTAATTAATATTTAGGTCATTTAAGTAGCACTGTAAAAATTAAAACATTGAATATTAATTTGAAAATTTCCCTAAATAGAAGTCTCCAGACCCAAGTGATTTTGCTATGTAATTCTATCAAATATTTAAAGAATAATTCACACAAATTTTTCTTGATCTCTTACAGAAAATGAGAGAACAGTTTTGAATTTGTTATATAAAGTCAACATTATTCTGATACCAAAACCAGAAAGAGACAACACAAAAAAGGAGAAAATTATAGACCAATATCCCACATGAATGTAGATCCAAATAACTTTAACAAAATATTAGCCAATAAAATTCAACAATTTTTAAAAAGAACTATACATCATGACAAAATGGGGTTCATTTCAGAGAAACAAAGTCTGTTTAATATTAAAAATTCAATCAATTTAATTAATCATATTGACAGTCTCAGCAACAGAAATCAAATGATCATATCAAGTGTCATAGAAAAAGCATTTAAAGAAATTCAACACCCAATCATGATAAAAACCAGGAAAATATGGGCAACTTCCACAATTTGATAAAGAACTTCTATTACTGATAACTTCCAAGCAGTAAGCAGTGTCATACCTAATGATTAAAGACCAAATCTATTTCCTTTAAGATTGCAAACAAGACAAAGGTGCTATTTAATACAATAATGGAAGTTCTAGCCACTACAATAAAACAAGATAAGAAAATAAAACCATACAGATTGGAAAGGAAAAAACTGTCCCTATTCACATGTTATATATTATTATCTATATAACATGTCCTAAGAAATCTACAAAGAAACTCCTAGAATTGAGTTTAGCATGCTGCAGGTGTACAAGAGCAGTATCCAAAAATTAATTATATTTTTATATACTAGCAATGAGGATGTAGAAACCAAAATTTAAAAATGCAATACCTTTTACAATCACTCAGTAAATGAAATACTTACATGTAAATATAACAAAATATGCATAGACTTTAATGTTAAAAATTGGAGAACATTGATGAAATAAGATCTAAATAAATGGAGAGACATACTGAATCTATGGATTAGAAGACTCAACATGGCAATATGTCATTTTGTTTATGTTGATAGATAGCTTTAAGGAAATTCCTTAAAAAGTTTAAGCAAGTTTTTATTTTGATGCAGATAGACAAGGTTTTTCTAAAATATATACAGAAAGGTACAGAAATAAGAAGAGCTAAACCAATTTTGAAAAACAGTAAATCAGGAGGAATCATTCTAGCAAAATTCAAGATGTATTATATGACTACCAATATTCATGATATTAACAGAAGGATAAACACAAAGTGGAATGCAACAAGACAGAGGATTCAAAAATGGCTCCACAAGCACGGCCAACTCATTTTTGACCAAAGTGCAAAAGCAACTCAATGGAGGAAGTATCATGATTTTAAGAAATGTTTCTGGAGCAATTGGATATTCACAGGCAAAATAACAAATTTCAACATAAACCTCATATCTTTTACAAAATTTAATTCGACATGAATCATAGATGTTAATGTGAAAATGAAACTATGGAACTTTTAGAAAAAAAACTTTATAAAAAATCTTTCAGACTAAGCCTTTGTAAAGAGTTCTTAGACATGAAACCAAATGCGTAATCCATAATAGAAATAAAATAAAATCCATAATCCATAAACAAATAAATGCATAATCCATAATAGAATAAAATTTTAATAATAGACTTTATCAAAATTTAAAACATTTTTCTGTTAAAGATTCTGTTTAGATTATGAAAAAAAAAATCTACACACTGGGAAAAAATATTCACAAACACATATCCAATAAAGGAACAGTATCTAGAATACGTAAATAATTTAAATACCTCAACAGTAAAAAATCAATGAAAATATAAAATGGGTAAAAGATATGAAGGGACATTTCACTGAAGAGGATATATAGTTAACAAATTAGTGCATAAACAGATGTTCAAATCACTAGCTATTAGAAAAATGCAAATTAAGATCGCAAAAATATAACACTACACACCTAATTAAACAGCTAAACTAAAAAATGCTGAAAATAACAAATGCATATAAGGATGCAGAAAAAAGATCTCTCATACATTGGTGGGTGAAATATAAAATCATATAGTCAATCTTGAAAATAATTTGGCAGTTTCTTTTTAAAAAAGTAAACTTTGCTTTTTAGCAAATTGGTTTCCTCCAGCAATTTCTTTCCTTTGAATTTATCCCAATAAAGTAAAAATTTATATTCACACAAACACCTGTGCATAATTGATCATAGCAGTTCTATTTTTAGTACTCCAAAACTAAAACAATCCAAATGGCCCTCAATAAGTAGATGGCTAAACAAACTATGGTAAATACGTATCATGGAATACTAATTAGCAATAAAAAGGAATACATTATTGATACATACAAAGTTTTGCATGTATGCATCTTTTCTTAAACATTTCAGGTAGGAATAACAAAATATCATAAAGTGGGTAGCTGATAAACAACAAACATTTATTTCTCACAGTTTTGGGGGCTGAGAAGTGCAAGATTAAGGCAGCAGCAGCTTTGGTGTTTGGTGAGGCCCTATTTCTTGGTTAACAGGTGGCATCTTTTCCACTGTGTTCTCATATGGTGGAAAGGGCTAGCTAGTTCTCTGTAGCCTCTTTTATAAGGGCACTAACTTCAATCATGAGGGATCCAACCTTGTGATCTAATCACTCTCCAAAGCCCTGCCTGTTAATACTCCCATCCAAACCTTGGTGGTTAGGATTTCAACATATGAATTTTGAGAGGACACAGTATTTATACTACAACAGATCTCAAAGGCAGCATGATCCTGAGTGGAAAAGGCAATCTCAAAAAGTCAGTTAATTTCTGATCCCATTCATAAAACATTCTTAAAATGATGAAATTATAGAGATAAAAACAAATCAGTCATTGCCAGGGTCCAGATACGGTAGAGGGAAGGGTGGAAACCATGAATATAAAAGGGTAATGTGTCAGAGATCTTTGTGGCAGTAAAATAGTTCTGCATTTTGATTGGAGTGGTGGTTACACAAATTGTGTTACAATTGCCTACAGTATACAGCAGAGTAACTTGCTACACAGGATTGTACCTAGGAATAATAGGCTGTATCATCTAGCCTAGATGTATAGGAAGGATATATCATCTAGATTTATATAAGGATACTCTATAATGTTGGTATATTGATGAAATTGCCTCGTGATGCATTTCTCAGAAAGTATACCCGTCATGAAGTGATACATGACTGTATATACATCTAATATGCCAATTCCAATTTCCTGGTGTTGACATTTTACTATAGTTACGTAAGATGTAACCATTGTAGGAAATTGGATGAAGGGTACACAAAACACCCCTCTTTAACTTTTCTGTTAACAACTTCTTGTGAATCTATAATTATTTTAAAATAAAAAGTTTTTTTAAAAGACCAAAAATCATAAACTCAGAAAAAGTTAATTTTAGAGCCTGAAAGTGGCATAAAAATTGACATCTGTAGTATTCCAGAGAAATATTTTTAAAAACACCAATAATGTGGTGAAGGCAGATTATCTCACAAGCCTCTAGGATTGTATATATGTAAAATATGTAGATTTAAAATGAAAGCCTCCTCTACTAGAAAGGTGGGAGGCAACAGATGTTTCTTTGTATGCTCAACAGCAGTGAAATTATATTTTTTCCTGGGACTTGAATTGTAAATTAGCTGAAGTCAGGTAATGTGCACTACTGATTGTGAAGTATTCAACTATCTATCAGCCTTAGATAAACAATATAAGTACTTAAATAAAAGTCTAGATATAAATTTTTTTAGCAAGAGGGACATTGAAGAAACATACACACAAAGCCTCTGAAGTTCAAATTAAAAACAAAACAAAAATGGTTCTTTATGATCAAATCTAGACACATTTAGAGAACTAGAGCCCGTAAATTTTCAGCCTTAGCAGAAAATGGCACATAATGTTATGTTTGGGGATCTTGTCTTGAAGACATGCAGAGGCAACCAGACTGGACCAACATCTTGCAGAAGCCTGACCATCAGACTAGAATCCTATGAAATCTTCTCATAAAACTACATGCTTTTCTGTAAAATTTATAAACTTTATTAAACCTTTAAAATAATGTAATTAATGGCTATCTTTCTTAATGGGTTGTAAGTTCCTTGGGAATAGACAAATAAATATATCTCTATTTATTAATCAACCAATATATTATAGTCATTAATTACTAACTACTGATTTATAATACCCTGAACTGTAAAGACTGTATACTCAATATGTGTGAAATAAACTACTTCCTTCATTTAACAGGTAAAAATCTAAAACTCATTAGTGAAGGAAGGTCTTGCCCAAGGTCACAAACTAGTGAATAGTAGAAGTTAAAAAGAAGAGATTAAAAATGAGGTTAGGCTGGGCACGGTGAATCACACCTGTAATCCCAGCACTTTGCGAGGCCAAGGTGGGTGGATCACCTGAGGTCAGGAGTTTGAGACCCGCCTGGCCTGTATGGTAAAACCCCATCTCTACTAAAAATACAAAAACAAAATTAGCTGGGCGTGGCGGCAGGTGCCTGTAATCCCAGCCACTCAGGAGGCTGAGACAGGAGAATCACTTGAACCTGGGAGGGGGAGGTTGCAGTGAGCCCAGAAGTGCCATTGCACTCTAGCCTGGGCGTCAAGAGCAAAACTCTGTCTCAAAAAAAAAAAAAAAAAAAGGCTAAAAAGAAAAAAAACAAAAGCAACGGTGGTTATTATTTGTTATATACAAGGCAATGTGTCTACAGTGTGGACTTTTGAATTTTGGAATATCAGAAATACTAGTGAACTACTAGAAACAGTCATAATTTTTCACCACTTGCAAACTTGGGAAAAATTGATGGCTTTAGTGTTGACATTTTACTGAAACAAATGTTTATATATTTCTCTATATGTTTTATATTTCTATAAAGAAAAAGATAAATTCCGCATGTGGCATGGTCTCTACATAATAGAGTACAACTTATAGAAAGTAGTTCTTATATAACTTAATAATTGAAAATTAGATGTGCCCCAACTAGCATCTAACAAATAAAATTCTAATGTAAAGTAAAGGTACAGAATATGAAGTTAAGGGAACTTTATTAGGCATTAAGTGTTATGTCCTTTAAAGAAATCAACTAAGCATCCTCACATTTATAAGACAGTCGAAATTTTCAGTATCTATGAGTGAAAATTGAGATGATTGAATATGAATCCAGACAACGCAACTCAGCAAAAAGAACTCTGCATGTGAGAGTCAAGAGACTTAAATTCTATTCTGTCATCCTCAAGGTCACAAAGTAAGTTTCATGGCAAATGTAATTTGGCTTCTCAAGACTTCTAGTTTCCCAATTGTACAATGATCGAATTTTTGCTTAATCTTTCCTGTCTGACTCCATAGAGTTTAATGAGGCACAGGAGATCTGGGGAAGTAAATTACTCTCCATTCATCATTTACTTATTCTCTCATTCACACTTTCATTCATTTGTTCACTAAACATTATTAAGCAATGTATATTTGCTCAACAATTAATAAGATTAATAAAACACCATCCAGTGACACATATGGAAATGGATAAATCCCATTTAAAAGCTGTATAAAGGAGGGAAAAATAACTCTGAAGCAGTGAGAGAAGGCTTCTACTTTTAAGTTTTTTTTAACTCAGGATGTAGAATATGGTATTCATTTATTATTTAATCCCATAAGTAAAGCAGCATTTATTCTGCACCAAATTTATTACAGGAACAGGACATATGCTGAGGATTCAAAATTAACTTCCAACAGACCTTTACCATTAGGAGTTTATGGCCTATAACTAATAATGACAAGTTATATATTTGAGCACAGGTTGCTGTATAGACATAGATTTGGATCACCTAACCAAAATTGGGAGTCAGAAGTCAGGGAAGATGTAACAAACCTGTGATAGTTGTGTCTGATCAGTCAAGGGTAGGATGATGTTTAAGAATTTCTACCTCTTCTCATAACCACACCCCAAAGTTCCCTTGGAGACCACCACTCCCACCTTATCAATCCATTGTCGAAGTAGTGCTCCACCCTAAACTCCACAGGTTGACACAGTGCCTTAGGCCAGGACAATCACAGCCCTGAATCTTCCTGGCTAACGTGACACTTCAGTAGTGAGCATATTATCTAGGCCTACAATTCCAGCATCCCAGAGCACTACTTGATTCAGGGATAGATATGGGAACCAAATTAGTTGACATATAGTGACTCTCAAAATGTTTACAAATGTTACCAAGAAAAAACTGGGCTTGAATCTATTATCTCACAGACTGTGCACTGCTAGAAGCCTTCCCACTGTCACTTGGAGCTTGTGACTAAATGTAAAATGAAGGAAAGCAGAACAAGGAATGGAGTGGGCCAGGAAATACGTGAGAGCAACACAAAAAAAGCAATTGACATAAAGAAGTTATAGAAAGATGAACAACACAAGAGAGTGTTTAAGACAAACATTTTCCCCCATGAATGTTAGAAAAAATAAATTTGGAGGACAAAAGCAAAAGGTTATATAGTGCAGAAAAAATGTTGCAGGGGAGTGACAAAGTGAAAGATAATTGTCTTTTTGACTGTGGAATAAATTAAGCAAAGGAAGACCAGAGGCAGGTAAATGAGTGAAGGTGCTGTGGATGTCATCCAGGAAAGAAAGATGAAAGCCAAAAGTTAGGCAGAAAGACAGAGGAGAGAAGGGAAGAAAGGGCCAGTATCATAAAGTACAATTAGCAGGATATAGGGATTGAGAATGATAGGAATACAGGCTGGATTCCAAGTTGTCTCTTGAGAGGAAGAATGAATAATGAGATCAATCTCCAAAATAGGAAATACAAGGAATGGAGCAACCTTGAGTGAAAAAGATAGAGTTCTGCTTTAATCATGTTAAACTTTGAGTGCTTAGATTTTTGCAAATAGAGACTCAATAGGTAATTTAAAAGTTTGTGTCACAACATTCAACATAGGTTGAAATTTTTTACCAAATCATCTATAAAGAGTTGCGTAGGTAGATGAATACAAATGGAATATGTATGTAAGATAAAATGAGAGAAGTTAAGATTGAGATTCCAGGAAAGAGACAAGAACATACAGTCAGAGACTGCCAACAGAGGAAACTTGAGTCCTGGAAGTCAAGGGAAGAGAGAATGGTTCAAGTAGGAAATAATCAATACTAGTACACTCAGCAGAAATGTTTTTTTTTTTTTTAATAAATAACCATGGTATTTGCAATAAAGATATCCTTGGCAATATTAATCAAAGTTGTTTTAGTGAAAAGATTTTTTTCACTAGATTCAAAAATAGAGGAGGAGAGAAATAAAGATATTGACAGTAGATGAGTAGTTTAAGATATGGCAAAACAAAAGCCATAGACGGTGGTGGCTTGAGTGTAGCATAGGAAATATTTTGGTGTTGAGTTTTTATTGTTTGCTTATTAATGTGGGAGTATGTATATTTTTATGCTGCCTGGAAAGATGCAATTGGAAAAAAAATATGCCTGAAAATATGGGAAGGAAAAAGTAGAGCTAATAAAGGGAGGTCCATGATGAAACAGGAAAGAATCACTATGAAGTAACACATGAAGAAAAGGAATTAAGCATAAGACATAGGAATGGGGCTAGCATTTTCTGGGTGGTCTGGACCTGAGTATGGAGGTGGAAATGGTTCTGTGATTAAATGCACCTGGTAAAGATGTGGAGCAATGGAAAAGCATAGGAACACAGGGAATTGAAGATAGTATTTGTTCAATTAATAGATTTAATGAGTGAATCAATGAATGAAAGAAGGAATGAAGTGGAATGAATTTGAACTGGAGATTTGGACACAACTAATGTTCCAGGTGAATGAACGAAGGACATTTTAGTCAAATGTAAGAATGAATGAATGCAAAGATGTAGAAGAGTGAAAGATACTCCTTATTTCTTTCCAGAAATGTGAGGTGCAAAGTTGAGTGTAGTTTAGGGTGATGATTGAAACTGAGAGAGAGGAAGATTTCTAGAGATAGATTGTAAAAAGATTTGCATTTAAAAGTAGAATGTACATATTTTTACTTGTGTGAAAGAATCTTTAAGCAGGGGAAGGACTGTGTCAAATTTCTTTTTTAAGAACCTAATACCAACAGCTCTGCAAGAACTGATGAGTTTGGATGGAAAAAAAGTCTAGATTCCTAAGCATTTCCGAGGTAAATTCCACATTTGATACCTAAAGAAAGGTGTGTCATAAAGACAGAGATCAGTAGAGCATGAATATAACAGAAGAGGGAATTTTAGAAGGTATATGTTGAATCAAGACTTCCTCTAAAGCCCACTTGGATACTCTGCTTATGTAAAAATATGCTTATTTCAAACAGTCAATTTTTTTTTAAATTTAGTTTTTATTATTATTATGCTTTAAGTTCTAGGGTGCATGTGCATAACGTGCAGGTTTGTTACATATGTATACTTGTGTCATGTTGGTGTGCTGCACCCATCAACTCATCAGCACCCATCAACTCGTCATTTATATCAGGTATAACTCCCAATGCAATCCCTCCCCCTACCCCCCCCCCCC